>NC_142461.1:17080909-17383939 GCF_049115385.1 Moschus berezovskii | reverse complement strand
TTTGGACATGTTCCTGCCTCTTCAATTTGGGGGCTAGCTTGAGAATGATAGGTGTTAACTCTACTGTAAATATTTGGTAGAATTCATGTGAAGCCATCATGTCCTGAACTTCAGACTGTAGTAGTTTTCTTTCTTTTTTTTTTTTAACGGATTCAATTTCACTACTGGTAATTGATCTCTTCATATTTTCTATTTCATTCTCAGGAGATTGTACATTATTAGATATTTGCCCATTTTTTCTAGGCTGTTGATTTTATTGGCATATAGTTCTTTGTAGTATTTCTCCAATAATCCTTTATATCTCTGGCATGTCAGTAATAACTTCTTTCTCATTTCTGATTTATTTATTTGAGCCCTATTTCCTTTTCTATTGTTTTTTGACTCTACTTCCTTTTTTCTGATCTTTATGATTTCTTTCCTTTGGGTTTTTTTTGTTCTTCCTCTAGTTGATTTAGGTGTAAGTTTAGGTTGCTTATTCGATAATTTTCTTGTTTCCTGAGGTAGGCTTTTTTTTTTTTTGCTATAAACTTCTATCTTAAAACTGCTTTTGATGTGTCCTGTAGATTTTCAATCATTGTGTATCAATTTTCTTTTGTCTCCATGTATTTCATTTCCTCTTTGGTTTATTCAGTGACCCATTGGTTTAGCCTCCACGTATTTGTGTTTTTTGCAGCTTTTTCTTGTAGTTAATGTCTCATAGCATTGTGGTTGGAAAAGATGCTTGATGTGATTACAATCTTCTTAAATTTACTGAGACTTATTTTGTACCATGTGATTTATCCTTGAGAATGTTTTCTGTGCCTTGAAAAGAATGTTTTTTCCTGCTGCTCTGGGAGAGAACGTTTTATATGTATCTTTTAAGTCCATCCTTTCTAAGGTAAAACCAGTGCTTCCTTACTGATTTTCTGTCTGCACGATCTATCCTTGATGTAAGTGGGACTTACATCCTTGATAAAAGTTCCTTACTATTATTATGCTACTATCAATGTCTCCTTTTATGTTCGTTAATAGTTGCTTTATGTATTTAAGTGCGTCTATGTTCATTGCATGTATATTTACAAACGTTGCATCTTCTTGTTGAATCTATCCCTTTATTATTTTGCAGTGTCCTTCTCTGTCTCTTGTTACAGTCTTTGGTGTAAAGTATATGCTTCTGATTAAGTATTGCTACCTGGCTTTCCTCTTTGTTTCCATTTTCCATTCCCTCACTTCCGGTCTGTGTGTGTCCTTAGATCTAAAGTGTGTCTCTTGTAGGCAGTACATAGATGGACCTTACTTTTGTAATCTACTCAGCCACTCTGTGTCTCTTGATGGGAGTATTTAGTCTATTCACGTTTAAAGTAATTATTAGGAAATTCCCTGGCCATCCAGTGGTTAGAAGTCCATGATTTCACTACCAAGAGTATAGTTCAATTGCTAGTTGGGGCACTAAAATCCTGCAGGCCATGTGGCATGGCCAAAAATTAAAATTAAGAAAACAAAGTAATTATTCATAGATGTGTTGCCATTTTGTTGTTTTTGAGATTTTGTAGTTCTTTTTTGTTTCATTCTTCCTTTGCTCTTTTCCAGTGTGATTTGATGACTATCTTTAGTGTTATGTTTGGATTCCTTTGTCTTTTTCACATGTGTATCTAGTATATATTTTTGGTTTGTGGTTACCATGAGGAATATATATAGCAACATACATATATATATATATATATAGCAATATATATTGTGGTGTTGTTCAGTTGCTCAGTCGTGTCCAACTCTGCAATCCCCATGGACTGCAGCATTCCAAGCTTCCCTGTCCTTCACCATCTCCCGGAGTTTGCTCAAACTCATGTCCATTGAATTGGTGATGCCATCCAACCATCTCATCCTCTTTTGCCCCCTTCTCCTGCCCTCAATCTTTCCCAGCATCAGGGTCTTTTCCAAAGAGCTAGCTCTTCACATCAGGTGGCAAAAATATTGGAGGTTCAGCTTCAGCATCAATCTTTCCAATGAATATTCAGGACTGATTTTCTTTAGGATTGACTGATTTGATCTCCTTGCTGCCCAAGGGACTCTTAAGAGTCTTCTCCAGCACCACAGTTGGAAGACATCAATTCTTCAGTGCTCAGTCTTTTTTATGGTCCAGCTCTCACATCTGTGCATGACTACTGGAAAAACCATAGCTTTGACTATATGGACCTTTGTAGGCAAAGTGATGTCTCTGCTTTTTAATACACTGTCTAGGTTTGTCATTGCTTTTCTTCCAAGGAGCAAATATCTTTTAATTTCAATATAAATATATATATATATGATTATCTTAAGTTACTAATCTCTTAAGTTCAAATGATTCTAACAATGCTAAATTTTTACACCCCCCCACCACATTTAATATTTTTCTCATGTTTTACATCTTTTTGGTTTGTGCATCCTTTAATTACCTATCATGTGGTTATAGATGATTTTGTTACCTTTGTTTTTTAACATTCCTACTAGCTTTCGACAAGTTGACTCACTGGAAAAGACTCTGATGCTGGGAGGAATTGGGGGCGGGAGGAGAAGGGGACAACAGAGAATGAGATGGCTGGATGGCATCACCGACTCGATGGACATGAGTTTGAGTGAACTCTGGGAGTTGGTGATGGACAGGGAGGCCTGGCGTGCTGTGATTCATGGGGTCGCAAAGAGTCGGACACGATTGAGCGATTGAACTGAACTAGCTTTTTAAGTGATTGCTCTACTACTTTTACTGTATATTTTCCCTTACTAATGTGATTTTTCCTTTCATAACTTTCATATTTCTAGTTGTGGTCTTTTCCACTTAGAGAAATCCCTTTAACATTTCTTGTAAAGCCTATATAGTAGTGCTGAACTCTTGACTTTTGCTTGTCTGCAAAACTCTTTATCTCTCTCCAAAAAACCAAAACTCTTTATCTGTCCTTCAAATCAGAATTATAGCCTTGCTAGGTAGAGTATTTCGGGTTGTAGGCTTTTTTTGTCTCATCATGTTAAATATATCATGCCTCTCGCTTCTGCTGAAAAGTCAGCTGATGATCTTATGGACTTTCCTTTGTATTTAATGTGCTATTTTTCCCTTATTGCTTTTAAGATTCTCTCTTTAACTTTAATTTTTGTCATTTTAACTACAGTGTGTCTTGGTGTGAATCTCTTTGGGTTCATCTTATTTGGGACTTTGTGCTTCCTGGACCAGGATGTCTATTTCCTTTCCCAGGTCAGGGAAGTTTTTAGCTATTATATCTTATAATGGCAACCCACTCCAGTAGTCTTGCCTGGAGAATTCCAAGGACAGGGGAGCCTGACAGGCTACAGTCCATGGGGTTGCAAAGAGTCAGGCATGACTGAGCAACTATCACTCATCTTATAATAAGCTCTCTGCCCCTTTCCCTCTCTTCTTTCCTTCTGGGACCCCTATAATGTGAATGTTAGTAGTGTGCTTAACGGTGTCCTAGAGGTCTCATGAACTTGTCCTCATTTTTAAAAATTCTTTTTTCTGTTCAGCTTGGTTGACTTGCACTACTCTGTCTTCCCATTCACTGATCCATTCCAATGTATCATCTAGTCTATTGTTGATTCTGTCTAGTGTTTTTTGTTGCGGTTGTTTTCAGTGTTGTGCTCACCTCTGATTCTTAATCATTAAACTTCTCATTATGTTCATCTGTTCTTCCCCTGAGTTCACTGAGCTAGTATTATCATTTCTTTGAATTATTGAGTAGATTACTTGTTTTCACTCTTCTTAGTTCTTCTTCTGGAGTTTTATCTTGTTCTTTTATTTGGAACATATTCCTCTGTCACCTAATTTTGCCTAATTCTCTAATTTTATTTTTACGTGTTAGGTAGGTTGGTTATGTTTCCCAATCTTGGAGAAGTGATCTTATGTAGGAGATGCTCTTTGAGGCCCAGCAGCACACTCCCCTCTGATCAGCAGAGCTATATGCTCTAGAGGCGTCCCCTATGTGGACTGTGTGGGCCCATCCGTTGTGGCAGGACTGACTACGATGAGCCTGCTGGCAGGTGGGACTGGCTCCAAGCCCAGTTGGCTCCCAGGCCCTACCTCGTGTGGAGGCTGCCTGTCGCTGGTGGGTTGCTGGGTTGAGCCTGGTGCAGCTGGTTGTGGGGTCTGGAGCAGGTCTTGGGGCAGCTGGCCTGCTAGTGGGTGGAGCCAGGTCCTGAGGCAGGTGGCTAAGGGGCTGGGGGCGGGGACAGTCCACAGCTGGTACAGTCCTACTGGTGGGTGAGGCTAGCTCTCCGTAAGGATGGCTGGCTGGGCAGGGGACGTCCCAGGACTGGTACCAGCTGACTGATGGGCAGGTAAGCCTCCAGTGGTTATAGGCTTAAGGAAAGACCCCAAAATGGCGCTTTGCACTAACATCCTCATAATAGATTGAGTCCCAGAAATGGCTGCTGCCAGCATCTATGTCCCTAAGGGGTGTGAGTCCCAGTCCCAGTTACCTTCTTCTCCAAGATCAACAAGTGAGTGTGATCGAGGCTTCTTTCAAACTACTGCCTCTGCTGGGTCTCAGAGTATGTGGGATTTTGTATGTACTCCTGAAGAGTAGAATCTGTTTCCTCTAGCCTCCCAGCTCTCCCATACCCAATCCCTGCTGGCCAAAAAGTCAGAAATTCTGGGGCCTCGTCTTCCCAATTCAGGACCCTGGGCTGGGGAGCCTGATGTGTGACTTGAATGCCTCACTCCTTGAGGAGAACATCTGCAATTGTAATTACGCTCCTGTTCGTGGTTCACCTAGCTGGGGATGTGAGTCTTGACTCTACCATGTCTCTGCCCCTCCTACTCATCTCGTTGTGGTTCCCTCTTTATATCTCTAGTTGTGGAAAATCTTCATCATTCTCACTGATACTTGCTCTGGAAGTAGTGATCATTTTGGTGTGCCCATGGGAGGAGATGAGCTCAAGGTCTTCTTTCTCCACCATCTTGGCCACTCCCTCCATAATGATATATATATTTTTTGCTTTTTTATTTTTGGCCATACCACCACACTGCATGCTAGATCTTAGTTCCCTGACCAGGGATGGAACCCGGGCCCCCTGCAGTGGACTTGCAGAATCCTAACCACTGAACAGCCAGGGAATTCTCAATAATTGTAATTTTTAAACCACTAAGTATTCTACCAAGTGGATATACCAGCATTTATTTAACCATTCTCCAGTTGTAAATCATTTGGGCAATTTTCCTTCTTTGGGGTTTATTGTTTTAAAATATATCCCTTAAAGGAGAATCACGGTTTCGAAAGGCATTAATGGGTTGGGTTTTTTGTTTGTTTGTTTGTAACTTTTTATTTTGTACTGGGATATAGCTACAGTCCATGGTCATAGAATTGAACATGACTAAGAGACTAACACACACACACAGCCAATTAACAGTGTTGTGACAGTTTCAGGTGAACAGTGAAGGGACTCAGCCATACACATATATGCATCCATTCTCCCTCAAAGTCCCCTCCCATTTAGGCTGCCACATAGCATTGAGAAGAGTTCCATGTGCTGTGTAGTAGGTCCTTGTCCGATATCCATTTTAAATATAGCAGTGTGTACATGCCCATCCCAAGGGCATTAATATTTTTATGGCCTTTGACATATATCTTTAGATATCCCTTTCTGGGGAAGGGGGAATAGGCTTGTATCAGTCCGTGCTGTCTGGATCAGCGGTTCTCAAAGTGTGGTCCAGACACTCCTGGGGGAGAGAGATCCCAGGAAACTTCCAGGGAACTCACAAAATCAAAAACATTTTTATAATATTACTAAGATGTTATTAGCATTTTCCATACATTTTCTCTCATGAGTGTACAGCAGAGTTTTCCAGAGACAACAAGATATGTGATATCACAACAGATTAAACACAGAGTAGAAAGGAAAAGTCAATCATCTTATTAAGTCGGATATCAGAGAGATTTAGGAACCTGTAAAAATAATGCCTCTCCTCACTAATATTTTTGTTTTGGAAAATAAAATTGTTTTTCATAAAAATGTTATATAAACATTTAACTTTTTATTTTAATTTCTAATATAAATACTGATAGATACAGCCTAGATAAACGAAAGCTTTGGAGGGTCCTTAATAACTTTTTAGTAACATAAAGTGTTCCTAAGGTCATAGTTTGAGAACCACTGGCCTGGACACGATGTGGCAGAGTTCAGGGTCAACTGAGTGGGACTCATTTCAACTACCTCCTACTAGCCTATCTCCCTGACAAGGCACATGTTTGCAAATAAATGCTATATTAAAAAAAAATCTCATCTTCACAACTTTTACTCCTTCTCCCCTTGCCTTTTCACTTTACCCTGCTTTTTGCTTTTTTTCTCCTTTCCTCTTGCCTGAGTGCATGCTAGGTCCCTTCGGTCATGTCTGACTCTTTGCTATTCCATGGTCTGCAGCCCTCCAGGCTCTTCTGTCCATGGGATTCCCCAGGCAAGAATACTGGAGTGGTTGCCATGTCTTCCTCCAGGGGATTCTCCTGACCCGGGGACTGAACCACGTGTCCTGCATTGGCAGACAGGTTCTTTACCACTGGCGCCACCTGGGAAGCCCTCTCCTTCCCCCTTACCCCGACTCAGTTCCCATAACTATAAGTTGCACATCTAATAACACCACCCCTTCTTCATATGAACTGAAATTCTTTCTGACATCTAAAGATTTAGTGACATTTGAAATGGGCTTCTCATTATTACTCATCCCATTCAAAAAAAGTAATGTGTATATTTTTAAAACAGCTCTTCACATGTAGTCAAAGAACTGAAACTGAAAATGAGATTTTTTTTTCCCTATCAAATTGGCAGAGATTTATTAAATGGCAGTTCTTAGTGCTGGCAGAAGCCTGGGGAGGACATTTTCATGCAGTTTCTAAAACGCAATGTGGCCATACTGATCAAGAGTCCTAAAAACAGCCTATGTTTTGACCCAGAATATAATGTTTATCAGGTCAGCTTTGTGCCACTTGCAATTTGGAATTGAGAACTAAGAGTAAGAAGGTATTTTTCCCCTTTGATTCAACCCAGAGAAGATTAAATTGGGAAGGGAGGGGGTTACCATACTTCAGGCAAAAACAACATGAAAGTGAAAGTGATAGTCACTCAGTCGTGTCCCACTCTCTGCGACCCCATGGACTGTAGCCCGCCAGGCTCCTCTGTCCATGGGATTCTCCAGGCAAGAATATTGGAGTGGGTAGCCACCTCTTCCTCCAGAGGATCTTCTCCATACAGGGATCGAACCAGGGGCTCCTGCATTGCAGGCAGATTCTTCACCATCTGAGCCACCAGGGAAGCCCAGAGACAACATGGCCAAAGGCAAATTCTCCAGAGGGCAGGGTCTGCAGAGAGCAGGGAGCCTGAGGGAGGCACCACTCGGGTGCCAGCCGCTAGCAAACCTGGTGATCACTTTGAACGTGTATCTGAACACTCTCCTGTTATTCTTAAACCATTAGTAACATGTGATTAAAAGCCACAGCTGGGCTTAGCGATGAGATCCAGGAGTCAGCTGGAATCTCACTCCACTTTGAGCTCTTGATGAGATTGACTCACCTGGGCCTCAAGGAGCTAAGGAAGGACAGAACACCCCGATTCTGTCCCCAGGATGTCCTGTTCATGGATGAAGGATAGCTAACATGCTCCCGAGTTCGCTGGGAGCACCCAGGGCAGGGCTGGCTGATGTCGCCACTGCACCCTCTGGCCACCTTGCTGTCAGTCTCTTCCTAGAGCTCCAACAAGCCTCCCTGTCCCCTGGCAGTCATGAATCTCTGGGGATTTTTATTTTAACTTTTTATTTTGTATTAGGGTATGCTGCTGCTGCTGCTAAGTCACTTCAGTCGTGTCCGACTCTGTGTGACCCCATAGACAGAAGCCCACCAGGCTCCCCGATCCCCGATTAATAAACAACGTTGTGATAGTGTCAGATTGGTGAACGGTGAAGGGGCCCAGTCATACATACACGTGTATCATTCTCTCTGGGGAACTGTCTGGATTTGGGGGCTGTGAGGAGACTATAGAATTCATGTCACAAAGCACAAATTTCAGCTTGTCCGCAACTAATAGGGCCCACAGTAACCCTGTTGTGTCGGAATGGCCTCAGGCGTGCCCCTACATGGGCCCCAGCCTCTTTTTGGCAGGCTCCTCTCACAGCTGTCTCAATCTCTCTCTCCACCCCTGCCTCCCACAGCACTTGAAGCCTCTGTGTTGTGGCTCAAGTTCCTGCTGACACCCACACCCTTAAGTCCCACCTTCTGCCCCAACAGTTGTCAAGATGGTTCCTTGGCCAAGAGGACTTCTTGTATCAGCTGTTACAGTGACATCTTTATCCTGTTTCAACTGGGCTTTGGTGAATTAGGGCAATGCCTGGGCCCACACTTGCGGTGCAGTGGCTCAGGGAGAATGCACACCCCAGGGAAGCTAGTTCTGAGGTGGCCAGAGGTGAAGAAGGAAAGATGCTGGCTAAGGTGACCAGCAGCAACCAGGAAGGTTTTGTGGGACCTGGAGCCTTCCTCAGGCCTCCTAGAGTTGGCTAGATCATGGCTCCCACAGTGATGTCCACGTACTAATTCCCAGAACTTGTGAATATTAGGGGGACATGGCAAGGGGAATTAAGGTTACTGATGAATTGAGGGTTTCCCGGTGGCACAGTGGTAAAAAAAAAAAAAAAGAAAGAAAGAAAAAAAACCTGCTTGCCAATGCAGGAGAATCGAGACCCAGGTTCAATCCCTGGACCGGAAAGATCCCCTGGAGTAGGAAATGGCAACCCACTCCAATATTCTTGCCTGGAAAATTTCATGGACAAAGGAGCCTGGTGGGCTACAGCCCATGGGGCACCAAGAGTCGGATACAACAAGTGAACACATGGGATTAAGGCTGCTGACCAACGGCCCCCAAAATTGGGAGATTATCCTAAATTTTCTACGTGGGCACAACACAAGAGTAAGTAAAAGAAGGAAAAGACAGGAGAGAAAGCCAGGGGTGGGGGCAGTGATAGGAGATGGGCCCAACACACTGCTGTTGGCTTTGACGATGAAGGGGCGGGCCAAGGCACCCAGGCCTTGGGCAGAGTAGCCTTGAGAAACTGGAAGAGTTAAGTAAAGAGGCTGTCCCTGGAGCCTCCAAAAGGAATTCAGCCCTGCCAGTCTCTTGCGTTCAGCCCAGTGAGACCTGTGTTGGACTTCTAGCCTACAGAACTGCAAGATAATCAATGTGTGTTGTTAGGAATTCTCTGGTGGTCCAGAGGCAAGGACTGAGTGCTCTCACTGCTGAGCCTCCAGTTCGATCCCTCATCAGGGAACTAAGATTCCACAAGCCATGTTATGTGGCCAAAAAAAAAAATGTGTGCTGCTTTAAACCACTCATTACATGGTCATTTGTTACAGCTGCCACAGGAAGCTAATACAGCTTCCAGAGAGTATAGGGAGAAAGAACCTGTGCACAGCCTGGGTCCCTGGGGTTGTAATAGGGCATTAGGGGGCAGGATTAGCCAGGAACACCTAGAGGCTGGAAACCTCTGGGATACATATACTCAGAACAGACCTCATCAAAGACCATGAGCCTGGAAAGTGCGAATCTGCGCACAACCAGAAAGAGCAGGCGGGCAGTCCCCCAGGTCTCCTGGAACCATTTGCAGCTGTTCACTCACTCAGTCGTGTCCAACTCTTTGCGACCCCATGGACTGCAGCACTCCAGGCTTCCTTGTCCTTCACCAACTCCTGGAGTTTGCTCAAACTCATGTCTGTTGAGTCAGTGATTCCATCCAGCCATCTCATCCTCTGTCATCCCCTTCTCCTCTTGCTCTCAACCTTTCCCAGTATCAGGGTCTTTTCCAATGAGTTGGCTCTTCACATTAGGTGGCCAAAGTACTGGACCTTCAGCTTCAACATCAGTCCTTTCAATGAATATTCAGGGTTGATTTCCTTTAGCACTGACTGGTTTGATCACTCAATACATGGTCTTTTGTTACAGCAGCCACAGGAAACTAACAGCTTCCAGACACTATCCAGACAATTTACTGTTGGTAATAGTCTGCACAGCCTGAGTCCCTGGGATTGTAATAGGGCATAAAGAGGCAGGGTTAGCCAGGAATCGGAGAGGCTGTATCCAGGATACAGATACTCAGAACAGACCTCATCAAAGACCATGAGCCTGGAAAGTGTGAATCTGCACACAACCAGGAAGGACAGGTTGGCAGTCCCCCAGGTCTCCTGGAACCACTTCCCCCCGGGGAATTCCCAGCACAGGTCCTAGGTCTTGGAGGCTATTGGGTGGGTTGGACACGACTTAGCGACTGAACATCAAGAACAGGGAGTGCGCGCACATTAGCCAAGCTCATTCTGAGAACCACAGCTCCTGAGGCAGCAGGCCACGAGCTTCAGATTATCTGGACCCTATCTCTCTTGAACCAACATACCCCGGAAGCCAAATCATAACCAGAAGGCTTCTAAGCAAATTCTGTGAGTCAAATGTTTCACAGCCCCTGCTCCGCAGCCCCACAGTCACATGCACAGTAGCTGCCCCTCGCACCAGGTGGGCTGTGTGTGTCCTCAGGCCTGGTCCCCTCAACCCTACCCCCTGACTGTTGGTGGCCCTGCCAAGGCCTCAGCCTTCAGCCTTAACAGTTCTTTTTCAGTGTTTCTGCAGTGACAACCCAAGCCCTTGCTCTGGCTCAGGAGCCCTTTGTACTTGGCTTAACTCTCTCATGGTCCATTATCTATTGATTTTACAACTTAGCTTTCACTGGAATTCCCGGGTGGGCCAGTGATTAGGACTTCACACTTGTACTGCCAAGTGAAAGTGTTAGTTGCTCAGTCATGTCTGACTCTTTGTGACCCCATGGATTGTAGCCCACCAGGCTCCTCCACCCATGAGATTCTCCAGGCAAGAACACTGGAGTGGGTTGCCATTCCCCTCTCTAGGGGATCTTCCTGGCCCAGGGATCGAACCTAAGTCTCCCACATTGCAGGCATATTCTTTACCATCTGAGCCACCAGCAAAGCCCACTGCCAAGGGCCTGGGTTTGATCCCTGCTTGGAGAACTAGGATCCCCTAAGCCACGAGAGGAAGCATACTCCTGTGTTTGAGGACCTAGGCGACTGCAGTCTGCTGGGATGGAGATGAGAACCCAAAGCCTGCCTCCCAGATGGATACCCAGATTTTTTTTGTCAATTAAATTGAAGTAAATTGAAGAAACAAAACTTAGCTTTTAGATAACAGTTTTCTTTTCTTTCCACATCATTGGCAGAAGTTTCCTGATAGTTTCTATGCACAGACAACATCTCTCAACCTATTTGTTCTTGAGACAAAAAAAAAAAAAAAATCCTTGGAGATAGGGGTGCATCTGTGGCTAGCCTGGACCCTAAGAGTCAGACACAATTAGTAGTATCACTACTCATGGGCCTGTTAAATGTCAGCTCAGTGGAAATTTTCTTACAGCTATAAAGCAAAACTAGATACAAAGCAAGCTTCAGTTGTGTCTGACTCTTTGCAACTCTGTGGACTGTCAGACTCCTCTGTCCATGTGAATTCTCCAGGCAAGAATACTGGAGTGGGTTGCCATGCCCTCTTCCAGTTTGATCTTCCAGAGATCAAACTCATGTCTTTTAGGTCTCCTGCATTGGCAGGCGGGTTTTTTTTTTTAACACTAATGCCACCTGGGAAGCCCCTGGGAATGATAATGTTCTAAAGTATTTAGATCATCAAATTGTAAGGATTAAATGTGTTAATCCATACAAAGCACTTAGATTCCTGTCTGGCCCATTGTAAGTACTTAACGTTGACTATTATTATAATCATTACTTTAATAAATGCTTTTTGAAGACTTCATGTTTTTCAAGCTTACAATTTAGTTTGTGATGAGAATTCAAAGACAGCAAATGTGATATGCATAGCATTACACTCTCAAAAAATCACAACAGAGACATCATTAATCAATTACTGCCCTCTTCTCCCTAAATCAGGAATCTTTCTTAGCACAGACCTCTGTGCAGTCCACATCAAACAATTGGTATCGGCAGGTGAAGAGAAACTTATGGGCCATCCCCTGATGCAATTGCAAATTAGTGATGATTTCATTTTTTGAAATTTCCCCACTATTCTTGGGCTTCCCAGGTGGCGCTAGTGTTAAAGAATCCACCTGCCAATACAGGAGATGCAAGAAACTCAGGTTCAATCGCTGGTTCAATCCCTGGATTGGGAAGATCCCTTGGAGGAGGGCATGGCAACCCACTTTAGTACTCTTGCCTGGAGAATCCCATGGACAGAGGAGCTCAGCAGGCTACAGTCCATAGGGTAGCAAAGAGTCAAAGCAACTTAGCATGCATGCACACACACCACTATTCTTATCCATTTACCATGTGACAGTAATTTCCTCTGTCCCCAAGAGCTGGCATCCCAACTCATTTATCTTCTTTGTGCAATAATAATTTCCACATGCTTTGAGAGGCAAAGAAAAGACTAGCTCACAGTCCCCTATTGAAATTATATAAAATGATTCAAACCACACTGCACTGGAAGTTGATTATTTGTTATTTCTTTGGGGATCACCTGGTAAAAATATCTTAACATTCTACTTTCTAGGTTTTCCTGATGTGGTGACAGGTCTCAGTTCTTGTCATGAGCATGTGTGACAATGGATCAGATGTTTTTAGAAAAGAAAGTGGTTTCCATACAGACTCCTGTTCTCCCTCGAAAACTGCAAAATCCCCAAACCTAAACACAGGTTCTTTCTCACTGTACTTTCTCCTGGGCTTGTTCAAGACAGTCCTATCTAAATTTAGTACCACATTAGTAGTATCACTACTCATGGGCCTGTTAAATGTCAGATCAGTGGAAATTTTCTTACAGCTATGAAGCAAAACTGAATACAAAGCAAGCATAAGAGAATGATTACACATCCCCTTGGTAGACCAGATGTCCATAAAGGAGGTCTACAAAATGCAGCCAAAAAAGTATTATGCCACTGTCTTTAAGCCAGAAGATCTCTAATTCTCCTTGCGAGGGAATCCCAGTGTCTAGGCTGGTGAGAGATCGTGTTCTAGCATTCGTCTGAAAGGTGGGTTTTCTACCAATTTTTATTTTTTAAAAGATCAAACTTGCAGAAAAGTTGAAAGACAAATAATTACCCATTTACCCTTTAACAATTATATATATATATATAATATGTATCTATTTGTGTATATATATATATTCACATACATATATATACAGGCTTCCCTGGTGGCTCAGACGGTAAAGAATCTGCCTGCGATGCAGGAGACCTGGGTTCAATCACTGGGTTGGGAGATCCTCTGGAGAAGGGAATGGCTACCCAATACAGTATTCTTGCCTGGAGAATTCCATGGACAGTGGAGCCTGGCAGGCTACAGTCTATGAAGCCACAAAGAGTTGGAGCAACTGAGCAACTCACACACACACACACACACATGCACACACATGCACACACACACACACACACAAACACATATTTGTACATATATACAACTTTTTGCTGAACCACTTGAAAGTAAGTTGCAAACATAAGGTCACTTTTACCCCTAAATATTTCACCTGCATCTATTAAAAGAGGATATTCTCTTATATAACCATGATACCATCATCACACTTAAGAAATTTAATAATTTTTTCTAATCCACATTTCTTATTCAAATTTTCCCAATCATTTCCAAATGTTTTTATATCTAGTTTTAAAAAATTATTATCCTACATCCATTCAAGTTTCTCACATTGCATTTGACTGTTTAATATATATTTTCATCTAAAGCTCTCCCTTGACCTTTCTTGTCTTTCATGACACTGACATTTGTAAGAGCCTTTTGGACTATTCCCCAATTTTTCTAATTACTTCCTTAGTATGTAATTCAGATTAACTATTTTTGGCAAGCATGTCTCTCCACTGTAATCAACAGAAAATCAGTGAAGTGATACTCTGTACTATGCAACTATCCTGTAGCATCTATTGATGATATTGATTGGATCAGTTATTACAGAGGTCTTGGCAAAGTGGTGATTATCTAATTCTATCATTCTTTATTTATTAGCCAGCATTTTTCTGTGAAGACAAACTGAAATATAGGTCTATCTGTGATAAATCACATTTAAAACAGCAGGTAATCTTCCACTGAGAGCACAATGGTGAATTCAACATACCGTTTCCTGAACACAACTCCACTTCCATTTTCCCTTCTTTCCCTCCAACTCCTCTACTTACTGAAGACCTGTTCCCAGCACTGTGTTAAGTGTTTTAGGTACATTGATCATTTAATTACTCCCAAGGATGCTAAAGCTGAAACTCCAATACTTTGGCCACCTCATGCGACAAGTTGACTCACTGGAAAGGACTCTGATGCTGGGAAGGATTGGGAGCAGGAGAAGAAGGGGACGACAGAGGATGAGATGGCTGGATGGCATCACCGACTCTGTGGACATGAGTTTGAGTGTACTCCGGGAGTTGGTGATGGACAGGGAGGCCTGGCGTGCTGTGATTCATGGGGTCACAAAGAGTCGGACACAACTGAGCGACTGAACTGAACTGAAGGAACCTCGGAGGAAGATGATATTAGTTTCATTTTGCAGATGAGGAAACTGAAACACAAAGAAGCAATTTACCCAAGGTAAGTGATAGGACTGGGCTTTGAACTAAACACTTTGACTGAAAAACTATGTTCCTGCCCATTCTCACTCCTAAACCATTGTTATCCTTTTTTGTATACATATAAGACAATCACAGCAATGGTGATCCTTGATTTTTGTTGATTCCTAGGACACTAATCTTCCTTTCCCCTGATTACTAGCAATATGTAGTAAAAAGGCCAGAGCAATCGTGCCAAAATAATGACCATGGGATTATGGGTCATTTTTATTTTCCTCTTTGTGCTTAGTTGTGTTTCCCAAGTTTTCTATAATGAACATCTTTGTTGAGTTGGGCAACTTTCTAGTTGTCAAATTCATAAAAGCTCTTCCTGGGAGTCATCTGTCCCTTATAGAGCCGAGCTCATGGGGTGGACACATGGGTGCACGCATGGGCATATGTGCTACTAAGTGATCATTGAACCCATTGACTCATTCCCCAAACCAGCTGGTGGAAAGAATCCAGTTCAACTAAGGGTACACTTTCCCGGAGTCCTAATCACAGACTGGCTTTGTGCAAGACTTCAGGCAGCTATCAAAGACAGAGAAGGCTGAGCCTTGGACATCAAATTGTCTACAAAGTAACAGCAAGACAAAGAAACACACGAGAAACCATTTTTGAGAAGGACAAGATAAGAAAAGTTTGGCAGCAGAATAAGAGCAGTGATCAGCCACCAAGGTCAGATGCAGGAGAGGTAACTTAGGTTACAAGAAATTTCTAGAAGAGAAGTCAGAATCACAGACCAGAAAGTCATCGCTCTTTATAAGATTCTACTACAAGCAATAAATGCTGGAGAGGGTGTGGAGAAAAGGGAACCCTCTTACACTGCTGGTGGGAATGCAAACTAGTACAGCCACTATGGAGAACAGTGTGGAGATTCCTTAAAAAACTGGAAATAGAACTGCCATACAACCCAGCAATCCCACTCCTGGGCATACACACCGAGGAAACCAGAATTGAAAGAGACACATGTACCCCAATGTTCATCGCAGCACTGTTTATAATAGCCAGGACATGGAAGCAACCTAGATGTCCATCCACAGACGAATGGATAAGAAAGCTGTGGTACATTTACACAATGGGGTACTACTCAGTGATTAAAAAGAATACATTTGAATTACTTCTAATGAGGTGGACGAAACTGGAGCCTATTATACAAAGTGAAGTAAGCCAGAAACAAAAACACCAATACAGTATATTAACACATATATATGGAATACAGCAAGAGGATAACGATAACCCTGTATACGAGACAACAGCAGAGCCTTGGATGTGTGGATCAGTCTTTTGGACTCTGTGGGAGAGGGCGAGGGTGGGATAATTTGGGAGAATTGATTGAAACATGTATATTATCATATGTGAAACGAATCTGACGTGGTTGGGGGCTCCCCACCTCAACACTCTGTGGATTTAAGAGGCCGTTCCTTCCAGAAGTGTATAAATTAGCCTGGGATAGAACCTGCACGCTGAATTTACTAATTAAGAAATGAGAAACCAGAAATATAAAGGTGGCATAGAAATACAAGAAACTATTCTTAAGTAATCTTCTGAAACTTTGAATAGAGTTACAGATTTTGCCATTTGTTATAAATTGGTATATGTAATTTAACCAGAACCATGAGAAAGTTGGTATTCTGTGAATTCTGAGGCACTTTCGACGTGTTGTAGGAGTGATGTGGACTTTCAAAAAAAAAAATTCTAGACCCACCTAACTTTCTCATGTTTTTTATTTTTGTTGTTCCATATCTGTTTCTTTATAGTCTTCAGTGGGGGTGTGGGGAGGGATGCTTTTAAAAAGGCAAAAAGAAGAATTAGTAGGAGATTGAATCACAATACAAAAACATGTACAATTCTGAATAACAAAAAGCCACCATAACACAGCTCTTAATATGTAAGACTTGAAAGTCTTTCTTCCATCCTCACATGAAAAAAACTGAACAAACTGAAAATCAACAACTTTTCTTAGATTCATTGGAGAACTGAGATCACAGGATAAACCACCAAACTGAAATTTGGAGATACCAGGGAAAGAAGAGACTCACAACTTACCAGGAGCAGAAGCTGCCACAGGAACCAGCAACTGGCAGGAACACAAATGATTTGATGAATTCCTGGAGGCTGAGTGTGGACCAGCTTGATAGTTAAAAACTGTTGGGGTTCCAGTCTTAAGGAGGCCCCATACTTTCCTGAGGTTTACCTCTAGGAGCCCCACAGTTTCCGGCTGTGAAAGTAGGGAAAGAATCCACTTGCTTCAGGAAAGGGGAGGAGAAAAGTAACCATTTTAAAAAAACTCAGAGGGAATGTAACCACTTTGAAAGCCCGGAGCATTCTGTTCTCCTTAAGAAAGATCCTTCATCAAGGAATACTGCTTTACCAGAGCATTTTCTGCCCTGGAAGAAGCTCAATGAGACAGCTCCAACCTGCTCCAAACTTCTAGTCTCATATAAGAGGAAAGAAAGAAAAGCCAAGATATGCTTCTGAAGGTCAAGTCTAGGAACTCAAGACCACTGAGATTTAATCACAAGATTATACAATATTTCCCTTCTCCCAGTACCTTAGTATGTTAATTTCCTCAGAGTGCCATAACAAAGTACCACAAATTGAGTAGTGTAAACAATGGGAAACTCAGACTTACATAAAGAAAGGAAAAATGTCCAAGAAGGAAAAAATAAAACTAAAATAAAATTATTTTTCTTAATCTAAATTCAGCTAATGAATAATTGTTCAGAGCAATGATAACAAAAATACATTGTGTGGTTACAGCTTGTGGATAAGTAAAATGGTTAACAGCAATATTATAAAAGACAGGAGAGAGGAACTGGGACCCCTCCATTATAAGCAACTGCACTACCAGTGAATTTATATAGTGCTAATTGAAAGTGGACTGAGATTTGTTGCCAAAGTTAATTGCAATCTGTAGGACAATCACTGAGAGAAGGATAATTGAGGGACTTCCCTGGTGGTCCAGTGACTAAAACTCCATGCCCCCAAAGCAGGGAGCCCAGTGTTGATGCCTGGTCAGGGAAACAGATCCCAAATGCAGCAACTGAAAAAGATCGCCTGTGCTGCAACAAAGCCTGGCACAGCCAAATACACTTTTAAAAAAAAAAGAAGTATAATTGATACACTGAGAGGAGAGAAAATGAAATAATTTAAAATACTCAAAGCCAGAGAAGGTAGAAAAATAGCATAGGGTTTTAAAAAGAAACATATGCAATGATTAGAAAACAATTACAATTACAAACATGGCAGATATCAATAAAATTTATAAATAATTATTGAAATGAGAATGATCTAGATAGATCTATTAAAAGACAGAGATGGTCATAGTGGATACAAAAGCAAGACCCAACTATATATTACCTAAAAAAAACTTTCAATATAAAGATACAGATAAATTAAACCTAAAGAGATGGAAGCCTTTAAAAAGATGGAAATTCTGACATATGCTGCAACATGAATGAACTTTAAGGACTTGCTAAGTCGAATACTTCAGTTCAGTTCAGTCGCTCAGTTGTGTCCGACTCTGCGACTCCATGAACGGCAGTACACCAGGCCTCCCTGTCCATCACCAACTCCCAGAGTCTACTCAAACTCATATCCATTGAATCTGTGATGCCATCCAACCATCTCATCCTCTGTCGTCCCCTTCTCCTCCTGCCCTCAATCTTTCCCGGAATCAGTGGCTTTTCCAATGTGTCAGCTCTTCGCATCAGGTGGCCAAAGTATTGGAGTTTCAGCTTCAACATCAGTCCTTCCGATGAACACCCAGGACTGATCTCCTTTAGGATGGACTGGTTGGATCTCCTTGCAGTCCAAGGGACTCTCAAGAGTCTTCTCCAACACCACAGCTCAAAAGCATCAATTCTTTGGCACTCAGCTTTCTTTATAGTCCAACTCTCACATCCATACGTGACTACTGGAAAAACCATAGCCTTCACTAGATGGACCTTTGTCGACAAAGTAATGTCTCTGGTTTTTAATATGCTGTATAGGTTGGTCATATCTTTCCTTCCAAGGAGTAAGTGTCTTTTAATTTCACGGCTGCAACCACCATCTGCAGTGATTTTGGAACCCTAAAAAATAAAATCAGCCACTGTTTCCACTGATTCCCCATCTATTTGCCATGAATTGATGGGACCAGATGCCATGATCTTAGTTGTCTGAATGTTGAGCTTTAAACCAACTTTTTCACTCTCCTCTTTCACTTTCATCAAGAGACTGTTTAGTTCTTCTTTACTTTCTGCCATAAGGGTGGTGTCATCTGCATATCTGAGGTTATTGATATTTCTCCTGGCAGTCTTGATTCCAGCTTGTGCTTCCTCCAGCCCAGCATTTCTCATGATGTACCTTGCATATAAGTTAAATAAGCAGGGTGACCATATACAGCCTTGACGTACTCCTTTTCCTAATTGGAACCAGTCTGTTGTTCCATGTCCAGTTCTAACTGTTGCTTCCTGACCTGCATACAGGTTTCTCAAGAGGCAAGTCAGGTTGTCTGGTATTCCCATCTCTTTCAGAATTTTCCACAGTTTATTGTGATCCACACAGTCAAAGGCTTTGGCATAGTCAGTAAGACAGAAATGGATGTTTTTCTGGAACTCTCTTGCTATTTCGGTGATCCAGAGGATGTTGGCAATTTGATCTCTGGTTCCTCTGCCTTTTCTAAAACCAGCTTGAACATCTGGAAGTTCACAGTTCATGAACTGTTGAAGCCTGGCTTGGAGAATTTTGAGCATTACTTTACTAGCATGTGACATGAGTGCAATTGTGCGGTAGTTTGAGCATTCTTTGGCATTGCCTTTCTTTGGGATTGGAATGAAAACTGACATTTTCCAGTCCTGTGGCCACTGCTGAGTTTTCCAAATTTGCTGGCATATTGAGTGCAGCACTTTCACAGCGTCATCTTTCAGGATTTGAAATAGCTCAACTGGAATTCCATCACCTCCACTAGCTTTGTTCGTAGTGATGCTTCCTAAGGCCCACTTGACTTCACATTCCAGGATGTCTGGGTCTAGGTGAGTGATCACACCATCATGATTCTCTGGGTCGTGAAGATCTTTTTTGTACAGTTCTGTGTATTCTTGCCACCCCTTCTTAATATCTTCTGCTTCTATTAGGTCCCTACCATTTCTGTCCTTTATTGAGCCCATCTTTGCATGAAATGTTCCCTTGGTATCTCTAATTTCCTTGAAGAGATCTCTAATCTTTCCCATTCTATTGTTTTCCTCTATTTCTTTGCACTGATCGCTAAGGAAAACTTTCTTTTCTCTCCTTGCTGTTCTTTGGAACTCTGCATTCAGATGGGTATGTCTTTCCTTTTCTCCTTTGCTTTTTGCTTCTCTTCTTTTCACAGCTATTTGTATGGCCTCCTCAGACAGCCATTTTGCTTTTTTGCATTTCTTTTTCTTGGGGGTAGTCTTGATCCCTGTCTCCTGTACAATGTCATGAACCTCCATCCGTAGTTCATCGGGCACTCTGTCTATCAGATCTAGTCCCTTAAATCTATTTCTCACTTCCACTGTATAATCATAAGAGATTTGATTCAGGTCATACCTGAATGGTCTAGTGGTTTCCCCCATTTTCTTTAATTTAAGTCTGAATTTGTCAATAAGGTGTTCATGATCTGAGCCACAGTCAGCTCCTGGTCTTGTTTTTGCTGACTGTCTAGAGCTTCTCCATCTTTGGCTGCAAAGACTATAATCAATCTGATTTCGGTGTTGACCATCTGGTGATGTCCATGTGTAGAGTCTTCTCTTGTGTTGTTGGAAGAGGGTGTTTGCTGTGACCAGTGCGTCCTCTTGACAAAACTCTTAGTCTTTGCCCTGATTCATTCTGTGCTCCAAGGCCAAATTTGCCTGTTACTCCAGGTGTTTCTTGACTTCCTACTTTTGCATTCCAGTCCCCTATAAAGAAAAGGACATCTTTTTTGGGTGTTAGTTCTGAAAGGTCTTGTAGGTCTTCATAGAACCGTTCAACTTCAACTTCTTCAGTGTTACTGGTCGGGGCATAGACTTGGATTACCATGATATTGAATGGTTTGCCTTGGAAACGAACAGAGATCATTCTGTCGTTTTTGAGATTGCATCCAAGTGAAATAGGCCAGTCATAAAAAGAGTTAAATATGGTACTGTATTATTCCACATATATAAGGTATCTAGAGTGCAGTTAAACTCAAAGAGAGAGATTAGAATGGTGATTGTCAGGGGATGGGGCAAGAAGTCACGTTTAATGGATATAGTTTTCATTTTTCAAGATGAAAAGAATTCTGGAGATGGATGGTAGTGATGGTTGCACAACAATAAAAATGTACCTAATACAATGGAAATATATTTAAAATGGTTGAGATGGTAAATTTTGTCATTTGTATTTTATAATATTAAAAAAGTTTCATTAAAAAAGGGTAGAGAAAAGTAAAGTAATGGAAACCAATCAAAAGAAAGCTGGGTAGCTACATTACTTTCAGATAAAACAAACTTCAGAACAAGGAAAATTACCAGAAATTTTAAAAAGCCTTATATAATGATAAAGGGGTCAATTCTTCAAGAAAACATAATAATCTTGATATATATGCTCTAACAACAGTGTCAAAATACATATAAAAACAGTAAAGAACAACAAAGGGAAATAGACAAACCCATTATTGTAACTACCTTCAATATAAAGATACAGATAAATTAAAGGTAAGCAGATGGAAACCTTTAAAAAGATGAAAATTCTGATATATACTGCAACAGGAATGAGCTTTGAGGACATGCTAACTGACATAAGCCAGTCACAAAAAGAGTTAAATATGGTAGCTGAGGATTTTAACACTCTTCTTTCCATAGTTGACAAATCCAGCAGACAAAAAAAAAAAAAATCAGTGAGCCCTGTTACTGAATTCAATAAATTGTTGAATTAAAATCAAAAGTTCAGTTCAACTGTTGAACTAAACAGCACAACTCAACTAGATCTAATTGGCATTTACAGAATACTTCATCCAACAAACAGCAGAATACATGTTGTTTTCAAACTCATGTGGAAAATTTACCAAAACAGAGCATGTTCTGGGCCATAAAACAGATCTAAAGAAGTTTAAAAGGATAGAAATTATGTAAGTTATATTCTCAGACCATAATGGATTGAAACTAGAAGTTAATAGAACTGCTAGAAATTAACAGAAAGATGGCTGCTGAACCCCCAAATATTGAAGATTAAACATCTTTTTTAAATGACATAAGAATCAAAGAAGTTGCAAAGAAAAAATTATTTTAAAAATATTTTTAAATATTTTAAGTGAATATGAAAATAAAACATCAAAATTGGTGGGATGCAGCAGAAGCAGTGCTTCAAGGGGAATTTACAGCATTGAATGCATGTATTAGAAGAGAAAAAGGATCTAAAAGTAATCATCTAAGCCTCCACCTGAAGAAACTACAGGAAAAAATGAGCAATATAAATCTAAAGTAAGCAAAAGAAAGTGATAAAAATTTGGAGCAGAAATCAATGAAATTGAAAACAGGAATTTGAGGATTCCTTGGCGATTCAGTGGAAAAGGACTCTATTCTTTCACTGCCAAAGACCTGGGTTCAAGCCCTGGTCAGAGAACTAAGATCCCACAAGCCACTTGGCATAGCCAAAAAAAAAATTCAAGAAAATCAACAAAACAAAAAGCTTGTTTGGGAGGAAATATTTAATAAAACTGGTAAACTTCTAGCCAGGCCAACCAAAGAGAGAAGATAAAAATCGCTAGTGATCCCATGCACATTAAAAGGATAATAAAGAAATATTATGAGCAGCTCTATGCCCACAAATTTGATAATTTAGGGAAATGGGCCAATTCCTTCAAAGGCACTCTCTACCAAAACTGGCAGAAGGAGAAATAGATAATCTGCATAGGTCTATTCAAAGAAATTGAGTCAATAATTAATAAGGTTTCAAAACAAAGAAAGCAGTAGACCCAAATGATTCACTGGTGAGTTCTACCAAATATTCAAGTGAAAAAATTATACCAATTACAGGAGTAAAATGCTGCAAGAATTAATGATGATCGTGAAAGGCATTTTTTTTAATCTAACAAAACAGTTATTAAGAGCTTTCCAATAGATAAATCAGGAAGTAAATTGATGGTTAAGAGGGAATGTGTTAGCCAGATAAATTTAAGAAAAATAATGGATCCTTTATAATATGACACATAATATAAAGATTTAAGGGAGAATATTAAGCAGAATAATAGAGATTAGATTTTATCATAATTCTAATCTTTGTAAAAATGGTATACTAGCATTTGTAACATTAAACTAAATAACTTTTAAGTTAGCATTCTAAATTGTAGTTATGCAATTCAATTATACATTTAGACTATGAGTCATTCAAGTACAAGCCAAATTTGGGGATTTTGAGTTCCAAAATCATATGAAGCAAAATCCATGACATACAGAATATGAAATTAATATACAGAATATACAAAGAACTCTTAAAACTCAAAAAATAGAAATAAACAATAAACAACCTGATTTTATTTATTTTTAAATGAGTTTTTATTAGAATATACTTGCTTTACTAACAATGTTATATTAGTTTCTACTGTACAGCAAAATGAATCAGCTATGCATATATCCCCTCTCTTTTGAATTTCCTTTTAATAACCTGACTTTTTTTGGGGGGGGCATTTCACAGAGTGCTTCATTGTTTAAATTTGTTTTACTTCCAACTTTTTGGGGTACCTTAAATTGTAACTTCCAAGAACCTGCTTCCACTATGGGTTGCTATTGTTCAGCCGCTAAAGTCGTGTCTGACTCTTTGGACTGCAGCACGCAAGGCTTCCCTGTCCTTCACTATCTCCGAGAGCTTGCTCAAACTCACGTCCATTGATTCGGTGATGGCATCCAACCATCTCATTCTCTGTCACCCCTTTCTCCTCCTGCCCTCAATCTTTTCCAGCATCAGGGTCTTTTCCAGTGAGTCGGTTCTTTGCATCAGGTGGCCAGAGTATTGGAGCTTCAGCTTCAACATCAGTCCTCTCAGGGAATACTCAGGGTTAATTTCCTTTAGGATTGACTGGTTTGATCTCCTTGCTGTCCAGGAGCTCTCAAGAGTCTTCTCCTTCTCAGCCTTGTTTATGGTCCAACTCTCGTATCCATACAGTACTATGGATGGGTAGGCAAGCTGATTTTAACTCTATTAGCTCTCATTTGTGTAGTTCTTCATCAGCATGCAAAAATAAGTCCCCATCAAGTGGGAAATTTTATAAAAACCTTTAAATTAAAAAAAACCCTTTACTGTTTTCTCATCCTTATTCTTAGGTTTCCTTTATTATGTGCTATAGAATTTTTCTTCTTTCTTATCCCTATGCATCATTTATACAAAACAATCGGATCTTAAAATGGATACCAGACAACTACTATCCATCCATTGGCTTTAATTTTGAAACATGGAGATTATATGCAAACATGAGTAAAAGCTCATGAATATGGATGGCACAGGAATTTCATAAACTCTAAAATAAAACCTGAAACCGGCAAAAAAAAAAAAAATGAGTAAAAGACTTGAATAGACATTTCTCCAAAGAAGGTGTACAACTGGCCAAAAAGCATACAAAAAGATGCTCAACAGCATTCATCAATAGGAAAATACAATCGATTTCATTTGTACTGAGATCACTTCACTCTCAGTAGGATGACTATGATTTAAAAACAAAAACAGAGAATAACTAGAGTTGGTGAGGATATGGAGAATCTGGAACAGCTGTTGACTGCTGGTAAAATGGTTCAATCACTATTGGAAGCAGTATCGCAATTCCTCAAAGAATTAGACATAGAAAAATCATATGATCCAGCAATCCCACTTCTAGAGTTGAAAAGAATTGAAAACAAAGACACAACAGACATTTAAACACCCACTTTTATAGCAGCATTATTCAGAAGAGCCAACAGATGCAACATCCATCTACATATGAATAAATTGATAAAATGTAGCATATGTATCATAGACAATGAAAAATTTATTATTCAGCCTTTAAAAGGAAGGAAGCTCTTACACACACTAGAACATGGATGAACCTTGAAAGTATTATGCTGAGAATTCCCTGGTTATCCAGTGGTGAGGGCTTTGCCTTTCTACAGCAGGGACACAGGTTTGATCTCTAGTCAGCGAATTAAGATCCCACAAGCCTAGCAGCTTGGGCAAAAAGAAAGAAAATACATCATGCTAAGCGAAACAAGCCAGTCACAAAAAGACAAACACTCTGTGATTACAGTTATGTGAGATACCTAGTATAGTCAAATTCATAGAGAGAAAGTAGAATGCTGGTTGCCTGGGGCTGGTGGGGAGTGAGAAATCGGGAGTAAATATTTAATGAACAAAGAGTTTCAGTTTTGCAAGATGAAAAAGTTCTGGAGGCGGATGGTAGTAATGGTTACAAAACAATGAGAATATATTTAAGCCACTGAACTGTACACCTAAAACTATATATTGTATGTATTTTACCACATTTTTTAAATTAATAATAATCCATGATAAATAGAGTGCCGATATCATGTCCAAACTGGGAGATTTGGGGCTGTGAGAGTACATGTTTTTAATAACTGTATCTGGACCCCAAGGTGAACATGACTTTCCTGGGTAACCCAGATACTAAAATACCCTGCTTCTATCTAAGTTGAAATTGACTGTCTTTTCAATCTGGCAAATATTCAGTAGAGTTAACTATGGAAGAAATCTTACAGCTCACAGTGCTATGAAATAATTATGCCTGTTCCATAACCTCCAACTTTTTACATCTGGCCACTAAACTTTTAAAATAAAATTGCCACAATTACTTCTGGGTACCTTTCTGATTTCTGATTTTATTCCAGAAGTCCATTCTGCTCCAAGACACTCATTTCAGGCTCCAGGCTCAATCATCAAGACATGTATGTGGGACACACCTGGACCTTCCTACCTCTGTCCCCACCCTTTCTCCCCTTGCCTTTTTCCATCCCAATCCCGCCCATCTTTAAAGTAGGCTTCCCACAAATGCCCCCTCATCTGTCTGGGCTTTTCTGACCCATCAGATGGAATCTCTCCGCTTCCAAACTTTGGGGTACTTTACTTGATATGAGGATAACATGAGCTAAGACCTAGACTACTGAATGAATGCTATTGACATCTGCTTGGCTGACAACCCCGAGAAACAGTCATGAGTAAATTCATTTATGAGCCATAGGAAAACTACCTTGGACCTCCCCTATGTACACTCCTTGGGCAGGCACCTTGTTTTTTTCAGGAGTATGTCAAGGGCGTGGGGGAAGAATCTGATTGATTCATGGCGATGGTGGGAACTGACATTCTCCTGAGTGTTTTTCATATAAAGGAAGTGATAATGCTAACACTCCCCAGTCTCGGGCTCTGACTCACAGGGGTCCCCCAGCCCCAGAGCCTGGCCTCCATGTCACAAGGCTCTGGGCAGCACAATAAGGTGTCTGGCTGAAAAACTCCCCTGGGGTAGCTGGCCGTGAGAAGGTTATTCCCCCATTCATGTGGTTTTATCAAGATGCCTGGATACTGCAGGCCTGGGCCAGGTGACCTTGCTCACACATTATCACTGTAGATTTTAAACGAGTCCTAAAGGTCGCCTGTCTCTGTTAAGTATTTCACACCCTTCCCCCCAAGTTAATAATATGACTTCTGTTTTTCTGTAGCACATTGTAAGTGTGGCCGTATGCTATGAAAAGTTGGTTTCTTCAACTTTTTTTTTTTTTGGCAAACATTAAGCTAACATCGTGTTTGTGGTGGTTTAGTCACTAAGTCGTGTCCGACTCTAGAGACCCCATAGACTGTGGCCCACCAGACTGCTCTGTCCATCGGATTTCCCAGGCAAGAATACTGAAGTGGGTTGTCATTTCCTTCTTTAGGGGATCTTCCTGACCCATGGATGGAACCTGGGTCTCCTGCATTGCAGGCAGATTTTTTACAGACTGAGCCATCAGGGAAGTCTAACATCAGGCTTAATATATACTAAGATTCTACTCTGATGGCTGTGAATCCCTGGGATCACTAAGAATAACAAAGACTAATATTTACAGGAAAATGGAAGCTGTAAACAGCTTCATGAAACTAAAGGGCAACATTAACACATAAAATGTGACATTTCAAGCTTCTGTAAAAAAGTGTCTACTTGGGCCGCTTCACACCGACTAGGGTCACTGGAATCAAGAACACAGAAATTGACAAGTGTTGGTGAGGATGCAGAGAAATTGGAAACCTCATACAGCTTTGATCTCACTGCTGCTAGAGTGTAAATAGTGCAGCTGTGGCAAAGACAGCGTGGTGATTCCTCAAAGAGTTAGAAACAGAGTTCACTACATGGCCCAGAAATTCTATTCCTTGGAATATACCCAAAAGAATAGAAAATAGATGTTCAGAGACTTGTATAAGAATATTCATACCAGCACTGTTCACAATGGCCAAAAGGTAGAAGCAGTGACAATTTTGTTGCTGTTCAGTCAGTCACTAAGCCGAGTCTGACTCTTTTGCGACCCTATGGACTGTAGCCCGTCAGGTTTCTCTGTCCATTGGATTTCCCGGGCAAGAATACTAGACTGGGTTGCCATTTTCTTCTCCAGGGTATCTTCCCAGACCCAGAGATCAAACCTGCATCTCCTGCATTGCAGGCCCATTCTTTACTATTGAGCCACCAGGGAAGTCCATTTATCAGCCGATAAGCAGCTAGTGGGCTGTAGTATATCTACATGACAACTTGTCAATGGGGGGAAAAAAAAACGCAGCCAAGTTGAAAATTATGGGAGTTTTTTGGCAGACAAAACTAAGGACTTAGGCCCGGGACATGGCATCTCAGATAGCTCCGAGGAACTGCTCCAAATGGGTAAGGGGGGAGTTGAGATATACAGGAGCTTTTGCAATAAAGACCAGGTAGTCAGAACTTTAAAAGTTAATTAAAGAAAATCAGACATCTTAAGTTAAGGAATTTAGCACTTATCTATGTATGGACTTCCTTGGTGGCTCAGATAGTAAAGAATCTGACTGTAATACAAGAGATCAGGGTTCAGTCCCTGTGTCAGGAAGATCCCCCGGAGAAGGGAATGGCAACTCACTGCACTAGTGTTGCCTGGGAAACCCCATGGACAGAGGGACCTGGAGGTCTACAGTCCACGGGGTCACAAAGAGTCAGACACAACTGAGCACCTAACACTATGTATGGGAAGATGCAAGAGTCTGGGCTCACGGAAATTATTGTTTTGGTATGCACCCTAGCCATCCTAGGCCAGTGTCCTGTTCTCCCCAGCCTACGCCCCCTCAGGGTACACCAACAGAGGTGGCTGCAGGGGCTGAGGTCTTGGCAGGTCATGGCCTATCAGTCTCCACCCTGAGTTCCCTAAGGGCTCACCACTGGGGAGGGGGAGAAATGGGGGACTTTAATGGCTTGATAGTTGCCGCATCCTTTGTTTACTGATTTAGCAAGGCAAGATTTTTCTTTCACAAACTATTTAGTCATAAAAAAAGAATAAATTACTGAAACATCTGTGACACAGATGAAACTTGAAAACATGCTAAGTAAAAGAAGCCAGACACGAAGAGCATATATGTTATGATTCCATTTACCTGAAATGTCAAGAATAGGCACGTTATCCATAGAGACAGAAGGCAAATTAATGATCTCGCCAGGTGCTATGGGGGAGGGGGACAGGGAGTGACTGCTAAATGGGTAGGAGGTTTCCTCTGGGGGTGATGAAAATGTGGTTGCGAAGCACTGTGGATGTTCTAAAAGCCACTAGATGTGCACTTTGAAATGGTTAGCGTGTTGAATTTTATGTTGTGACTTTTACCTCAATTTTTTGTGGGTGCACTTTGACTAAGGCAAGTGTTTTTCACAGAAGTTGTTTCTGTCCTCACAACTCTAGTGTCAGAGACCCTCCTCCCCACCCACTCCCAAAGCCAGCCACCTCCCAAGAGACCCTTGAGGACTGGATGCTGGAGAGGAGAGCTCGGTGTGACCTTTGCCCTACTGCCTTCTCGTGGGTCTCAGTAGCTGGAGGCCGTGCCAGCCCCAGAAGACTGCAGGCATTCCCATGCCCTGGCATCCAGGGTATCACATTTGGTCCTCCCACATGTCCAACATCAATAGGTGAAACAAAAAGCAACACTCCATGGATTCCACGTAGGCAGAATATTCCAAAACTGGAAGAAATGGCAGGGAACACAGAGGTCTGTTTAAATGGGTAACAGAGCTCAGGATAATATGAAAAAAGAAGAGATATCTATTATACTGTCTTTTGTATAAGGAAGAGGAGAAAATAAGACTACATGTGTGTTATTTTCGTGTAAGAAATACAGGTAGTATAACAGAAACTAACGAAAATGGTTATCTGTGGAGGTGGGAGGGGACAATGCGGAAGCATTGGGGATGGCGGTGAGAATTGTCTTATATACCTTTTTATATCCTTTGCACTTTGAACCATATAAATGTTTTATGTATTCTAAAAATTAACTTTAAAAGGATGGGATAAAGCAAGTCTACTATGGAGTGCAAACAGGAACAAACTGATATGACCACACAAAAGGAATTGATTCAAGTACTCTAACTGGTCTAAGAAGAAAAGCAAAGGCAGAAAAACTCTTGTTCAGCTAACCCTTGGACACCATGGGTCTGAACTCCGTGGGCCCACCAGCATACAGATTGTTTCACTGAGTAGTATTGCAGTGCTACACGATCCTCGGTCCCCTGAATCTACAGCTGAAGAAACAGAGACACAGAGGCTGACAGCAAGTTACACACGGATTTGGGACAGAGAGTGGGTGTCCCTAACTCCCATGTTGTTCAAGAGTCGACTTTACTTAGTAGGTGCATGATTAGTTGTCATACTAGTCTTCTACCTCTGAAACTTTTATGTGTTACATAGTATTAAGCAAATACATATTTTACTGTAAGAGAAGAATTACAAATAATAAGTAAAAGAAGTTAAAGACAGACTTCCCTAGTGGCACAGTGGATAGGAATCTGCCTGCCAAGGCAAGGGACATGGATTCGATCCCTGGCCCGGGAAGACTCCACATGCTGTGAAGCAACTAGGCCCGGGTGCCACAACTACCAAGCCCGCACTCTAGAGTCCTCGAGCCACGACTACTGAAACCCGCGAGCCTAGATCCTGTGCTCCCCAACAAGAGAAGTCACGGCAACAAGAGAAGCCACGGCAATGAGAAGTCCATTCACTACAGGAAGAGTAGCCCACCATCGCTGCAACTAGAGAAAACCCACACACAGCAGCAAAGACCCAGTGCAAACAAAAATAAATAAATTAAATTTTTTAAAAAAGAAGTTAAAGAAAAAAACATATGAGACTAAATTCGGGGTGGAAGCATCAGTTTGAACTCCTGGTGGTGCTGATTTTTTTAACTTTTCCTAGGTTGTTCACTATTGGGCCCAGAAGTGACTGCACTCCCGTAGCAGTGAACACACGTAACAGTAAGTTCTTGTTTCCTGTGTATCAGTCACCACTGAGGGAACCAGGAACAAGGACTCTCTGAAGAAACGGTTCATTCTAGGTCTGGGGTTGAAAATGTACAATGTGAGCCTGGAATAGCTTGCCATGCCAGAAAGCAGAAGTACGCAAGATAAGTGTGATTGTATCAAAGGGATTCAGGCTCTGACCTAGAGGCTGTGTGGGACAACGTGAACATCAAAATGAATAACAGTATTATTGAGTTATAACACTGTTTAAAAATCCACAGTGATGTTTAAAAGAAAAAGGCAGGTGGGTGTGGGGGGGGAGGGGTAGGATTCTTACAGAAAAATGCCAGCTAATAAATATAGAATTAATAAAAGAATGAAAACCCAGCACTTTTGTTTGTAGTACTTGATTCAGGCAACTCTCATCAATGATTGCTTAACTACTGGGTGAACTAGATATTCAGTTGATCCTCTGACCATGTGACAATCCCATAAATCGCTTACTAATTACAAAGTGGAAAGCAGCTTGGTGATCAAATTCAGCCTCACCAAGAGCGCACCACACGACGATGTTTGCCCATCAGAGTGATGCAATGAGAAATGTGATTATTACTGAGGTAGTATTCCTGCCCCAAATATTAAACCTGAATCTAACAATGAGTAAATCACCAGATTAACCCACCACGTGGCACAGCCTACAAGACAACTGGCTGAGACTCTTCAGAAAAACCAACGTCACAAAGACAAATAGCAGTAAAACAGCTGGAAATTGAGAGGCTGTTTTAGATTAAGAGAGACGAAAGGGACATAACCAAATATCACACGTGAACTTTGATTGGATCCTGGATAGGAAAAAAAATTCAGCTATAAAAGACATTTGTTGTGGGGTTCCCTGGGGTCCAGTGGCCGAGACTTCATGCTCCAAATGCAGGAGGCATGGGTTTGATCCCTAATCAGGGAACTAAATTTCACATGCCACAGCTAAGAGTTTGAGAGCTTCAGCTAAGAAGTTCACATGGCGCATCTAAAGATCTCGAAAGCTGAAACTAAGACCCGGTGCAGCCAAATATTTAAAATTTTTTTAAGAATTGCTGTCGGTAGACAACTCTAGAGATCTGAATATGGATGGTATACTGGATGCTGTTACATTGATGATAATGATATTGTGGTTTCGTGGGAGAACATCCTTATTAGGAGATGCTGAGATATTTAGAAGTGAAGTGTCAAGAAGTCAGCAACTTACTTTCAATTTGTTCAGCAAAATAAAAGTACATAAGATAAACAGAGACGGGGAGAAAGAGAAAGCAAATATAGCAAAACATTAACCATTGGAGAATCCAGGGGATGGTATAAGGTCGATCACAATACTCGACTTGTCTGTAGATTTGACAATTTCAAAATAAAATGTTGGGGTCGGGGGGAATTGCAGAGCAGTCAGAGAAGGCTGTGATAGAGCTTGCTGCCAGACCCAAGGGGATCTGCCACCCACACAGCTTAGAAAGGCTTCCTAAATTATGACAGACTAACCCTCTTATATGTTCCTAAAAGATGGAAGGGTCTATATTTCATGTTCCTTGAACACCCCACTAAGCCCCTGGTAAAACTCTCACCATTTACAGACACCATGAACCCAGCGTTCATTGGAAAAGTTTCAGTTCAGTTCAGTCACTCAGTCGTGTCCTACTCTTTGCGACCCCACAGACTGCAGCACGCCAGGCCTCCCTGTCCATCACCAACTCCCAGAATTTACTCAAACTCATGTCCATTGGGTCGGTGATACCATCCAACCATCTCATCCTCTGTCTTCCCCTTCTCCCCCTGCCTTCAATATTTCCCAGCATCAGGGTCTTTTCAAATGAGTCAGTTCTTCGAATCAGGTGGCCAAAGTATTGAAGCTCCAGCTTCACCATCAGTCCTTCCAATGAATATTCAGGACTGATTTCCTTTAGGATGGACTGATTGGATCTTCTTGTGGTCCAAGGGACTCTCAAGAGTGAGTAGCAGGGTGGCAATGTACTTGATGTACTCCTGGAAAAGTTTAATGAATGGAAAACATACCTGGCAAATACAGGTAGAAGAGCCCTGGGATGGAGAGACCCACCCTGCAAGCTCCAGGGCCTGTGAGACCTCTGGCTGGTCCCAGCTCTGAGCACGGGTGGGAGAGGAGGTCCCCCTACCACACCAGGGTTTCTCCCCTTTCTTTTCACCTAGGACCCTGGGGCTGTCTTCCTAAGTAGACTTCAGGCTGTGCTAGAGCAGGAGCCCTGGCCTTTCCAGCACTCTCTTGTCTCAAAACTGTGTTTGTTCCTTCATTCACTCAATTATTTGACAAGTATTTCTTGAGCACCAGGCACTATTTGGGGCACTAGGGATACCCCCATGAAAGAGCAGCCATGGTCCCAGGCTTCCCAAAGTTCACAGGCAAACTGCAACCACCACAAATGCCATGAACGGGAGGAACACAGTGCCAGCAGAGCTGGCAATGGGGGAACTGCCCGGGTGACAGTCAAGTGACAAGCAGGAGGTACAACCGGCAGGCTCTGGGGATGGGTTGGATTTGGGGGACGATGAGCAGGAGGGTTGGCTTGTATAAGCGGATAGATGGTGGTGGCCCTCACAGGACATCCGGGAGTGGCCCCAGTGGAGCGAGGTGTGTGACAGGCACACGGAAGAGAGGCCCGAGCTGTGCTCTGGGTCTGTGTGGAGTCACGGAAGCCGCGTGTGGCCGGAGCCTGCCCCGCTCCTCCAGAAACTGCGGCCAGTCCTAGAAGAACACAGAAGAACAAGTCTTGAGTCCTGGGCAGGCTCCTGTTTCTCTGCTCTCCTTTGTCCTCAGAAGCAGATTCTGGGCAGCATCCCACATTCCAGGGGACAAGCCCTTGGCTCGCTAGCCAGGAGGGTGCCTTGCCTTTCTCTCCTGGAAACCAGGATGGGGACAGGGGAACCGCTCAGGGACACACAGGCAAACACAAACTCTGTCTCATACCCACACAAACACACACATGCTCATAGACACGATTCTGCCTCTGAGGCCTGGCCACCCCAGAGATGTTATGATTTGCTTTGCAAAGGTTAGAGATCATTTTATTTATCCAGGATCACCCTGGAGACTGGAACCTTCTTCTGCTACCCTCCTTCCCCCAACCCCAGAACCCACAGTTTCCTAAAAGCAAGAAATTCTTGGTGCAAGCGCAGTTACTCGGAATGAAACAAAGGGACTAAGTCTAACTTCCAGGTGGACATGTAGCAAAACAAGGCAAAACACGGCAAAACAAGCAAGCGTGGGAGAAGAGTCCTAGAGATACAAACCCTCTGGAATGAGCAGGAACTGTGGGGTTGGAATCTGTTTTCGTTTCCTGGGGCTCCTGCGATAAATTGCCATGGAGTCAGTGGCTCAAAACAACGGAAATGTATGCTCTCACCAGAAACCCAGAATCAAGGTGCCAGCAGGGCCACACTCCCTCCAAAAACGCTAAGGCTGTTTGTGTTCCCACATCCTCCATGTTCTGAGGACTCTAGGCACCCCCTGGCCCATGGTAGCAACCCTCCAATCTCAGCCTCTGTCTCCCCACGCCTTCTCTGCTGCGTGTCTGTCCTCTGTGCGTCTCGGAGAAAGACACTTGGCATTGGATTTAGGGCCCATCAGGATAAGGCTCCCACAGGTCTCTTCATCTCAAGATCTTCAGTCTTGCCTGCAAGGTCCCTTTCCCCAAATAAGGTCATATTTACAGGTCCCCAGAATTATAAGGTGGATGTCTCTTTGGGGGCCCTCATTCAACCCACAGCGGCGTGAGACTTTCATAGAAGATGGGAGAGGAGAGGCAGTGGTTTGCCTCACTTTCTTTCTGACTTTGCTCTGGGGCCTTGTGGTGAGGACCACTCATACTACAACGGCGCTGAGAAACCCATAACTCCCTCAGGCTCTCACCGCTTGTCGAGAAGAAAACAGAAGGCATTCTGGGAAATGCCGGGGGGCCCCAAGCCCCTTCCCAGCACACTTACAGAACTCTCTTTAGGCCTGCCTCCAAACCACCCTGCTTTGAGGTCTCTCTGCCGGCCGTCCCAGGCCCCAGCTGTGTCGCCTTCCATCAGAATCCATGAGCTTGGGCATCGATCTTGTTTGAACCCCTCGACAAACATTTGCTGGCTGCCTACTCTGTGCTGGACCCCAGGCTAAGGAGAAAACTCATCTGGCCATTAACCCTGCTGAGGGCTTCTCACGCAAGCCTTGAACGGGTTCTGTGAAGTCCCAGATTCCTGTGGCTGGGATGGGGGGGGCGCGGGGGTTGGTGTGTGAGTGCGAAGTTCAAAAGTCAGAACAAAAAGTTTAAATCCTTGTAGCCAAAATCACTCTCCAAGATCCCTTTTCTAAACCACCGAGAACCAGACCTTGAAGCTCGAAAGCAAAAACCAACTTGTCCCCTTGCACTGTAGGCAGGATTGCCCTTGCCCTGGGGGCAGATCTGATTTGAAAATGGGAGTGGGAAGAGGGACATGCGTTAACAAGACTTTTTAAAAATTTCTTCATCCCGATTTTTTCAGTTGGATTTCCTAAGTTATGGGCATGTGTGTGGAAACTCACTGGATGTTATTCCCACGAATGTCAGTTCAGTTCAGTCACTCAGTCGTGTCCGACTCTATGCGACCTCATGGACTGCAGCACCCCAGCCCTCCCTGTCCATCACCAACTCCTGGGAGCTTGCTCAAACTCACATCCATCTAGTCAGTGATGCCATCCAACCATCTCATGAGCCACCCTGAATACAAGCTCCCTGACAGCAGGTAGAAATCTCCTCCTCTCCTCTAGAATGGGTCAGGGCCTGTGCAAGGCTGGGCAGGTCAGGGGCTGGATCAAGGTGCTGAGGGAGAGAAGGAGGGCAGTGGTGTGGTCACTTCTGGGGGGCCTCACTTCCCCGAGTAACTCTAAGGTATTTTTCTGAAGATTAGTCTCATCAAGAGGAATTCTAGGATGAGCTGTCCATCTCACCTCATTGCCCGGGTCTAGTGCCTTCCCTCTGGGCTAAATATTCATCCAAAGCCATGTCAGGGACAGGCCCACATCATCCAACTCTAGACTTTTGGGTGCAGCCACGTTCATAGGCACCTTGCTCAGTGTCTGGGAGCTCAACACACCGCAGATGTTTGGTAAATGTTGAAAGTCTCAGGGAGTTCTCAGGTCTGCCAACCTCAGCCAAGGTCTGAGGTTCCCTGTATTAGTCAGGGTTTTCCAGAGAAATAAAATGAATAGAATGTGTATATAAAGAGAGACAGATTCATTTTAGAGAATGAAGTGCACATGATCGCAGACACTGGCAAGTTCAAAATCTGCAGTGAGCCAACAGGCTAGAGACCCAAGGAAGAACTGATGCTGCCGTTCAAGTCTAAAAGCAGTCTGCTGACAAATTCCCCCTAGCTCAAGAGAGCTCAATCTTTTCTCTTAAGGCCTTCAACTGATTGGATGTGGCCCACCCATATTAGGTTAGGGAGAGCGATCTATTTTACTCAAAAACTTGCTGACTTGAATTTTACACCATCCCCCCACAAAAACCCTCATAGAAACATCTGGAATAATATTTGACCAAGTTTCTGGGCATGGTGGCCCAGTCAATCTGACACATAAAATTAACCATCATATTCCCCTACCCCTGCCCTACTGAGGCTCTGTCTCTCTGTAATTCTGCATCCACTCCCTTCCCTGTTGGGCTGACCCTGAGCTGTCCCCTGCCCTGTTCTACCCAAAGAGGCCCCAGGGACTTGAATTTCCTCCTTCTTGGATCTTTTTCTTTCCAGCCAGCTGGATCTCATCACTCTGGACTATATTTTCCTCCAGGCCCCTCCAAGGGGGACACAAGCATGGTTGGCTGTGCCAAGGGTTGGAAGTAGCTCTCCCTGCTCCCTCCACTTCTGTGTGCATCACTATCAGCCTGGACCAGTAAGGAAGCAACTTTAGATAGAAACCGATAACTTTGCTTCATTTTCTTCTAGCTTAACACCAAAAGAAATCATGGCATTATTCTACCTGTTTATTGCCGTCTCTCTCCTACCAAAACATAATATAATCCCCTGAAGCACTAAGGAGCTTCATCCCCAGAGCCTAGCCCAGTGCTGAGCACAGCTTAGGGCCTCAGAGTGCTGGTTGGATAAAGGACGTTTACCTAATATCTCCTTTGCTTGGTACATGCTGTGCCAAGGCGCGGACACCAGCTCAGCTATGTCAGCAATTTACAATTTCTGAGCACCTCCACCCTCTGGACCTAGATCCTTCATTCCTCTCTCCCTGGGAGCTAGATTCTCCCTTCCCTGAGGACAGGAGCTGTTTTCCATCTTTCTCCTGGTGAGACGGCTGAGTGTCCCAGGGCACGGACTGATACCCCTTCATTCCCTGGAGGAATATGAACTGAATCAATGAGGAGACGCTTGGAGACTCGTGGGAAGGAAGGGACCAGGGCACTCAGGAGGGCATGGGTGACTGATACTTTGGTTCAGCTCTTCCACAGTCGCAGCAGTTCAGGGGCTCTGCAGAGGAAAAGGGCGCAGGGGTGTGCTTTGAAAACAGAGTTCCAGTTTTATATCCAGCTCTTCCTGCATCCCTGGCACTGAAGGATCCCCAAGGCCCCTGGCCCAAAGGAGATAATGCTCTTTCTTCCCTAATGCTGCGATCCCTGGCAATCTGGACCCTTAGACCCGCAGCGCCACCTGGGGGTCAGCATCATTCAGCCTGTGTTGTGAATTCCTATCCTGGCCAGGGCCTGAGTAAGTGAAGATAGTATGTTCTATCTACCTCAAGGAACTTGGCTCTGGAGGGAATCCAGGAATCCACCGTCATTCTTACACAAAGCAGAACTCTAGTGAGTTCTCCTTTTTATTTCAAAATTAAAGTGCGTTTATCATTAAAAAAAAAAAAAAAGTAAAGAAAACTCCCCTATGTGGCACTGCCAGATAAAATACTGAACTTCCCATTAATTTAGGATTTCAGATAAACAACAAATAATTGCATGAACATGCTTGTTCTAAAAACAAATATTTGCCATTTATCTAAAACTTAAATTTTGTTGGATGTTTTGTATTTTTTATTTTGCTAAATCTGGCAACTCTATACCATAACCCAGTTAACACTCTGGGTAACATGTTGAGGTGTATTTATACACTTTTCAAATCCCAATATGTGCATTTTTTTTAACCCAGAAAGGGGAGAGAGGCTCATAAGGTAGACTGTTTTGCAACGTAATGTCTCCATTTAACAACATTCCGTGAACATCTCTGCATGGCATTGAGTGTTCTTATTAATAGTCTAGTTTTCCATGCAGACGTAATGTAAGACTCTTGACATCTGGCATTGATTAGTGTGTCCATTCCTTTTTTTTTTTTTTTCCAGGTGCTAAGTGCCCTGATCCTCCCTAGTTTCCGGTACTTCACCACGGGTTCCCTTTCTGCTCTCTGCAGGCCATTTGTAGCAGGTACCAGTCTGAATTCTACACATTAATATACTAGCCGCTCAGTCATGTCCGACTATTTGCGACCCCGTGGGCTGTAGCCCACCAGGCTCCTCTGGAACCTGGAATTCTCCAAGCAAGAATACTGGAATGAGTTGCCATACCCTCCTCCGGGGGATCTTCCAGACCCAGAGATCAAGCCGAGGTCTCTTGCATTGTTGGCGGACTCTTTAACATCTGAGCCATCAGATTAAGCAGGGCTGAATTCTACAGCACAAATAAGCAAGTGCTGCCCTCAGAGAACATGGACCTGGCTCAGGAACTGGACTGTGGGGTCTAATCCCTTTCCTGCAGCTCCTCACTCAGCAGCTCCATGACCATGGATGTGGCCTGTAACTGCATGGCAGTGACCTCCTGGGTGGCAAGATGGGGTTGCTGATCATGCTAGGTTATTGCAAAGACAGGTCTTTCTCTCCCACCCTGGCAGATGGCAATCTCCCTATGGGTAAGAAGCTTCCCTATCTATCCCAGTCACCACTGTATCCTTGTAGAATTTGCTCGATGCTTGCACATCACAGGCATTCACAAAATATACATGGACCAAATGACCGAAAGATGAATGCTTTTCCATGGGAGGAAAGGATATGACTGTCTACTTTGGAAGATGATGCAGTGCTGCTGTGCTGTGCTTAGTCCCTCAATCATGTCCAACTCTTTGTGACCCCATGGACCATAGCCCGCCAGGATCCTCTGTCCATGGGGATTCTCCCGGCAAGAATACTGTGGGTTGCCATCCCCTCCTCCGGGAGATCTTCCCAACCCAGGGATCTAACCCAGGTTCCCTGCATTGCCGGGAGATTCTTTACCATCTGAGCCACCAGTTCAGTTCAGTCGCTCAGTCGTGTCTGACTCTCAGTGACCCCATGAATCACAGCACGCCAGGCCTCCCTGTCCATCACCAACTCCCGGAGTTCACTCAAACTCATGTCCACAGAGTCGGTGATGCCATCCAGCCATCTCATTCTCGGTCGTCCCCTTCTCCTCCCGCCCCCAACATTTCCCAGCATCAGAGTCTTTTCCAGTGAGTCAACTCGTCGCATGAGGTGGCCAAAGTATTGCTGTTTCAACTTTAGCATCAGTCCTTCCAATGAACACCCAGGATTGATCTCCTTTAGAATGGACTGGTTGGATCTCCTTGCAGTCCAAGGGACTCTCAAGAGTCTTCTCCAACACCACAGTTCAAAGCCCAAGAATACTGCAGTGCTGCTAGGATCTGTTAAATAATAAACTGAGTCATAATAAAAATTTTTGAGTTTATTTGAGCAAAAACTGATTCAAATTGGGCAGCGCCATACTAGAAATGATTAGGAGGGCCTAGCCCAAAGGAAAAGGCAGAGGAACCAGAGATCAAATTGCCAACATCCGCTGGATCACCGAAATAGCAAGAGAGTTCCAGAAAACCATCTATTTCTGCTTCATTGACTATGCCAAAGCCTTTGACTGTGTGGATCACAATAAACTGTGGAACATTCTGAAAGAGATGGGAATACCAGACCACCTGACCTGCCTCTTGAGAAACCTGTATGCAGGTCAGGAAGCAACAGTTAGAACTGGACATGGAACAACAGACTGGTTCCAAATAGGAAAAGGAGTACGTCAAGGTTGTATATTGTCACCCTGCTTATTTAACTTATATGCAGAGTGCATCATGAGGAATGCTGGGCTGGAAGAAGCACAAGCTGGAATCAAGATTGCCAGGAGAAATATCAATAACCTCAGATATGCAGATGACACCACCCTTATGGCAGAAAGTGAAGAACTCAAAAGCCTCTTGATGAAAGTGAAAGAGGACAGTGAAAAGGTTGGCTTGAAGCTCAACATTCAGAAAACAAAGATCATGGCATCTGGTCCTATCACTTCATGGGAAATAGATGGGGAAACAGTGGAAACAGTGTCAGACTTTATTTTTGGGGGCTCCAAAATCACTATGGATGCTGACTGCAACCATGAAATTAAAAGACACTAACTCCTTGGAAGGAAAGTTATGACCAACCGAGATAGCATATTAAAAAGCAGAGACATTACTTTGACAACCAAGGTCCGTCTAGTCAAGGCTATGGTTTTTCCTGTGGTCATGTATGGATGTGAGAGTTGGACTGTGAAGAAAGCTGATCGCCGAAGAATTGATGCTTTTGAACTGTGGTGCTGGAGAAGACTCTTGAGAGTCCCTTGGACTGCAAGGAGATCCAACCAGTCCATTCTAAAGGAGATCAATCCTGGGTATTCATTGGAATGACTAATGCTAAAGCTGAAACTCCAATACTTTGGCCACCTCCTGCATCGAGTTGACTCACTGGAAAAGAGCCTGATGCTGGGAGGAATTGAGGGTGGGAGGAGACAGGGATGACAGAGAATGAGATGGCTGGATGGCATCACCGACTCGATGGACATGAGTTTGAGTGAACTCTGGGAGTTGGTGATGGACAGGGAGGCCTGGCGTGCTGTGATTCATGGGGTCGCAAAGAGTCGGACACAACTGAGCGACTGAACTTACTGAATTGAACTGAGCCCAAAGGAGCCAAGGGAAGATCAGATGTACAGAGAAAGTGCGGAAGCAAAGAAAGGAAATCATTTGCTTGACTGCCAGAGGCAACTTGGTGTTTGTGATTGGCTGTCCTTAGCATTTGGATTTCATGGCCCTGGGGCACTTACAGGCTTAGATTTGTTTGCTTCCAAAGGCATCACAGCATCAGAGCCACATCGGTCCGCTGTCTCCTTGTTTAGTTAATTTAACAGATCTGACCTGCATTCTATCCACAGGCTCCAGAGCAGCCAGATTAGCCTCTGGGCTTTACCCTACCAGCAGCACAGCTCCTACACTTCTTGCTCAGGTGACTCAGTCATCAGCGATAGGAGCTCCTTCTGCATCAGAAAAGGTAAATCTCTCCACTCTCTGGGAGACGGGGTGGGAAGGGGAAGAGGATGGGCCTTGGTTCCGAAGACCAGACTTAAGTCTGTGCTCTGCCACTTTCTGGCAATACGATCTTGTATCGATTTCTTATTGCTGCAAATTACCACAAGCTTAGCAGCTTGAAACAAGGTGAATTTGTTAGCTTAAAATGGTGTAGGTTGGAAGTCTGAAGCAGAACTGTTTTCCTTTCTGAAGGATGGAGGGGGAAATCCATTTCTAGCTTTTCCTTTTGGTCCAAGGGCTTCCCTGGTGGCTCAGCAGTAAAGAATCCACCTGCCAATGAAGGACATGCGGTTGGCTCCCTGGGTCAGGAAGATGCCCTGGAGAAGGAAATGGCAACCCACTGCAGTATTCTTTCCTGGGACATGCCATGGACAGAGGAGCCTGGTGGGCTACAGTCCATGGGGTCTCAAACGAGTTGGACATGACTTAGTGATTAAAGAAAACCAATGGTTAAGACTCTGTGCTTCCAAGGTAAGAGGTGCAGGTTTGATCCTTGGTCAGGGAAATAAGATCTTGTAGGGTGTGGCCAAATAAACAAACATAAAACAGAAAGATCCCTTGTCTCTTCCGCCACCTGAGATCCAGGCAGCAGGTACCAAATCTTGGACTTCTTAGCCTCCAGAACTACAAGAAATAAATGTCTGTTCTCCACCAGCCAGTCTGTGGTATTTTGTGATAGCAGCCTAAGCTGGCTAAGACACTTTCCTTCCCTTTTAAACAGCTTCTAAAGGCCGCCTACATTCCTTGGCTCATGGCCCCTTTACTCTGTACTTAAAGCCAGCACTCTGACACTCTTCTGCAGTTATATCTCCCTGTGACTCACCCCTCCTGTCTCCCTGTTGAGGACCTTGTGGTTATATTGGGGCTTCCCAAGTGGCTCAGCAGTAAATAATCCACCTGCAGTGCAGGAGCTGCAGGAGACACGGGATCATTCCCTAGGTCAGGAAGATTCCCTGGAGAAGGAAATAGCAACCCTCTCCAGTATTCTTGCCTGGAAAATCTCATGGACATAGGAGCCTGGCAGGCTACAGTCCATAGGGTCACAAAGAGTCAAGACACGACTCAAGAGACTTACCATACACACAGTGACTATATTGGGCCTACCTGGAATAATCCAGGATAATCTCCCTATTTTAAGATCAAGGATTGTGTTTAGTCACTCAGTCATTTCCAACTCTTTGTGGCCTCATGAACTGTAGCCCACCAGGCTGCTCTGTCCATGGGTTTTTTTCAGACTGGAATATTGGAGTGTGTTGCCATTTCCTTCTCCAGGGGATGTTCCTGACCCATGGATCGAATCCACATCTCTTGTGTCCCCTGCATTGCAGGCAGATTCTTTACCTGCTGTACATCAGGGAAGCCATTCTGTTGTTCCAAAAAGGCATATCCCAAAGTTGGGTCCAAGGAACAAAACACCCCCTCCAGTCATGCCAACCCAGCACCTAGTACAGGATATGGCACAAAACAGGTAAGCGCTCAACAGCAATGGCTGAATAAATGGAATTAGAATCATGACCTCAAGGCAGAGTTTAGGAGCTAAGCAAGTATCCTTATCAGATTCTTGAAAGAGGCAATCTGATGCCAGCACTGAGGATTCAAACTGGTGAAGACAGGAAGGAGTCACTTCAAGCATCAGTGGCAAGAAGAGGAGCCAGCAAAGGGCAGTCCAGAAACCACTAGACCCTTTCAGGGGCTGGAAAGAACTGGCTGCTTGAAGTAGAGGCAGAAGACCAAGGTGGAAGAGCTGGTTAGGCCCAGAGCATTTATATTTAATTCGCTGAACAATAAGATATCGCTGATTAGGTTTTTGAGTTGTGACTCAATCAGGATTTGCTCAAGACCAAATTACTGCAGAGAAGATGGAGTGAGGTAAGCGACAAGCCACAGGGAAAACCAGACCTGAAATGAAAGATGGTTAAACCACGGTTGGGGCATTGTTAAGTAGGGAAAAGAGGGTGGATCATCCTACAGGGAGGGACCAACCCCTCGGGGAACTCTGGACAGAAAAGGGCCAGAGTCGTCTACTGTGGGCTTCAAATCTGAAAAGAGATGTGTATTCAAAAAAAAAAAAAAAAGAGTTTGAAGAAAGTCTTTTTGTTTTAATGGGGAGACAAATTTAGTGACAGACTGTTTGAGACACAAAAATTTCTAGGGAGTGGCTAGACAGGACCTAAAAGTCAAAACAAATTAGATCAGGATAGGATTTGGGGCAGTTTGTTCCACCCAGAGAGGGTGGCAGAGACCACTGAAGTCCCAAGAGCTGATCAACTTGAAAGCTGACAGCCGACTAAGTAACAACTCAGACCCTTTCACCCTGAAGTGCCCCCAGAGAGAATTTTCATCTAAGAGTTTATTCCTTACTGGAGCATCTTCTTTTGCCCTAAATCTCTGGAACCACAAATCCACTCTTGAAACGCAAAGCAAGAGTGGAGGAAGGAGTTTTTTTCGCATCCACAAGCTCTAGCTTCGCGCACCAGGGCCCCAGACCTCCACGTCACCTCCTGACCCCTCCCCAAATTACCTCGGGCTTCCTCGAACAGGCAGCCTCTGCCCCAAAGTGGGGTTCAGCCTGCAGGCAGCCATGACAGCCCCTCCCGGAAGCAGGCCCCGTACCCCAAGATCAAGGATTAGCACTCACAATTCCATCTGAAACCTTAATTCACTTTTACCAAGTAAGCTGACATATTCACAGGTTTCGTGGATTAAGACATTGTCACCTTTTGGGGGCCATTATGCTGCTTACCGGAGAAGGCAATGGCAAGCCACTCCAGTACTATTGCCTAGAAAATCCCATGGATGGAGGAGCCTGGTAGGCTGCAGTCCGTGGGGTCGCTAAGGGTCGGACACGACTGAGCGACTTCACTTTTCACTTTCACACATTGGAGAAGGAAATGGCAAGGCACTCCAGTGTTCTCGCCTGGAGAATCCCAGGGACGGGTGAGCCTGGTGGGCTTCCGTCTATGGGGTCGCACAGAGTCGGACACGACTGAAGTGACTTAGCAGCAGCAGCAGCAGCATGCTGCTTACAGTAGACCTCGAATAATTATATAATCTCCAAGAGTCTGTTTCTTTATGAAGAAGAGTTTCTACAATGGTTGGAGCAGGGATTAGGGAGGGTGATTATATTAGTCATCGAATTACTGGGGAACAAATGACCCTAAGATTTAGTATCATAACGCATCATCATCTACCTTTTCTGAGGATCAGAAATCAATAAGCAGTTTAACTGAGCAGTCTAGAGGGGGGTTCTTCCACTAGGGTGAAGTCAAGCTATCACCCCAGGCACCAAACATATGAAATATCGGCCAGTAATGAAAGCTTCCAAGATGTTTCCCTCAGCGGCTGTGAGCAGGAGGCCTCAGTTCCTTGCATGTGGGCTCCCCCAAAGGGCTGCTCCAGTGTCCTCGCAACGTGGCAGCTGGTTCCCCCCAGAGAGGGTGATCCAAGAAAACAAAACAGCGGCCACAATGTCTATTTTTCAACCTGCGTGCTGTGCTTGTGCTCAGTCGCTTCAGTCATGTCGGACTCTTTGCCACGCTATGGACCGTAGTCCACCAGGTTCTTCTGTCCATCAAATTCTCCAGGCAAGAATACTGGAGTGGGTAGCTGTTCCCTTCTTCAAGGAATCTTCCCAAACTAGGGAGCGAATCCTTAGGTCTCCTGCATTGGCAGGTGAGTTCTTTACTACCGGCGCCATCTAGGAAGCCCACTTTTTAACCAAGCCATACTACCTACTTTTAAATAATTTTTCAAAATAATAAATAAAAATTACTGAGTAATAACATTACTCAGTTTGGTCTAGTTCAAAACTTTCCAAGCATTATCAGCAGAATTCTTCCCTCCAATGAAATTTTACAGAAAATCCCGATGTGACAACTAGATACAACAGCAAGTGACCCAAAGGGATAGGAGCCCCAGAAATCGACCATCTCTGTGCCTCTCACTCCTCAGTTTACAAACCTCTAGATTCAACATTTTATCTAAGCAAGAACTTCCTGATTTTCCAAAGCTAGAAATAAGAGCTTTGATGAGATCTAAAATGGTAACACAGCTATTCTTCCCTCCTCCTGGAGTCTTTTCCTCTTAATGTCCCTTTATGATGGCATGCTTGTGCTAATTCACTTTAGTTGTGTCTGACTCTTTGAGATCCCATGGACTATAGCCCACCAGGTTCCTCTGTCCATGGGATTCTCCAGGCAAGAATACTGGCATGGGTTGTCATTTCCTTCTCCAGGGATCTTCCTGACCCAGGGATCAAACCTGTATCTCTGAGGTCTCCAGCATTGACAGGCAGCTTCTTTACCTGGGAAGCCCTTTATGATGACATTTTATTTTATAATTTCTTTAGCCATAAAGTTGCCCACCTTTCAAAGGAGGGATTAGTCATTTGGAATTTCCAACTTTTTCTCCCTGAGCCCTGAAAACGGTGCATCTGGAATGCTTTGCAACCTGAGAGCCTAAACAAGTGGGTTTTAGGGGCTCCAGGTGCTCCGCTCTCCCCCACCCCCTCCCTCTCCACCATCCTCCCCAGTCAGAATCACAGAGGGTCAGGATGACTCTAGAAGCCAATATGACAGAGGGTCAGCTCCACCTCTTGGGCTCAGGATGCTGGGGTATTCACTGTGTCCTGGCAACCACCTATAACTTACAACCATTTAAACCTGGATTTAAATCCCAGACCTGCACTCACTAGCTGATTGAACATGGACAAGCTGCCTAACCTTCTGAATCTGTTTCTACATCTGTAACTTGGAGATGGTGCCCTCTCCATTGCTGGGTTGCACTAAAGATCACATGTGTAAAGCACTCAGCACGTAGAAGGATCCCAGTTAAGGGGAGCAATCATTATTAGACACAAAGGAGGATCTGTTAAATGTTCCTCAATATCTGCTCACCCCTTCTTCCCTTTTGTAATAGGCACGCCAAAGGATTAACGGGGTTCCTGCCTGCCTGCAATGCGGGAGACCCAGGTTTGATCCCTGGGTCAGGAAGATCCCCTGGAAGAGGGAATGGCTACCTACTCCAGCAATCTTGCCTGGGAAATCCCATGGACAGAGGAGCTTGGTGGGCTACAGTCCATGGGGTCACAAAGTTGACACAACTGAGCAACTAACACTTTCACTTTGACCACCCAAGCAGAGGTCACATATCTCAGCCTCCCCTGCAGCTAATGTGGTCACGTAGCTAGTTCCGGTCAGTGACCTGTGAGTAGACTGGTGCCTTCGCCTTCACCTAGTCCCCCAGAGCCTCCTGGCCTGGGGCTCCTGGAAGCTTTCAGCAGAACACCAGCTCAAAGTTTTCTGGTTAGCAGCTTACTTTCCAGAGTCTTTGATTTTTATATTTTTCAAAATAATTTTAAGTAACCTGGTAAAGTCCATTTTCTTAAACAAATTAATAAATGGAAAAAAGTGTCCCCACCAGAATTCCCAGTAACTGCAGTTGTCCTGGGGAGCTCTGTCCTCCCTCCCCAGGGCTCTCTTTGCTCACCTGATGTGCTGGGTGGATAAGACCTTTTTCTACTTTTTTATTTTGTTTTGTCTTCCGGAAGATCTGTCCTAGCACTTTGACAGACCTCTGGTGCCTTGTGGGATCACAGAAAATATATAGATTAGTCTCTGCACCTGATTCCTGGCACAGAGCTCCTGAACCCCTTGTAATTTCCTAAGTGCTAAGAATACAAGTTAAATAAGCAGGGTGACAATATACAGCCTTGACACACTCCTTTTCCTATTTGGAACCAGTCTGTTGTTCCATGTACAGTTCTGACTGTTGCTTCCTGACCTGCATACAGGTTTCTCAAGAGGCAGGTCAGGTGGTCTGGTATTCCCATCTCTTTCAGAATTTTCCACAGTTTACTGTGATCCACACAGTCAAAGGCTTTGGCATAGTCAATGAAGCAGAAATAGATGTTTTTCTGGAACTCTCTTGCTTTCTCCATGATCCGGCGAATGTTGGCAATTTGATCTCTGGTGCCTCTGCCTTTTCTAAAACCAGCTTGAATATCTGGGAGTTCACGGTTCACGTATTCCTGAAGCCTGGCTTGGAGAATTTTGAGCATGACTTTACTAGCGTGCGAGATGAGTGCAATTGTGCGGTAGTTTGAGCATTCTTTGGCATTCCCTTTCTTTGGGATTGGAATGAAGACTGACCCTTTCCAGTCCTGTGGCCACTGCTGAGTTTTCCAAATTTGCTGGCATATTGAGTGCACCACTTTCACAGCATCATCTTTCAAGATTTGAAATAGCTCAACTGGAATTCCATCACCTCCACTAGCTTTGTTCGTAGTGATGCTCTCTAAGGCCCGCTTGACTTCACATTCCAAGATGTGTGGCTCTAGGTCAGTGATCACATTATTGTGACTATCTTGGTCGTGAAGATCTTTTTTGTACAGTTCTTCTGTGTATTCTTGCCACCTCTTCTTAATATCTTCTGCTTCTGTTAGGTCCATACCATTTCTGTCCTTTATCGAGCCCATCTTTGCATGAAATGTTCCGTTGGAATCTCTAATTTTCTTGAAGAGATCTCTTGTTTTTCCTATTCTGTTGTTTTCCTCTATTTCTTTGCATTGATCACTGAGGAAGGCTTTCTTATCTCTCCTTGCTATTCTTTGGAACTCTGCATTCAGATGCTTATATCTTTCCTTTTCTCCTTTGCTTTTCGCTTCTCTTCTTTTCACAGCTATTTGTAAGGCCTCCTCAGACAGCCATTTCGCTTTTTTGCATTTCTTTTCCATGGGAATGGTCTTGGTCCCTGTCTCCTGTACAATGTCACGAACCTCCGTCCAGAGTTCATCAGGCACTCTATCTATCAGATCTAGTCCCTTAAATCTATTCCTCACTTCCACTGTATAATCATAAGGGATTTGATTTAGGAACGCTGGGCTGGAAGAAGCACAGGCTGGAATCAAGATTGCTGGGAGAAATATCAATAACCTCAGATATGCAGATGACACTACCCTTATGGCACAAAGTGAAGAGGAACTCAAAAGCCTCTTGATGAAAATAAAAGAGGAGAGTGAAAAGGTTGGCTTGAAGCTCAACATTCAGAAAACAAAGATCATGGCATCTGGTCCCATCACTTCATGGGAAATAGATGGGAAAACAGTGGAAACAGTGTCAGACTTTGTTTTTTTCGGCTCCAAAATCACTGCAGATGCTGATTGCAGCCATGAAATTAAAAGACGCTTACTCCTTGGAAGGAAAGTTATGATCAACCTTGATGATATATTAAAAAGCAGAGACATTACTTTGCCAACAAAGGTCCGTCTAGTCAAGGCTATGGTTTTTCCAGTGGTCATGTATGGATGTGAGAGTTGGACTGTGAAGAAAGCTGATCACTGAAGAATTGATGCTTCTGAACTGTGGTGTTGGAGAGGACTCTTGAGAGTCCCTGGTACTGCAAGGAGATCCAACCAGTCCATTCTGAGGGAGATCGATCCTGGGTGTTCATTGGAAGGACTGATGCTAAAGCTGAAACTGCAATACTTTGGCCACCTCATGCGACGAGTTGACTCACTGGAAAAGACTCTGATGCTGGGAAAGGTTGGGGGCGGGAGGAGAAGTGGACGACCGAGAATGAAATGGCTGGATGGCATCACCGACTCTGTGGACATGATTTTGAGTGAACTCTGGGAGGCCTGTGATGGACAGGGAGGCCTGGCGTGCTGTGATTCATGGGGTCACGGAGAGTTGGACACGACTGAGCGACTGAACTGAACTGAACTGAACTGAAGAATACAAGGTGCATCTTTTGTTCCAATAGTTGATCTCTGACCTTGGTTCCTGGGACTGAGCTTCTAGATCCCTTGGAATTTCCTGGGTGATAGAAGTGTCTTTTGTTCTACTGAGGCCACTCTGGGTAGGCTTTGTGGACATGAGCTGGTCACCAGGAAAACTAGCCATGATTCAGTTCAGTCACTCAGTTGTGTCCGACTCTTTGCGACCCCATGGACTGCAGCACGCCAGGCCTCCCTGTCCATCAACAACTCCCAGAGCTTGCTCAAACTCATGTCCATCGAGTTGGTGATGCCATGATTAGAAGCTTGGAATTTTCAGCCCATCCCCTACTCCCATTTTCCAGAGAGGGCCAAGGGGTTGGAAATGGAGTTAATCACTAATCTTGCCTGCAGGAGGAGGCTGCCCCGCAAACCCACGTAGTGTGGGGGTTTGGAGAGTTTCCAGGTTGGTACACACAAGCGCGGGAGAGTGGTGCACCCAGAGGACACAGGAGCTCTATGCCCCTCCCCCCCAACACACACACCTTGCCCTGTACATCTCTACCAGCTGGATGCTCATCTGTATCCTTTTTTTCCTTTTTTAATATTTACTAGTTTTGGCTGCGTTGGGTCTTAGTTGCAGCTCCCGGGATATTCATTGTGACGTGTAGACTTCTTAGTTGCAGCATATGAGTTCTTTAGTTGCCACATGAGAACACTTAGTTGTGGTATGTAGGATCTAGTTTCCCAACCAGGGACTGAACCCAAGCTCCCTCCATGGTGAGCATGGCATTTTAGCCACTGGACCACCAGAGAAGTCCCTTCATCTATATCCTGTATCATATCCTTTTGTGATAAACTGTGAACAATAAGTAAACTGTTTTCCTGAGTTCCGTGAGCCACTCAAGCAAATTCATCAAACCCGAGGAGGGGGTCAAGGGAACCCCCTATTTACAGTCAGAAGCATAGGTAACCACTTGGACTTGGGATCAGCAGAGGGGAAGCAGGGGTCAGTCTTGTGGGACACCACCTGATAGTGTCAGAATCCAGTAAAACTGTAGGATACAGAACTGCTTGATGTGGGTGGAGAAAAAGCACATAATACATTTGGCGGCCAGAAGTGTCATCAGTGAAGTGTTCTGTGTGCCGGGTAAAGGAGAAACACAGGCAGGAAAGACTGGATTTTTCAAATGCATAACGTAGAATACTGGAGAGCAAGCAGTCAGACTGAACTGAGTAGGACCTGCCTCCTAGGGTGCAGCCACCTAGACAGAGCCAGCCTCTCTGCTCCTCACTGCTTTTCAAACGTTCAGGGTGCAGTAAGCATCTAGGCCCGCTGCTTCATTAAATGCACAGAAATCCATTTTACTTGGAGCCTTGGACATAATGATCCACCATGGGATAAAGGGACATGTTCGTTTGACGCCAAAGACACACAAAATGATTGCGAAACTAATCACAGCCAGCGTGCCAGCGGCGCCCGCAGCAACTTCCCTGTATTGGAAGGTTTCCAAGGAACAGCTGGCAGAGGCCCTTGGCCACACGGTAAGAGGTAGGGCGCAGGGGTATTGTGACATGCCCCAGGGAAGGGCACTATTTCCTTTGGCCATCGGAGGCCCCGGCCCAGAGGGGCAAGGGAGCCGGACCGGCCATGGAGCCTGGGGCCCAGCCCTCCAGGGCCCCGGGGGAGGGGAAGGCCGAGTCGCAGCAGCAGGCTCCCGCCCAGTGCATCGAGGGCCACGGCCAGGTGGTGCTGCTGGGCGAACTCTGGAAGCAGGATGAGTGCTGTGTGACCCTGCAGAACATTCTGGAGCAGGACCCGACCGATCCGCTCTCCCGATCCTCGTCCATCCGAGCCATGAGCGGCCACAGCAACTCCAGCAACTGCGCCAGGGGGCGGCTCAAGCGCTCCGGGGACAGCTCGTGGAAGCAGGGCGCCGATTGCCCGGCCGCCAAGTCCAAGCGCTGCTCGCAGAAGCAGCCATGCGAGCCGGGCAAAGCCAGGGACCCGCCAGAGCGCCAGTGCGAGGCTGCGCCGGCGGGGACCCCGGGCTCGGGGCCGGCGGAGGACGTGGCGCCGGGCTGCCGGGACCCGGGACGGCAGCCGGCGGCGCCCGAGCCCGGCGCGCGGCTGCTCCTCGTGCTGTGCCGCGCGTCCGCGCTGCGCTCCCAGCTCCCGCGGCTGCAGCTGCTTCTGCAGCAGGTGAGCGCCCGGGAGCGCAGCCGGCCCGCCGCGCTCTTCGGCCTCATCGTGCAGCCGCGGCGCGAAGAAGAGGCCGAGGCGCGCCGCCGCATGGAGAGCCTGCTCTGCGGCGCCTTCGCCCCGCACAGCCCCGCAGCCGAGGTGCACACGGCCGTGTTCTGCCCCCGCCGCCCAGAGGGCACCCTGGACGTCCAGCGCGCCTCCGGAGGAGGCGCTCAAAGGGTCGCGTCGCCGGGTTGCGTCCGCCTAGTGGATCGGGCCACCCAGACGGATGGTGAGGGGCCCGAGGGAGGGCAGGGGGCGGGAACGCCGGGTGGCCAGGGGCGCCCCCGGGATGGGAAAGTGCAAACACGGAGGGAGTCCCGACCCTGCTGGTCCCCAAAATGAAAGTATTAGACGCTCAGTCGTGTCCGACTTTTTGCGACCCCATGGTCTGTCCATGGGATTCTCCAGGCAAGAATACTGGAGTGGATAGCCATTGCCTTCTCCAGGGGGATCTTCCTGACCCAGGCATCGAGCTCGGGTCTCCTGCATTGCAGGCGGATTCTTTACCATCTGAGCCACCAGGGAAACCCTTGGTGGGGGTGGTTTAGTCACTAAGTCCTGTCTGACTCTTGCAACCCCATGGACTAGGAACCTACCAGGTTTCTCTGTCTATGGGATTCTCCAGGCAAGAATCCTGGAGTGGGTTGCCATTTCCTTTTCCAAGGGATCTTCCCAACCCAGGAATCCAACCTGGGTCTCCTGCATTGCAGGCAGATTCTTTACTGACTAAGCTACAAGGGAAGCCCACGGAAGCCTAGGGAAGCCCAAGTGGTCGACAAATTCCCGATGTCCTGGTCCCTCTCCTAATGCCTCCACTTGCTTCGTTTGGGGTAAAGATGAACTGGGTTTCTCATGCCAGGTGTCTCGCTCACTGAGGCAATCTCTGGTCAAAGGCGTTGGAACTGATTCGTAGTTAAACCTCCCACTAGTCCACCTCTTCACCCTGGCTCGCTGCTCCCAATAGCGCTTTTCTAAGGTACTCATTTGGGAGTCTCCTGTTCCCGGGCCCACCCCCTCCTCTCCAAATCCACTATTTCTTACTTAATTGTTTAGTCTTCTCCTCCAACGAATTGCAACTACAATAAAACCATGCCTATGGTGAGCCAGGTGCTGTTCTAAGGGCTTTTCACAACTAATCCTCACAACAACACTCTAAGGAAGACGCTGTGTTAGCCTAGTAACCCTCCTCCTTCCCTCACTTTGGGATTCTTACCTCCAGCCCTCAAGACCCTATGGAGGATTCCAAACCTATGGGTTAATCCATGGTTCTGAAGGCTCTGGGCTCTTAAATGAGCACCTAGTGCCTCTGCCTCCCAGAGTCCCTCCAGGGGCATCAGTCCAGAAGAAGGAGGTGCTCTGGGTAGGTAGTCAAGGCTCCATTGCTGGAGGCTCTGCCACCCTCTGCTGGTGACCAGAGCTAGTTGTCCCCTCTTGCTGATTAGCTGCCCTCCTGACATGTGGGGGTGAAGGGTCAGTTGGCATCTGTGGTGCCCTCCAGCTCTAAGATGCTAGTTTTGGTACAAATGGTGACTGCCTGATCTGGGTGCCCCAGATGCACCCAGAGGGCCAGCAGCATTAGGGACCTTCTGCCTAGGACCTCTTCCTGACCACCTAGCTGCATCCCTTTAGGCCCATTCTCCTCCCTCTCCTAAATAGTCCACAAGGTTTTCCCAGCTTGCCTGCTTAGGAAAGCCTCTTGCCTGGGGACTGTTCCAACAGGGATCCTCAGGCAAGTCCAGAAAATCCCACTCCATCTTTGAAAACAAGCTCTGGTGATGCAGTTCCCAGGTGCCTTGTCCCCCATCAGCCATGCCCGCCCTGCTGTCAGGGATTCCCTGTGTTCTTGGGCCTCCTACCATCACCTTCAAGCAGCTTGTTGAGCCCCTTCTCTGGACTCTGGCCCTCCTCTGTCTCCACAGCCCGGGAGTGGGGAACTCAAGAGAAGGCAAGCATAGAAATCGTTCTCACACCACACAGAATGTGACCTGGGACTCAGAGGGACAGAGATCGCTTCTCATTGGGGATCCCAAGAAAGGCTTTATGAATGTCCACTTGAGGTAGATCTTGGTGTTGGGAAGTGTTCTGAGAGGGAGAAGGGCTCAAGTAGGGGGGAATGCTTCTACAAATGCAAGAAAGTGTTCCTAGACCTCCTGGGCTCACCAGCAGCTGGAACTGGACGTGGGTAGCAGCGAGGTGGCCGATGAGCCTGGGACAATGAGTTATGACTCACTGTTAGAGTCACATTGTAGAGTCAGACTTCAGGGCTTGGAACGTGTGCTCATGCCCACAGGCAGAGTGGAAGGTATTTTAGCAGTAGTGCTATCCTTCCGCATCCTTCTGGGCAACCTCTTACTTCACAGTGCCATCATCCTGCTTCTTGGGACCTCCTTGCTATTTTCTCTATGGCCACAGGAAGACTCCTCACTCCTCCCAAAGCCTGTGTTCCCTTCATCACTCTCCCAGGGTACAGGGATTTGTTTTCTGTGCTCTATTCGGCTTTTTTATGTGAAATGAAATGTTTCTTTCATTGCTACCAGGAAATGCTACCCATATGTTTCTTTTGCTGTCGCTGTTTAGTTGCTAAGTCATGTCTGACTCTTTGCAACCGTAGCCCGTCAGGCTCCTCTGTCCATGGGATTCTTCAGGCAAGAACACTAGAGTGGGTTGCCATTTCCTTCTCCAGGGTACCTTCTCAGCCCAGGGAGCAAACCCAGGTCTCCTGATTGGCAGGCGGATCCTTTACCACTGAGCGACATAGGAAGCCCACCCATATGTGTCTGCTGCTGCTAAGTCGCTTCAGTCGTGTCCGACTCTGTGCGACCCCACAGATGGCAGCCCACCAGGCTCCCCCATCCCTGGGATTCTCCAGGCAAGAACACTGGAGTGGGTTGCCATTTCCTTCAGTGCATGACAGTGAAAAGTGAAAGTGAAGTCGCCCAGTCAGGTCCGACTCTTAGCGACCCCATGGACTGCAGCCTACCAGGCTCTTCCGCCCACGGGATTTTCCAGGCAAGAGTACTGGAGTGGGTTGCCATTGCCTTCCCCCCATATGTGTCTGCTGCTGCTGCTAAGTCACGTGTGGAGTGGGTTGCCATTGCCTTCTCCCCATATGTGTCTACCCGTCTCTAATTCACTTAAACCAGTGGTTCTCAACCAGGGGCAATTTCTCGTGCTCAGTCTCTCTCTTTCTCCCTCTCCCCCTCCCCCTGTCTCTCTCTCACACACACCACATCCCAGGGACATTTAGCAATGTTGGTAGACATTTTGGGTTGTCACCACTTGGGCAGAAGGGTGGTGACTACTGTCATCTCATGGGCAGAAGTCACGGATGTTGCTAAACCACTTCCAGTGAAGGACATTCTCCCAACAAAGATTTTTCTGACCCAAAATGTCAATAGGGCTGAGATTGAGAAACGATGGTATAAACCTAGTTGAGGCCCTCAGTCAAAAGCCCATCGGTGCCCCAAAATCAAATTGTGCAGAGATAATGTGCAGAGATAAATGTCTTAGAAGTTCCTGACCTGACTGCTAAATCAGGACAGGGTTCCCAACTCAGGTCTCCAGTCTCTCTGATTCTAAATTGAATCCCCTGCTGAGAGACCCATTGCTCTTGACTTCAGGGAATTACCACCTTCTTGCAGACTCACCTGTTCCGTGAAACTCCTCACACCAAGGGTCAACCAGATTCAACCCAGCTTTATTGATCTGAGCTTCCTTTCATTTCTAATCCTTCGTGCCTTTGTTTTCATCAATCCTTATCAAGGGATTTTAAAATTCATTAATTTTAGGGCTTGTATAATTATCTGACTCCCTAAGAGAAAGAGCCTTGAATGGGACTTATTGATGCCTCCAACCGGCTGTATGACCTTGGGAAGGTAATTTAACTTCTCTGAACCTCAGTTACTCTTTGGCAAAAAGAGAATCATTATGATATTTTCAGGTTCTAGAATCCTTAAAATATTTCCTGTCATTTTATATTTCATGTCAGATCTGGCCTTACATGGGGGTTCTCCCTAAACCATAAAAGGTCTACCCTAAACCATATCCTGGGGCAAGATTATCAGCCCCCAGACTCTCAAGGTTTTAACAGTCGAAAACTCACTCACCTAGTGATGCATTAATGGCAGAGTCTCCTACTGTGAACATGTTCTGTGTTGCAGTCCAAGCGTGAAGTTTAAGGTTGTCTTTTTAAAATCCTGTTTCCTCTTCTGTCCTAAAATGAAGATCACATTGTTAACTTCAAGAAAGAGTCATAGTCTCCTAATTGGCATGACGAGTTGGGAGTCTGAGAGATGGTCTGCTGTTGTCAGACTGTGTGAATCACAACCAATTGTGGAAAATTCTTAAAGAGATGAGACTACCTGACCACCTTACCTGCCTCCAGAGAAACCTGTATGCAGATCAAGAAGCAACAGTGAGAACTAGATGTGGAAAAATGCACTGGTTCAAACTTAGGAAAGGAGTATGTCAAGACTGTATATTATCACTCTGCTTATTTAACTTCTATGTAGAGTATCTCATGTGAAGTGCTGGGCTGTATGAATCACAAGCTGGAATCAAGATTGGTGGGAGAAATATCAACAAGCACAGTTATGCAAATGATACCACTCTAATGGCAGAAAGTGAAGAAGAACTAAAGAGCCTCCTGATGAGGGTGAAAGAAGAGAGTGAAAATGTTGGCTTAAAACGCAACATTCAAAAAACTAAGATCATAGCATCCAGTCCCATCCTTTCATGACAGATAGGGAAAAAGTGGAAATAGTGACAGATTTTATCTTCTTGGGCTCCAAAATCACTGTGGATGGTGACTGCAGCCATGAAATTAAAAGACACTTGCTCCTTGGATGGAAAGCTATGACAAACCTAGACAGCATATTAAAAAGCAGAGACATTACTTTGCCGACAAAGTTCTGTAGAGTCAAAGCTATGATTTTTCCAGTAGTCATGTAGAGGTGTGCAAATTGGACCATGAAGAAGGCTGGGTGCTGAAGAATTGATGCCTTTGAACTGTGGTGTTGGAGAAGACTCTTGAGAGTCCCTTGGACAGTAAAAGGAGATCAAACCACTCAATCCTAAAGGAAATCAACCCTGAATATTCATTGGAAGGACTGTTGCTAAAGCTGAAACTCCAATACTTTGGCCACCTAATGCAAAGAGCCGACTCATTGGAAAAGGCCCTGATGCTGGGAAAGATTGAGGGCAAGAGGAAAAGGGGATGACAGAGGATGAGATGGTTGGATGGCATCACCAACTCAATGGACATAAGTTTGAGCAAACTCCAGGAGATGGTGAAGGACAGGGAAGCTTGGCGTGCTGCAGTCCATGGGGTCACAAAGAGTTGGACACAATTTAGCAACTGCTGTTGTCAGTGTAATGAGTTTCAGGAAAGTTTATTTTTCCAAACAGCTGTTATGTTTTTGTGGAAATTCTTTTCACCATTGCAATGTTTCTTATCAAAGTTGGGGAACCCCCCCCCAAGTCCTTGCCCACAGTGAGGAGAGCCGACTTTGGGAGAAGGGGGAAGCCACTCCAAACGGGATAATCTGGTGTGGGGAAGCAGACAGCAAGATAGTAAAAGGCTGTAGATCTTCCATGGACCCTCAAATCTTTAGTTACCAAAAATTCACAAAATGCATGGTGAAGTGGTTTGTTTGTCTGGAGCAGGTGGGGGTTACGTGAAAAGCAGTGATAGAGCAAGCATCTCACCCAGGGTGTCTTGGAGAGGAATAGCGCACAGAAACCCAAGGACACTCCAGCAGGCAGGTGCCCAAAGGAGGGTCTCAGTTTGCAGAATTGCGGGGTCCAAGTTGCCACAGGCTCTGAGGCCAGGCTTAACCAGGTGCCCAGGTCTGTGGGCACCTCCAGGAGCCAAGGAGGACGGAGGGCAGCAGGTGGGTGTCAGCAGAGAAGACTGTCCCCAGAGCCCCTGCCATGGGAGCTACCCTGGCTTTTGTGACCTCACAGGAGGTGGGTGGGTGACTCTTTGCTTCAGGGCCTGGGCCCAGATGGACACCAGAGCCTTCCCCCAGGGCAGGGGCATACGGCCCCTCAGCGAGGGAGCCGGGACATTAGGCAGCTCCATGTAGGTGCACGCTTAGGTCAAGAGGATCCACCATGAAGAAGGGCAAGAGGAAGAAGTCAGAAACCAGGCGCCGGGGCTCCGCCTCCCAGCACACCAGCTCCGAATCCACCCCCCAGCAGCAGAGCTCAGAGTCCAGTTCCCAGCAGCCCATCTCCGGATCCAGCCCGCAGCCACCCAGCCCCAAGCCCACCTTGCAGCTGCCCAGCTCGGGGTCGGCCCCCCAGACAACCAACCCAGCACCCGCCCCACCGCCCCCTAGCCCAGGGCCCACCACGCAGCAGCCCAGCTCAGGGTGCACCCCACAGCCCAGCAGCAATTCCACCCCCCCGAAGCCTGCACCCCGAGCCCTCCCAGCTCCAGAAGTCAGCCACAGTCACACGGCTCAGGACGTCATGTCTCCAGACCCCAACTCCAAAGCATCCTCTCAGTCCAGGAAAGCAGGTGGGCGGCCTTCTTGCTCAAGTGGTTCTAGGCTTTCTGACGTTGGATCCCAGAGCTGCCCCAGAGGCTGATAACTCTTCTGATTGGGTCATGATATATGGATAACGTGTATTCTGGAGCTGTGCAGTGGGGAGTGTGCGGGTGACGGTGAGGGTGAAGGGTTTGGGGTTCATTTTTTTACCCAAGAGACCAGGATTCCTGGGTTTGTCATTCCACACCATGCTGAGTCTTTCTAAAGACAGCCACAGGGTATTCAGACAGATTAACATTCACCGTGGCTCGGTGGTAGTTCTAGCTCCTTGGGAGCCATAAACACCAAGGCTGCATTAATAGAAGAATCCAGTGAAGGACAAGGGAGGCAGTCACGCTGCTTTACTCTGTCCTCATCAGGCTGTTTGTGTGCGTAGAAGATGCCTAACAATCTAGTCCAAGGAAGACTGTCCAGGCTGAGGAGCTGAGAGGGATCGGGGGAGGCAAGAGCCTTCTGGTATAGGAGAATTGGTTGAGGGAATGGAAGGTTATCTGTCTGTCAGATAGAAGATATGAGTAGATTTGTTCTATGTTGTTCTCAGATGTCCAACTAAGGGTCCATGGATAGGGTTGCCGGATAAAACACAGGCCAGCCTGTCAAATTTCAGGTAAATAATAGGTGTGTCCTGAATATTGCATGGGCGTCCTATATTTTTATTTGATAAATCTGGCAATTCATCCATGGAAGGCACCGTAGAAAGTAGATTTCTGCTCAACTTTAAAAAGTATCCAACGATTAGCTCTGTCTGAAAATAGAATGGCTGTCCAGGGAAAGTGGTCCCCCATCTTCTTGGGTAGCCAGAGTCTGAATGAGCATGGGATTGTGTTGAGAGAACTCGAACAGAGTTCAGGGGTGGTCTGGTTAATACCACGCTACTAATAATGGTAATAGCTAACATTTATCACTGAGCACTCACCACGTACCTGACATTCGACTCAGCCAAGTGATCTTATTTCACAGTTTTATAAAGGAGATACTAGTATCATCTCCATTTTATGGATGGGGAAACTGAGGCTCAAGCTCAACAACTGCCTCTCATGCAGGTTCTGGTAGCACTAAGAGGGGAACTTCGGTCTATTCTGACTTTAGAATCCTCCCTCAACCACAGCAATGATCTTCCAATCCTGAAAGGTCTGGTGGTCTGCCCAGGAGGAAGAACATCCTTTCTGAGCTTCTGGATCCACCTTGAGCCAGTGCCCGTGACCCTGTGGTCCTGAGCCCACCACACTCCCAGGGCCACAGCTTTCCCTCTCAGATGGTGTGGGCATAAAATAAATGAGAGGAGTAAGGGTGAGTCCTAAATCCAAGTATGGCTGTGACGACGATATCTCTGTGGCTAGGAATCAGTCCATTAACATGTGGAAATGTTTTGAGTATGATACTAAATATTGTATATGTTATGATCAGAGACATTACTTTGCCAACAAAGGTCCATCTAGTCAAAGTTATGGTTTTTCCAGTGGTCATGTATGGATGTGAGAGTTGGACTATAAAGAAAGCTGAGAGCCGAAGAATTGATGCTTTTGAACTGTGGTGTTGGAGAAGACTCTTGAGAGTCCCTTGGACTGCAAAGAGATCCAACCAGTCCATCCTAAAGGAAATCAGTCCTGGGTGTTCATTGGAAGGATTGATGTTGAAGCTGAAACTCCAATACTTTGGCCACCTAATGCGAAGAGCTGACTCATTGGAAAAGACCCTGATGCTGGGAAAGATTGAAGGCGGGAGGAGAACGGGATGACAGAGTATGAGATGGTTGGGATGGCATCACCGACTCGATGGACATGGGTTTGGGTGGGCTCCAGGAGTTGGTGATGGACAGGGAGGTCTGGCGTGCTACAGTCCAAGGGGTCACAAAGGGTCGGACACGACTGAGCAACTGAACTGGACTGATGATCGTCAACCACTGAGATAAACCTTTCTGGATTATGGCTTTGAGAACTGATCTGTAGAACACGAGACTTCCTATTTGCTCATCTTTTCATGAATACGTGTGGCTCACCCCCAGGTTGGTATTCCATTTGTGGCGGAGGCAAAGCGGGAACCGGTGAGGCTCACCCGTGGTTACAGTGGACGCCCACTCTTCTTCTGCCAAAGGAAGAATTGTCTCCCTTGGAGCCAGAGTGGGAAGGAAGGTTGGTGATAAGGGATGAGGACTTTTAAATAAAGGATGCCATATTCTAAAATACAAATCTTTTCATATGCAGAGAATACTGTACCTCAAGAAAATACAAGTCTTACACAGAATGTCTGTAATCAAGAAGATGGACAATTTCAAGCCTCAGTGAAGCTGTGGGGAAGTCAAAACATTCTCACACTGCTGGTGGGAATGTAAAATGGCAAAACTGCCGTGGAAAACTGTCTGGGAGTTCCTCAAAGGGTTAAACCTGAAGTCGCCGTCTGATTCAGCAATTCCTGATTTGAGTATATACCTAAGAGAATTAAGGACATACATCCACACCAGAACTAAAACGGCAGCATTATTCATCATAGCCAAAAAGTGGGAACAGCTCATTGACCATCAAATGGTGAATGGATAAACAACACATGGTATATCCATGCAATGAAATACTAGTTGTCAATAAGAAGGGATGATGGGTACTTCCCCGGTGGTCCAGCTGTTAAGAATCGAAATTCCAATGCAGAGGACACAGGTTCCATCCCTGGTCAGGGAAACTACGATCCCACGTCTTGGGGCAATTAAGTTCAGGTGCCACAACTACTGAGCCTGCATGCTCTGGAGCCCACACACAACTACAGAAGCCCTCCCATCACAACCAAGACCAGTGCAATAAAAATCAGAGACATGAGCGCTGCTGACACATGCTGCAACACGGATGAACCTCAGACACATTAATCTAAGTGAGGGAAGGCAGTCTCGAAAAAGCCCATGTATTGTGTTATTCCATCTATGAAACGTCCACAGTAGACAAATCTATTGCCCAGAACTGCAGGGAGTGGAGAATAGGCAGGGCTGCTAATAGGCTTGGGGGAAGATGGAAAAGTTTGGAATTAGTGATGATGGTTGCATACATTCATGAATATATTTAAAGTCACTGAACACTTCAAAGGGGTAAACTTTATGGAATGGAAATTGTGTGTCTGGTTTGTTTGTTGGTTTTTTCCCAGTTTTTTAAAAGGAAAAAAGATGTCTTATATTTAGAATCCCGTCCCTCCCCTTTCCAGAAAAAGTTTCTGTCGTGGGCAAATCTAAGCAGAATGGGTGTTGATCACTGGCTTCTTGGGCTTTAGGGTTGGCAGCTCAGTCAAGAAGCCAAGACAGGGAGTTCCCTGGTGACCCAGTGGCTAAGATTCTGAGCGCCCAACATGGGGGGCCTGGGTTCGATCCTTGACCCGGGAACTAGATTCCACATGCCTCAACTAAGAGTTCGCATGTCGCAACTAAAGCTCTCACATGCCGCATCAATGATCAAAGATCCTGCATGCTGCAACTAAGACCAGTGCAGCCAAATATATATTTTAAAAAATAAAGGAAGAGGGAGCCAAGACGGAAGTAGTTACAGGAGGGAATGATCCATCCGGGAGTCCTCTTGCAAAACAGCAGAGGGCGCTGTCTCCAAGTTCCTCTGGGACCCGCAGCTCAGGACAGCAATGGGAGATGAGCTTGGGAAAGGATCTCAAAGACGGTCCACTGGAGTGGTTGTCTTCTGGATGAATCTGTGAGCTCCAGAAAAGCGGAACGTGGCCGCTCCGGTTGCAGGAATGTCAATGTCACCTCTCCTAGGATGGGCAGTCCTCTGCTGCCATCCCTTCCCTTGAATTCCATGGAAAGAGCCCCTTAAATTGAAGAAAGTAGGGAAAACCACTAGACCATTCAGATATGACCTAAATCAAGGCCCTTATAATTATACAGTGGAAGTGAGGAATAGATTTAAGGGACTAGATCTGATAGATAGAGTGCCTGATGAACTCTGGATGGAGGTTCGTGACATTGTACAGGAGACAGGGACCAAGACCATCCCCATGGAAAAGAAATGCAAAAAAGCGAAATGGCTGTCTGAGGAGGCCTTACAAATAGCTGTGAAAAGAAGAGAAGCGAAAAGCTAAGGAGAAAAGGAAAGATATAAGCATCTGAATGTAGAGTTCCAAAGAATAGCAAGGAGAGAAAAGAAAGCCTTCCTCAGTGATCAATGCAAAGAAATAGAGGAAAACAACAGAATGGGAAAGACAAGAGATCTCTTCAAGAAAATTAGAGATTCCAGGGGAACATTTCATGCAAAGATGGGCTCGATAAAGGACAGAAATGGTATGGACCTAACAGAAGCAGAAGATATTAAGAAGAGGTGGCAAGAATACACAGAAGAACTGTACAAAAAAGATCTTCACGACCAAGATAGTCACGATAATGTGATCACGACCTAGACAGACATCTTGGAATGTGAAGTCAAGTGGGCCTTAGAAAGCATCACTACGAACAAAGCTAGTGGAGGTGATGGAATCCCAGTTGAGCTATTTCAAATCTTGAAAGATGATGCTGTGAAAGTGCTGCACTCAATATGCCAGCAAATTTGGAAAACTCAGCAGTGGCCACAGGATTGGAAAAGGTCAGTCTTCATTCCAATCCCAAAGAAAGGCAATGCCAAAGAATGCTCAAACTACCGCACAATTGCTCTCATCTCACACGCTAGTAAAGTCACGCTCAAAATTCTCCAAGCCAGGCTTCAGCAATATGCGAACTGTGAACTCCCAGATGTTCAAGCAGGTTTTAGAAAAGGCAGAGGCACCAGAGATCAAATTGCCAACATCCGCTGGATCATGGAGAAAGCAAGAGAGTTCCAGAAAACCATCTATTTCTGCTTCATTGACTATGCCAAAGCTTTGACTGTGTGGATCACAATAAACTGTGGAACATTCTGAAAGAGATAGGAATCCCAGACCACCTGACCTGCCTCTTGAGAAACCTGTATGCAGGTCAGGAAGCAACAGTCAGAACTGTACATGGTACAACAGACTGGTTCCAAATAGGAAAAGGAGTGCGTCAAGGCTGTATATTGTCACCTTGCTTATTTAACTTATATGCAGAGTACATCATGAGGAACGCTGGGCTGGAAGAAGCACAAGCTGGAATCAAGATTGCTGGGAGAAATATCAATAACCTCAGATATGCAGATGACACCACCCTTATGGCAGAAATTGAAGAGGAACTCAAAAGCCTCTTGATGAAAGTGAAAGAGGAGAGTGAAAAGGTTGGCTTGAAGCTCAACATTCAGAAAACAAAGATCATGGCATCTGGTCCCATCACTTCATGGGAAATAGATGGAAAAACAGTGGAAACAGTGGGAGGTTTATTTTCTTGGGCTCCAAAATCACTGCAGATGCTGATTGCAGCCATGAAATTAAAAGACGCTTACTCCTTGGAAGGAAAGTTATGACCAACCTTGATAGTATATTAAAAAGCAGAGACATTACTTTGCCAACCAAGGTCCATCTAGTCAAGGCTATGGTTTTTCCCATGGTCATGTATGGATGTGAGAGTTGGACTGTGAAGAAAGCTGATTGCCGAAGAATTGATGCTTTTGAACTGTGGTGTTGGAGAAGACTCTTGAGAGTCCCTTGGACTGCAAGGAGATCCAACCAGTCCATTCTAAAGGAGATCAATCCTGGGAGTTCATTGGAAGGACTGATGCTAAAGCTGAAAATGCAATACTTTGGCCACCTCATGCGATGAATTGACTCACTGGAAAAGACTCTGATGCTGGGAAAGGTTGGGAGTGGGAGGAGAAGGGGACTACCGAGAATGAGATGGCTGGATAGCATCACCGACTCTGTGGACATGAGTTTGAGTGAACTCCGGGAGTTGGTGATGGACAGGGAGGCCTGGCGTGCTGTGATTCATGGGGTCATGGAGAGTCGGACACGACTGAGCGACTGAACTGAACTAAACTGAATCCTGAGCTGAAGCCCGGTTCTTCCATCTTCTTACTATCAGGGCACATCTTTGATATTCTTTGAGCCTCGGTTTCCTTATTTGTAAGCTGAGGATAACAGTATTCCCCATCCCAGGACTGCTGACAACAAGATGCGATGGATAATGCCATACAGAGCACTGTTCAGGTGTGAGCTATTACATGGGTGTTGTCTGTGTTATTCCCAGTAGCATGCATTGTTTCCCCAAGCAGTCGTTCCCTTCTCCTCCACACAGGCCACCGCCCCTCGCGCGGACACCTCCTGCAGCAGCGGGCCCCTCACCTCCCTCCTTCTCTGTCCAGCAGGGCCTCTGACTCGAGTGGGCCCACGCACATTCTGTTCCTGTTCCTTTTGCCCCGGCAGCTCCGCTTGCTGGCGTCGTCTGGGCCTCTGCCACAGCCGTATCTTCGATGTCCTTCTGCCTCGGGCCTGGCCGACCATGTCAGGGAGAGAATTCCCAAACCTCCTCACCTTTTACAGGTTCTGCAGCCCCTGGGGGGGGGGGTGCTGGATCTTGGGCCCACCTCGCATTTGCAGTCCTATGGACAGAGGAGCCTGGCAGGCTGTGGTCCCCAGGGTCGCAAAGAGTCAGACCAGACTAAAGCAGCTCAGCGCGCACACACGTGCACTCAGCCTCCTCTGGGGACTCCAGGGCCCAGAGGAGAGCTGCTTCCTTGGGTGCGGCTCCTGGCCTTTTCTGCCTGGACCCCCCTGCACAGAGAGGTGCCAGTTTTCTCCTTTGGGGTTCGTTCTTCTTTGCTTCAGAGCACGCTCTCCCACAGCCCCTCCGTCACAAGCTCCCTGACACTCAGAAGCTCAGTGATTAAATGCTCTGTCAGGCCACCGCCTCCTTCCATGGCCTGTGCCACAGCCGAGAGCTTCCTGGTCTTGACCCGCATGTGAACTTCCCCCAGAATTTAGAGAGACGTGTGAATGTAAGTCACGTACCCCTTGGCGAGAGGAAGTCCTCCCCCTCCTGCAGCAGGTCTCAGGCTATTCCTGGCAGCCCCACAGGGGTCTGTCCCCGGCCCAGTGGCCCCCACCGCCTCACTCTTCTCTTCCTCTCCCACGAAGCCCCAGGGTGGCTGCCACCTCCCCTGGTGGGAAGACACCTGTTCAGGGAACTTCTCCAGTGGCTTTTGCAGTGGTGCAGCACCCCACTCCAGTACTCTTGCCTGGAAAATCCCATGGGCAGAGGAGCCTGGTAGGCTGCAGTCCATGGGGTCGCTAAGAGTTGGGCACGACTGAACGACTTCACTTTCACTTTTCACTTTCATGCATTGGAGAAGGAAATGGCAACCCACTCCAGTGTTCTTGCCTGGAGAATCCCAGGGACAGGGGAGCCTGGTGGGCTGCCATCTGTGGGGTCACACAGAGTCGGACACGACTGAAGCAACTTAGCAGCAGCAGCAGCAGGGCTATATACAAGGGCTGGAGCGGGACCTAGCTCTGGAAGCCAGGGCAGCCCCACTTATACTCAGATCTCACACATGTCCAATAGGAGACATCCTCCATCTGGGCATCACCCACCCTAAAACAGAGCCCACCCACCCCCATCTCCATTCTGCTCCTCTTCCCAGCCTCTCCCTCACCAGCTCCAGTCTCTTGTACATTCTTGAAAATCAGCATCTCTCAGCCTTGTGAAGCGAGGCAAACAGATACCCAGGTGTGTTGGGAGAACACGCCAGACCTAAAATGCTCTGCTACCTGATAAGTCCTGGCTAGGAAAGGCCTGCCCCCGCCCCATTGCCATGATCAGCTATCTTTCCTGTCAGTACATTCATCCATCTGGTGCCAAGGAGTGCCATGGATTCACAAACCACCAAGGAGGAAAACCTCCTCTGCAAAGGATGCTAGGCACGGTGAGGGAAACCAGAACAGGGAACTTTACCCCTAAAAATCATGCCGTCCATACGGTATCTGATTTGTGCTCCTTCTATGGCCACCAGACCAAGGGGAAAGGCCTGCCTTTCCTCCCCGCAAGGCCAAGGCCCTAGCTGCCTGCTTCCTTTGCCCCAGGGACTGGTTCTTCACTCATCTTTCTGTTTATGAAATTGCCCTTAGCCTCAGCGGGTCATGGGCTTCCCTGGTGGCTAAGCTGGTAAAGCATTCACCTGCAATGCAGGAAACCTGGAATCGATCCCTGTCTTGGGAAGGAAATGGCAGCCCACTCCAGTACTCTTGCCTGGAAAATCCCATGGGCGGAGGAGCCTCGTAGGCTAAAGTCCATGGGGTCACAAAGAGTCAGACGTGACTGAGGGACTTCATTTTCACTTTCCTCATACTTGCTAGCAGCATCGTACACTTTCCTTTCCCACCCGCTTTGTAGGGGTGTAATGTGTGGCTTCCTCAGTTGCCTAATCTCCAGAACAGAGCTACACGGCAGGACCCCTCCACAGGGGGTTTGTGAGGCTTGAGGAGGACACTGGGTGGGAGGGAGGTGTTTAGCACAGGGCCTGGCACACAGCGGCCTTAAACACCTTGTCATCTTCTCTCTGAGTGTCCAGGGGAGCTGGCATCCCAGGCCAGCCCATCCCCGGATCCTGGAGGGAGTCTTGTGGTAGAGCGTTATTCAAAGAGGTGAAAGGAGCTGTGTTCCCTTGAGAGGAGGACCTTTAGTGGGGAGATGGGTGTTCCTGTGATCCTCAGGGGCCCCATGGTTTCCACTTTCCCCTGCCTAGGGATGAGCACTAAAGTCCAGCTGCCCCCAACCCATGGGTTCTCTGCTTTGCTCTGCAGAAGACCTTCAAGAAAACATTCCACTCATCGTAATTCGCGTGCTCCGAGCCCTCGGAACTGTTGCTGTGGCTCTGGGAGCCCTAGGAGCTGCCTACTACATCCTTGAATCTTTGTGAACAAGTCCCCAGGCCCACAGTCCGGCAGGTATGTGGACCCCTTTCATGCCCATGGCCCTTTGCAGGGTGATCCTCAAGCCCATCGACTCTCCAGCCCTGTGGCATGGGGAGCGTCTGTCCCTCCTTTGAAAGGAGGAGGTCTTTATGGGGGCACCAAGACCCCCAGCCTTTCCAGGGAAACTTCAGAGTGAGAAACTCATTTCTGGCCTCAGGGCCTACTGGCATGGCTCTCTCGGGCAGCCCTGGACACTCATGGACAACGCTAGACCCATTGTTGTGTCGTCAAAACAGAGATTTCCCTGTTCCCTGCTGACCTGGGGTGGATCCTCTCCTCACAGACACCAGCTGGGAGGAGACAAGAGAGGTGAGCCAGAGGGTCCTGCACCTCTTGGAGCTTTTCCTCCGAACTTTCTCCCTGCGGTTCCCTCTGTTTCCAGCCCTTCTTGTCCTCTGTGAACTTCGTGTTCCACAGAAACCTTCTCCCATCTTTTAAATCACTGTTCTCTCCAGCCTATTCCACCCTGTACTGTGGATGATTCTTACGTTCATAGGTGGCCTGTCTCCATGTTCTAGTACAAGATCCCTGAGGGCAGGAAGCCTGTCTTATGCAACGTCTTGGATCCTCCCGTCTCAGGCTGGGCTCCCTGGTAGCAGAGCCTGAGACAAGGATTTGGGTGCACAGGATTTAGTGAGGGGAAAAGAGTGAGGGAGGCCAGAGAGGGAGGGGACGGAGCAAAGCAAGGATGAGGTCTCAGCTGAAGTCCACTTAGCCCGGTCCAGGCAGGTCTGGAGGTTGAATGACACCCAGAGGGGGTCTAGCCTTGAGGCAAGAGGGTTGGCCTTTCTTGTTCTTCTGTGAGTCAGTCGTTAGCTACTGGGAGAGGTTGGGATTGTGTGTCTTTGTGAAAAAGTGGCTCCCGTTTGGGTGAGGACAAGTTCCTGAAGAAGGAGGCAGCTCTGGGCTGTCAGCAGACAGTTCATAATTCACAGGACTGGGCAATGGATGTGCAAGCCCACAAAGAGGATCTGAGCAGGCTCTGAGAGCACCTTTATCATCAGTTCAGTTGCTCAGTCGTGTCTGACTCTTTGCAACCCCCTGGACTGCAGCAGGCCAGGCCTCCCTGTCCATCACCAGCTCTCTGAGCTTGCTCAAACCCATGTCCATTGAGTCGGTGATGCCATCAAACCATCTCATCCTCTGTCATCCCGTTCTCCTCCTGCCTATAATTATCCCCATTGTCAAATCCATGTTCCATGAATGCTTAATAAGTGATGAAGGGGAGGAGAAGGGGAGGCTGTAATGGGAGTTTTTTTATTTTTTCAAAAAACTTATTTTATATTGGAGTATAGTCGATTAACAATAGTTACTTTCAGGTGGTTAGTTTCAGGTGAACATCAAAGGGACTCAGCCACACATATACATGTATCCATTTTCCCCCAGACTCCCCTCCCACCCGGGCTGCCACATAACACTGAGCAGAGTTCCCTGTGCTATCCAGTAGGTCCTCATTGGTTATCCATTTTAAATGTAGCAGTGTGTACATGTCCATCCCAAACTCCCTAACTGTCCCTTCCCACATCGTTCCTCACTGGCAACCAGTCCCAGACCTCTAGCAGCCACAGCAGGGCATGTGGTGGGAATAGATGCTCAAAAGCCCAACCCAGAAAATAAGCTCCAGGGAGAGCTCACCATCTCCTCAAAGGCTCTACTGCCTGCCTGATCATGGGACCATTCGTAAAACAGCAGAGAAGCACCTTAAGCTTCGCAAAATTCTACAGCAGCTGAGATCCCCGGTTTCCTCATCTGTAAACAGGAAACATCATAGAATCTTCCTCTTGAGATGGTTAGGAGCATGAGACAGGGTGCCTGGAGGGCAGAGAGCTGGCCAGGGGTCTTGTTCCTGTTATCATCTTGGAGATGGTTGGGAAGATGATGGCTTTGGTTTAGAGCCGACGGTTCTAGTCTGGCCTCCACTCCCAGGTCGCTGGGTGTTCGGGCCCATATTACTTAATTTCTGTGAGAGTTGGTATCATCTCTAAAGTGGGGAGAATAACAGCATGTTCAAGGGCAGTGGTTGTGAGGCTCAACTAAGGGATGTACAGCCCTCAGGGGCTGGTCACCGGCTGGGTAGATGGTGTGCTGTGCTGAGTCATTTCAGTCGTGTCTGACTCTTTGCGACTCTTAGCCTGCCAAGCTCCTCTGCCCATGGGATTCTCCAGGCAAGAGTGGGTTGTCATGCCCTCCTCCAGGGGATCTTCCCAATCCAAGAACTGAACCAGCATCTCTTCCATCTCCTGCACTGGCAGGCTGGTTCTTTATCACTAACGCCACCTGGGAAGCCCTGAGTAAGATGGTAGTGACTGGCATTTGAAGATGGTGCCTGAGCTAAATAAAGCGTTTCATCTTAGAATCTCCTTCCAGCAGCACTCACGGGTGTGAGCTTGGGCAGGAAACTTTGGGATCAGATCTCCATTCTACCCCCAGTATTTCTGGGGCCTGGACAAGTTTTTTAACTCTTGATGCTTCATTTTCTTGCTAAGTGCAGATAATAATAGTACAGCCCACATTGAGTGGGGGGACTAGGTGAAAAAACGCATGTGAAACACAGTGCAGTGTCTGGCACAAAAAAGACCTCAACATAGTGGCTACGTCATCATCATCATTTTTTAACTCAGTAGTCCCCAAATTTTATTGACCTTTGAAAGCTATAATGTAATTTATTTTTTAATATTTTTTAGAGTAGTATTAACCTACAATGCTCCATTAGTTATGGTGCACAACATAGTGATTCTATGCATTACAAAATGATTGCCACAGACACTATAGTTTTATTAAAACCTAAAATTGGTAACATTAGTAGATGAGAAATTTGTAAACTAGAAGTCAGAATATAGTCAAGCTATGTTTTACAGCTGATCACTTATTTTCTTTAAATTGGCTTCCTTTTCAGCTTAAATGCAGTTATCTTCAGTTCAGTTCAATTCAGTCATTCAGTCGTGTCCAACTCTTTGCGACCCCATGGACTGCAGCACGCCAGGCTTCCCTGTCCATCACCAACTCCCGGAGTTTATGTAAACTCATGTCCATTGACTCGGTGATGCCATCCAACCATCTCATCCTCTGTCGTCCCCTTCTCCTCCTGCTCTCAATCTTTCCCAGCATCAGGGTCTTTTCAGATGAGTCAGTTCTTTGTACAGAGAAGGCAATGGCAACCCACTCCAGTACTCTTGCCTGGAAAATCCCATGGACAGAGGAGCCTGGTAGGCTGCAGTTCAGGGGGTCGGGAAGAGTCAGACACGACTGAGCGACTTCACTTTCACTTTTCACTTTCATGCATTGGAGAAGGAAATGGCAACCCACTCCAGTGTTCTTGCCTGGAGAATCCCAGGGAAGGTGGAACCTGGTGGGCAGCCATCTTTGGGGTCACACAGAGTCAGACACGACTGATGCGACTTAGCAGCAGCAGTTCTTCATATCAGGTGGCCAAGGTACTGGAGTTTCAGCTTCAACATCAGTCCTTCCAATGAATATTCAAGACTCATTTCCTTTAGGATGGACTGGTTGGATCTCCTTGCAGTCCAAGGGACTCTCAAGAGTCTTCTCCAACACCACAGTTCAAAAGCATCAATTCTTCGGCACTCAACTTTCTTTATAGTCCAACTCTAACATCCACACATGACTACTGGAAAAAGCAGAGCTTTGACTAGACAGACCTTTGTTGGCAAAGTAATGTCTCTGCTTTTTAATATGCTGTCTAGGTTGGTCATAACTTTTCTTCCAAGGAGCAAGCGTCTTTTAATTTCATGGCTGCAGTCACCATCTGCAGTGATTTTGGAGCCCAAGAAAATAGTCTGTCACTATTTCCACTGTTTCCCCATCTATTTGCCATGAATTGATGGGACCAGATGCTATGATCTTGGTTTCCTGAATGTTGAATTTTAAGCCAGCTTTTTCACTCTCCTCTTTCACTTTCATCAAGAGACTCTTTAGTTCTTCTCTTTCTGCCATAAGGGTGGTGTCATCTGCATATCTAAGGTTATTGATATTTCTCCTGACAATATCCAGGATTTTGATTCCAGTTTGTGCTTCATCCAGCCCGGAATTTCCCATGATGTACTCTGCATAGGAGTTAAATAAGCAGGTTGACAATATACAGCCTTGACGTACTCCTTTTCCTATTTGGAACCAGTCTGTTGTTCCATGTCCAGTTCTGACTGTTGTTTCCTGACTTGCATAACAGGTTTCTCAAGAGGCAGGTCAGGTGGTCTGGTTTTCCCTTCTCTTGAAGAATTTTCCACAGTTTGTCGTAGTCCACACAGTCAAAGGCTTTGGCATAGTCAATAAAGCAGAAGTGGATGTTTTTCTGGAACTCTCACAGTTCACAAACTGTTGAAGCCTGGCTTGGAGAATTTTGAGCATTACTTCACTAGTGTGTGAGATGAGTGAAATTGTGCAGTAGTTTGAGCATTTTTTGGCATTGCCTTTTTTTGGGATTGGAATGAAAACTGACCTTTTCCAGTCCTGTGGCCACTGCTGAGTTTTCCAAATTATCTTCAAATTGGCCATAAATGCAAAATCCTACCCTTTGTCATTAAAAAATTCATGGGAAATATAAACACTGTAAAAATGAAATGTCCTGAAATTCTGGCTGACAGAGTGACTGAAAAAATCTCAGCTTTGATGTTAGTGTCTTGTTTGTTCAAAGATACTTGACAAGTGCTGGGTGTTAAGACTAGCCAGCTCCACAGGGAGACCCTCTTTAACCAGAGGGTTGAAAGACCACAGGAATAGGTAGTGATTCCATATTATTGACTGCGGTGTCCAGTGCCGCTCAGAGTGTCTGTGGTCCACGAGGGGGTGTGTCCAGCTCTGAGCCCTGGGGGATGGGGAGATGATAGGAGGAGAGATAGGAGGAGGGGAAGGGAAGGGGGGCGCAGGTTGCGGGGAGAATGGAGAGGAGGAGAAGGGAGGAAGGAGTGGATTGGAAACCTGCCCTGCCTGGACTAGGTCAACTCCCTGGGACTAACTGAGAATTTGCATTGGTGGCAAAGTTAATAAGGCCCCCCAGAGACTGAATCCAGGCTCCACTCCAGCCCTAAAGCTGTGTGTATGTTGCCAGCAGGGGTCCAGTTGGTGGGTGGGGCTTGTATTGGGACCCCAGCATCACTGCCATCACTTTCAAACCATGCAGTGTGCCAACATCACACAGTTCTGCCTCTTTCTTCTGCTCTGAGGGGTGACTCCTCTGTCTCCCTAGGGCAGACCCCTTTCCCAACACAGAGTTAGGACAGGTGGGTCCTCCCAGGGACAGACAGACCCTCTGTCCTCGGTCCTATGATTTCCCTGGAGGAGAGGGAGACTATTCCAGTACCCCCACCCACGTAGTAGCCTGAGACAGAGCCCTTCCCAAGTCCCAGAGCCCATGCCTGGTGATCGTGAGGAGAGGGCGCTTCCTCACCAGACCCTCTGCTTCTGTCAAATTGCTCTTCTGGTGACTGTTTGGGAACCAGTGTTGAGATTCATGCTTACTGGCATCCGGTTGCTTGAGATGTGTTTCAAACGACCTCACTTCCAGACTTGCTTCTGTCAGGGCCAGGCTGTGATGTAAAGTCCCCCGTCATTCAGTGGATGCTGAGGGTTCTGAGGGTTGGATGCAGGTACCACCAGTAGGGGGCAGGGAAGCATTTTCTGGAAGCCCAGAAGTAATAGCCACTGGTAGCCATGGTATCTCCCACCTGGCTCCCCAGTGTCCCCCCCACACCCCTCCCCTTGTAGCTATGCAAGTGGATCCGCTGGGCTGTCACACATCAGTACTGACCATGTGCCCAGCACCACATCAGGTGCTGTGAGACGTGACGACACAGTAGGGCGTGGACAGCCAAGTCCACCAACAGGCCGAGGCTAGACTTGGGACTCTGAGGTCTGGTAAAGTCTGTGGATCTAGGCCAGCCAAGGTCCCCAGGCAAAGAGATCAGGGACGACGACTCAGGTGGAGACCCACACGCTTACCTGCCATCCAAGCTAGAAGGCGGCAGAGTCCACACGGTGGGGAGTGTTTGGTAATTAAATAATGCATTCATTCATTAGATATTTCCTGGGCACCTACCTTGTGCTATAGGAGTAAACCAGGCCAGACAAGAGCTCTCCTCAGGGAGCCTACATTCTAGTGGATGCAGGCAGACTGTGGACAAGTCAGTGAATAAACAGGATCACTTGATTTGGTGGTAAATGTTGTCAAGGAATTAAAGTGGATCTGATAAAGAGCAGAGAGAGGTGGGGTGAGCAGGAGGGGCTGCTGCCGGAGCCTGGCTGTTCTGTGAAGACCTCTCTGAACTGAGGTGCGTTTGGCAGAAGGAGCCAGACCATGCAGATCTGAGGGAAGAGCATTCTGTGCAGAGGAACAGCAAACGCTACAGCCCTGAAGCAGGGAAGACTCTGAATGTTCAGTTTTAGGGCCAGAGAAGAAGCCAGTATGGCTAAGAGTTAAGGGTCAGGATGCCACTTTAGGGGAGACCGAGGTCAGGAAAGGTCTTGGAGCTTCCATTGTGTTCTAGATGTGGTGGACAGCCCCTGCTACAGAGCAACAGCAAATCCTTACATAAGCACACTTCTGGACACTTTACATTTACTGCGTGCATGCTAAGTTGCTTCAGTCATGTCCAACTCTGAGCGACCCTATGGACTGCAGCCTGCCAGACTCTTCTGTGCATGGAATTCTCCAGGCAAGAATACTGGAGCCATTTCCTCCTCCAGGGGGGTCTTCCCAACCCAGGAATTGAACCCAAGTCTCTGTGTCTCCTGCATTGGCAGGCGGGGGACTTTACCACTAGCACCACCTGGGTTGACCATAAAGATCATTCGAGATTTTCTGTAACAGTACAAAAAATCTCGAATGTTTTGGCCAACCCAATATTAACTCATTCATCCTCCTCTCAAACAGGAATATCTCAAGCTCCTGGTTTTGATTTCAAAACAGTCACAGTATCTGTTGGGTAAAGAATGGGAATGGAGGAGGAAAACCAGGTAGGATTCACTTGCACTGGTCTACACAGGCGAAGACGGTGCTTGGACCAGGGTGATGGCTGTGGAGGGAAATGTGAACAGGTACAGTGTGGGCTTCCCTGGTGGCTCAGACGGTAAAGCATCTGCCTTCAATGCAGGAGACCTGGGTTCAATCCCTGGGTCAGGAAGATCCTGTAGAGAAGGAAATAGCAACCCACTCCAGTCGTCTTGCCTGGAAAATTCCATGGATGGAGGAGCCTGTAGGTTACAGTCCATGGGGTCGCAAAGGGTTGGACACAACTGAGCAATTTCACTTGGCTTCGTTTGACAGTGTGGGGATTGAACCAGCAAGTCTGGCTGGCAGACTGGATGAAACAATGAGGAAAAAGGAAGCCTCAAAGTTGACTCCAAGAGGAGGAAGGCACAAGGGAGAGAAATCAAGAGTTCTGTTATTCTTGCTGGATGGTGGTGATGTCAAGTAGATAGAAAGATAGAGGGAGCTCACAGGAAAGGCCGGGTCTTAGCTGTGAACACAGGGGTCATTAGCAATAGCTGATGTAGGAAAGACGGATAGAGCAGAGGGCCAACGTGGAGAAGTCTGAGAGTGAAGGGGGTCCCTGCAGAGTAGACACCTGCTCCTGGTCTTCTCTGGGTCTAGGCGAGCACCTGAGGTCTCAGGAGGTTTCCAGAGGTAAGGAAAGCAGGCAGGCTCAGGTCAACAAGTGTCAACACTTGGAAAGGTCACCGAGATGTATCTCAGTGGGAGGAGCTGGTGAGCTGTGACCTCTGGTAAGGCTCCAGCTGCTTCTCTCTGCTTGTTCTCCTGTTCCCTGACAAACGTGGACAGACAGATGTGCACTTCCCCAACCTGGCACCAGGACCCATCCCCATTCGTGTAGTGAACAATGGGAGGACCCTGAACCAGCACTGGGGTTCGGGTCTCACTGCCTCTTAATTGGATGGGCTGACCCTGGTCCTCACTGAGCCCCTACTTGCCAGGCATCTTGTTGCTCATCACCTGCTCTCCATGCAGATTCTTTCAAGTGCAAAGAGTTTTCACTGCTTCTAGAGAAAATTTCCTTAGCTTGACAGTTGAACGAAGCTTACCTACCTCTCTCAGTAAAGGTGCTTCCCTGTAAATTCTGGGAAGTGTTCTACCAATGACATCACTCTGACGCCTCTCTTTTTAACTCAGCTGTAAAATGAAAGTGGGAACTGGTAGGTTTCCAAATGCCCACAAGGCCTTTTATGACTTGATTTACAAGTGGATTATGAGTTAGGTTACTTGGTGCCGCCAATTTCAGAGAATCCAGTTCAAAATGATATTAAAGAGATTATCTCACATAACAACAGGACAGCCGGCAAGTGTCAGATTTAGTTAACTCAACGGTGTCATTAGACACCTGGGGACTTTTCCAGCTTCTGGCTCTGACACCCTCAGCACCAGTCTGGCTAGTTCCCCTCCTGGGCAGATGGCTGGAGGAGCTCTCAGAATTGTATCCTCATACCTTAAAAAGCTAGGTGGCGCTGTTAGTAAAGAACCCGCCTGCCGATGCAGGAGACCTAAGAGATGCAGGTTCCATCTCTGGGTGGGGAAGATCCCGTGGAGAAGGGCATGGCAACCCACTCTTGTATTCTTACCTGAACAATCCGGTGGACAGAGAAGCCTGGCGGGCTACAGTCCATAGGGTCGCAAACAGTCGGACACAACTGAAGGAACTGAAGGGATAGCACGCATGCACACCCTGACAGCCAGAAGCAAGGGAAAAGGCCACCTCCCCTTGGGTCTCTTCTTGAGTTAAGAATCTGTTCCCAGGATGCCCCTCTCCTGGAATACTTGCTCCCTCATTGGTGGTGACAAGCCCCTGCACTAGGTCTCCTGCTCCTCCTTAAGCAAATTAATAGCATAGCGGGGTGAATTTTCGTGACTGGATTAGACCGATCTAGATGTCCCCCACACCCTGCCCCTACGGACAAGGGGGGACAAGGAAGGAGGGGCGTACCCAGCCAAAGGAGGCCCCTGCCAGGAAAGAAGACGTGAGAGTGGATATGGGAGAAGCAGACAGCAGCACCGACTATGGCAGGCAAGAGCGTTTTAAGAAGGTGATATGTTGGGCAGTGCAGGATGAACGGCCAAGTGCAGACCTGTTGCCTGGAGACCTCCCTGACTTCAGTATTTCAGCCACTGAAAGCCACCCTGAGGACGCGTGGATCAGTGCGCATGCGCATGTTGGTGGTTGGAGGAGGGATAAATTATGGGGTTTGGCCGAGTCATCCTGCGTTTCAGAGACTCAGCTCTTAGAATTCCTAAGAGGGAGATGGGCAGTTGGGTGTCCTTCTCACCCTGGAGAGTGAGGAACCATCTGATGACAGTGGCAAAACCTCCTCACAAGGGAAAGAAGTTTCCAGAACTTTCTTTCCAAAAGCTTGGTGAGCCTCTCTCTCTGTATCCCACCAGTGAATGATGTGGCACTAAAATCATCTGGCTGCTTCCTCCTCTCCTTTTGGGCACTGAGTGTAGTAAAACCACCACGGCCTTCCATTTGCGGGGAGAAAGGCTCCATCTTAGCTGCTGGGGTCCCCGGGGACAGGGAGAGGAAACAGAAGATGCCAACAGTCGCCCAGGCCCAGTTCCTGCCAGGCATTTTCATAAGCTAGTTACAGCCTGAAGGGAAAGAAACAAAGTCTCTGTGAGTTTGGACAAAAGGAAGAGGGAAGGTGATGAAAGGAAGAAATTTTAATCCTAAATAATTTATTTTCCCACGGAAGGATCTTAGCTGCTAAACCCTCACCCTGAGGCCATAAAACTGGAAAACTACCAGAACTCTGGGGTCACAGAGTGTGGTCTAAGCTAATGGCTTTGTCCTTATTTTTCTTACAGATCCAGTTTTCCATCAAGGATCTCTCTTGTCACCAAAACAGAACAACAACAAAAAAAAAATCAAAAAAAGGAGTTCTGTTTCTTTAGTGTATTTTACCCAGAGACGCAAAAGTTGGTCTTGGCAAACGGGTAGGGAAATGTGAGGGCCTTGGTGACTTTATGAGCCCCTCCTAGGTAAACCAAGGTGGGATCCTGCCCTTCCTGTTGGGGGCCACGGACCCAAGGGAGGCAACTTTCTCTGCACACACTCACAGAAGAAACGATTTCAGATTTTCCTATTCTAAATGCAGGAATTAGGCAACTTAATTCAGTACCTAAGTTAACTAGTCAACGGACACTGGTATCCACCACCACAAAACTCTGTCCCTGGGAAGTGGCTTCATTCAGCCTCGCCTGGGATGGGGGAAGTTCAGAGCGCGTCAAGGCACGGCTCGCAGCCTTGCAGTTTGTCCGGTGATGTAGCTGCACCCAGCCAGTGCCTGGTGGGTCTGGACATCTAGTTCCTGGACCAGCCAAGGCAGAAGTCTTAGTCCAAGGTGATCCCAGGAAACACCAATAGGGGAGACAGGTGTGAAACAGGTACAGTGGCCACTGGGGGCAGATGAAGCTGTATCCTTCTAACACAGTGCTAGGAAACAGAACACATACCTCAGAGTCACCCAACCCTGGAGGGGAAGGTGGGTATTATTTATACACTCATCGGTTAAGGGCTCCTGGGGGTGGGGGGGGCCAGGGGGATGCAGATGGTGGAAGTTGGGAGTTGAGAATGCACTGAAGCCTGTTACCCAAGGGGATAGGAGTGGGTGGATAGCAGGGGGCAGTGAGGACAACCCCTAACTCAAGTGAGCGAGTGCACAGAGCACCCGGGTGACCCTCTCGTCTCTAAGAAGGGGCCAGGCTTGAACCATCAGGGAAGCCCTGGGGGAGGCAGGTCTGCCTGCAACAGCACAGGTGGGATTGGGCAAGAAGGTGGGGGGTGGGAGCAGGGGCAGGCACGTTGCCAGGAATCCCAGAGCCCACCCACCACCTCCCAATCCCAAGATTTCCCTTCTTGAGCAGACACTGGGAGACTTGGAGAGGGTACCCTGGGTTGCCAGGATCCTTCTCTGGGCAGTCAGCTTTTGGGAAGAAGAATGCTGGTTTCTGCAGGGGTGGGGTGGGGTCCTGCTGCAGTCTGGCCTGCAGATCAGAATAAAAGGGACCCACAGACACGGTGGGGGGACCGGGGACCCCGAGGCTGCTGTGTCCGGTCAGCCCAGTTCTCTGGCTGAAGACATTTATTTCCTTTTTCTGGCATATTAATCAACCCTCTTTGGTTGTAAATGTCAGACAACTAACCCCCAGTGGCCGGAGCAAAAGGAGCGTGTGCGGACTCCAGTAAAAGTCAAGAGAGAGTTCAGTCCAGATGTGGTTTGTTCCCGGGGTGCAGGCCGTGCCCCCAGAGCCCGTTTCTCTCCGTCTGCATTGTTGTGTCAGTTCTGTGTTCAGGCAATTCAAGGTGCACCAGCCACAGCCACCGCCCCACGCCACCTCTGAAGTCAGGTCTGGCTGGGAAAGGCAGCCCGTCCCCAAAGCAGAAGGCCCCTGATTGGGCTCTGGTTAGGTCGGGGTCCCTCCTGGAACTGCACTTTAGCCAGGGCAATGTGGTGCTCTGATTGGCCAGGTTAGCCCTACACAACCACCTTTGGAACTGAGGGTCAGCTCCACAGAAACTATGAGGGCTGAGAGCAGGGAAGAGACCAAACAGTGTTTCGGTAACCTTTAACCAAAGGAAATGGCAGTGTGTGCTAGGCAGCTACAAACAGCAGATACTGATGCCAGGTAGTTTGGATCTGTGACCAGGGCCTTGGTGCTGGCCTCCCACTCCTGCCTCTTTCCCTTCCACCCCCACCGCTTCACCAGCATGGAAGTAGCGGGGAGCTGAGTATTACCAGCTGCTTTGAGCCCCAGACCCCTGCTGGTCAGATTCCCCCCAGCAGTGGTGACCTCGCATTACTCCCCTTCCACCCAGGGAAATATAAAATCAGTGCTGGCTGTCATAGTAATTAGGGGATACTATTGCCAACCAAGGTCCGTCTAGTCAAGGCTATGGTTTTTCCAGTGGTCATGTATAGATGTGAGAGTTGGACTGTGAAGAAAGCTGATCGCCGAAGAATTGATGCTTTTGAGCTGTGGTGCTGGAGAAGACTCTTGAGAGTCCCTTGGACTGCAAGGAGATCCAACCAGTCCATTCTAAAGGAGATCAGTCCTGGGTGTTCATTGGAAGGACTGATGCTAAAGCTGAAACGCCAATACTTTGGCCACCTCATGCGACGAGTTGACTCACTGGAAAAGACTCTGATGCTGGGAGTGATTGGGGGCAGGAGGAGAAGGGGACGACAGAGAATGAGATGGCTGGATGGCATCACCGACTCGATGGACATGAGTTTGAGTGAACTCCGGGAGTTGGTGATGGACAGAGAGGCCTGGCGTGCTGTGATTCATGGGTTTGCAAAGAGTTGGGCACAACGGAGCGATTGAACTGAACTGAACTGAACTGATGGGCCACTAGTGGTGAAGGCCAAGAACACAATGCACAGGACAGTCCCACACAATAAATAATTGTCCCACCGCAAAAGGCCAACAGCATCCTCCTTGGCAATCAGCGCCATTGGGTTCACCCCAGATACTCTGCTGTGCTGGTCTTGCCTTGGGTCTCACAGTGCTTATCATGGACCATAGCCATCACTCTTACAGAATGGGAAACCCTTCCCCCATGAGAAGAGCCACGTGCCAAGAGTCCCCCATCATCCTGCTGTGTGGTGGTATTGTCCATCTCCACCCCCCACTCTCCGCCCCCCGCCCCCCTGTTAGGTCCTGGAGGCAGAGACCAGGTGTTTTCCTCTCTCCAATCCGTCCCAGAACATAAAAGAAGCTCGTGAGTGAGTGAATAGGCCTGCCACCATTCAGACCATTTTTGAACAAACAGATTTGGCTTGGGTTATTGTATTCAGAGTGGTTTATAAATGCAATCATGGGATTGAACTAGAGTTGACCCTTGAACAATTCAGGTTTGAACTCCACAAATCCACTTGTACGCAGATATTTTTTAACAGTAAATGCTGCAGTACTACATGGCCCATGGCTGACTGAATGTGAGGATGCAGAGGAAGCGCAGATATAGCAGCCAAGTATAAATTAACTCAGATCAACCCCTCATGTTGATCAAGGGTCAAATGTAGTTTAATTACCGCCAATTTCAAGCGATAGCTCTGTGAGCGCTAAGTCGCTTCAGTCGTGTCCGACTCTTTGCGACCCCTGGGCTGTAGCCCACCAGCCTTCTCTGTCCATGGGATTCTCCAGGCAAGAATACAGGAGTGGGTTGCCATGCCCTCCTCCAGGGGATCTTCCTGACCCAGGGATCGAACCTGTGTCTCCTCAGCTCCTGCACTGCAGGTAGGTTCTTTACCACTGAGCCACCGGGGAAGCTGAGATAGCTCCAAGAGGTGCTTCTGAAGTTTAGAACTAAAGAGAAGTAGAACCAAATATATTTGTGAACATAGTGCAATAACTAAGGTTGTCATGGCTGTGAGCTTGGAGACAGCCTGGTTGAGGCTAGGCTTGAGGATTTAGCATCTTTACCAGGCTGAACTCAGACCTCAACTCTGAATATGGTCTCCAGACCACGGGTTGGTTCTTCTTGGAAAAGTCAGGTCTGTCCCACTGGATCAATCCATCCAAGGGCGGGAAATGAGAGTAGAAGAAAGAAAAGGTGGAACCAAGTCCAGAAAGCCCATCCTTCAGCACTTGCCTGTCTGGTCCACCCAGCTCATTGGTGCCAGGAGCCTAGGACCAAGTGAAAGGTGCTGAGCTTTCAGCCTTTATCCATCCCATTCCCCACCTCCAGAGGACAAACACTCTTCCACTGGTCATGAAGCATGGTGGGTTATAGATAGAGTTAGTAACTAGGATCCAGAAAACTGAACTGACAAATCCATCCATAAAGTTCATGAGGAGCACCTAAGTACAGCCTCTTCCGACTCCTGCCTAGGGTCTTGGGTTCACTGTCGTGTCAGGCAGGGCACGTCATAACCCTGTGAAGCAAGGACAGCTTTTCACGCTGCCATTGCAAGTTGTGGCTTTACCAGAAAATTCAGGCAAACCCTGTGTCCCCAGGCAACTCCTCTTCTGTATATGTGGAAACAGCATATACGTAAATAATACGCAGATTATATACGTGATCACACCTCGCACAGCCAGTCACAGAGACTCGAAGCAGGGATTTGAATCGGCAAAGTGCCCTTGTCAGCATCCCAAGATGCATTCCTGGCCAAAGCCAGGAGGAACTGAGCCATGAACTGACAGAAGGACTGGAACCAGGAGCCTTGAGGCACCTCCGCACTAGACGTGTAGCATTGCTGGCTGACAAGGAGGAAGCTCTCCAAGAAAGAGGATCACTTGGTCCCAGCTGCAGGGTTGAAGCAAGGAAGCCAAGCTCAGACTCCACCAGGAGAGAGAGCTAAAGAGTTCTATGCAAGTCTGGGGTGACTGACCCAAGTTGAGTACAAAAATAGACACACAGGAAGGCCCACCTGTCTTCCGCTGGACTCAGGGTGAAGAGTCTGGGATGGCTGATTCCATGAAAACGCTGAACCCCTCACTGGATTCTCCTGTATGCCCTCCTCCTCCACCTCGTTCCATTTTTCTGCCCTTCTCCTGCCTGCCCACCTCCAGTCCTCTAGGGAACTGCTTTTTCCATGTTCTGGGGAATCTGATTATACCCCCAAAATGGTGTTTGGACTTCAGTCTGCTGGAGAATGGCACTGGGGTGTGGTATTACCTGTAGATGTGGTTGGAGGTGATTTTAATGTGCTGATGAGCCATCTTCAAAGATGTAGTGTGTATGGACGGTTCCAGAGACTACAGTTGCTCAAAGAGCCCAGGGCTCCCAGCAGACCCTTGGCTGAGCCCTGGGAACTGGATAACGCTCACTGTCTCATCCTTCAGGGATGAAGAACCATTTGGGGTCTATTTTGGACCTTTGGGAATGGCATCCCCTCATATCAGTGTCTTCTAGGAGTATCTGAGGTCACACATGTAGTTTTGTTGTTGTTCAATCACTATGTCTGACTCTTTGCGACTCCATGGGCTGCAGCACACCAGGCTTCCCTGTCTTTCACCACTTCCCTGAGTTTGCTCAAATGTGTGTCTGTTGAGTCAGTGATGACATCCAACCATCTTATTCTCTGTTGCCCCTTCTCTTCCTGCCCTCAATCTTTCCCAGCATCAGGGTCTTTTCAAATGAGTCAGTGCTTCTCATCAAGTGGCCAAAGTATTGGAGTTTCAGCTTCAGCATCAGTCCTTCCAATGAATATTCAGGACTCATTTCCTTTAGGATGGACTGGTTGGATCTCCTTGCAGTCCAAGGGACTCTCAAGAGTCTTCTCCAACACCACAGTTCAAAAGCATCAATTCTTCACCACTCAGCTTTCTTTATAGTCCAACTCTCACATCTATACATAACTACTGGAAAAAGCAGAGCTTTGATTAGACAGACCTTTGTTGGCAAAGTAATGTCTCTGCTTTTTCATATGCTGTCTAGGTTGGCCATAACTTTTCTTCCAAGGAGCAAGCGTCTAAGAAAATAAAGTCTGTCACTGTTTCCATTGTCTCCCCATCTATTTGCCATAAAGTGATGGGACCAGACACCATGATCTTAGTTTTTTTGAATGTTTAGTTTAAAACTAAAGCCAGTTTTTTCACTCTCCTAGATTTCACTCTCATCAAGAGGCTCTTTAATTCCTATTCCCTAAGACTGGTGTCATCTGCATATCTGAGGTTACTGATATTTCTCCCGGCAGTCTTGACTGAAGCTTGTGCTTCATCCAGCCTAGCATTTCGCTTGATATACTGTGCATAGAAGTTAAATAAGCAGGGTGACAATATACAGCCTTGACCTACTCCTTTCCCAGTTTGGAACCAGTCCATTGTTCCTTGTCCAGTTCTGACTGTTGCCTTTACACATATAGACCCTCAGTAATTTGACCCCAAGTGCACCCTCAGGAGTTGAAACAAGAATTGGGACAGCAACCTCAGAGGGTCTTTCATCTTTCCAAGAGGATACACCCAACAGGCCCCGGGGTGGGGATGGGGGATGGGGTGGCAGTGGAGGAGGGGAGTTGCTAAAACACCCGCATCTTTCTCACTGTGACCTCTAGGGGGAGCCTCCTGCTTCCTCCAGCCAAGACCCCACAATGAGAACCAGTATTGGGACCGAAATCTCAGGCCAATTCGTGGCCACGAGTTTGAGCACACTCCAGGAGTTGGTGATGAACAGGGAAGCCGGGCCTGCTGCAGTCCAGGGGTCTCAAAGAGTCGGACACGACTGAGCGAATGAACTGAACTGAGGCTTTCAAGCCTCCTTCCTCCTCAAGGCTTTCTCACTCAGCCTCTCCAAAGCGGGAAGAAGACGAGCCCGGGGTGGGGCCAAAGGGAGCAAACGACATGGGCCAGGTCTCCTGACTGCCCCTTGGTTCCCACAGGACCCCAGTGAAGTGAGAAGGGACGGGAAAGGAGCCCCTCTGAGTGTGGGGCTGAATCTCTCAGAAACACCAAACAGCTAGAATCCGCCCCTCCCCAGCGCTGCCCACTGCGCTGCCCTGCCCCTCCCCACCAGGCCTGGCCCTCCAGGGAACAGGAGGCTGCAGAGCACCGAATGGTGGCGGCCCTTGGCATTGAGAATAAGGTTGCGTGTTTATCTCATGCAAAGCAGCTCCCTGGAAACCTGCAGGGGGAGGTGACTCCACACACATCCCAGAGTCCTCGGCGCTCTTGGCACACGCGCCTCCCCCACCGGCTCAGCCGCCTGATGCCCTTCACCCCTTTCTCTCCTCCCTTCTGTACCCTTCACATGGCACAGCAAACATAGAAAGACTTCATTCATAGGCTCCAAGGCTCGGCCTTCTGTGGGAAGCTTTCTGAATATGCAAATTCCTCAGTACTGGATTTCTCTTTTCAAGTGTATTCTCACTGAGAGCCCTTAAGCAGATCAAGACTTTCCTGGGCAAGAGGCTCCTTAAAAATGATATCTGCGTGTAAAGGAGAAGCTTCTGAAACTGCCAGGAAGCAGAACTTCCAGCTATCAAGTCAGGGCTGACCACGAAGGGAGGGAGCCCAGTTTCTCAGGGCTTCGCAGGTGTGAAACCTTCACTTTTGATCTTTGTACCCCACCCTTTCCGAGGCCTGGGCCCCTCTGTTCAGAGTTGCCCTGCACCAGTGGGCACGTTAGTCCTGGATAACTGGGAACTCAAAACGAGATGGCTGTCACCCACCAGAAGCTCAAATCCAGGGAGGAGGACAAGCCTTGAAATGAGCCAGCTCTCCGCTTTCCAGCTCCCTTTACCCCCACAACCAGGAGGTTCGGGTCTCAATGCCTCCTGGACAGAACAGATCCGTACTGGGGTGACTGTTGGGTCAGTAAGCTTTGGGTGTTTTAAGGCTCGATGTCCTGTCTGGGCTGCCCCCATGTTGGCATTTCCAAGACTAAGTCCCTTCCCCTGAGCTTCTCCTTGACCCTCTGACCTTCACCCTCTCACCCTCTGACCAGGTGACCCCCCAGGAGGGAGTGCCCTATCCTCCCTTTAGCCTCAGATGGGGTTTAAGCTGAAATAACCAAGGCAAACAAAATTCCTCTTTCCTGTTATGCCCTTTCCCAATGCCACCAAGAGATCACTTGGTTAAAATGGACATTTTTTCCCCTGATTATATAAGATTTCATGCCTATATTTGCTACCCGCGCTTGCCACTTCTCTTGGAAATTGTTCCGTGCAATATTTCATTTTTAATAGCTCCATGAAGTGCTGTCATCTGACTATTCCTTAACTGATCAAATGAGCCTCTGCAGGTTCCAGATATTGCTGGCTCTCAGTGCCGATCAGCGAATACTGGCTATGATGCCTGTCGGACTCACTGATGGGGGAGAGGGACCTAGCTGCATCTGGCTTAGCCAGTAAGGGAAACAGTGGCTCATGATCTGTAGAGTCTACAGATCAAGCAGGCTCTGGGGTGGGCTTAATCCAAAGATCCCATTTCTTTCTTTTTCTCCACTCTGCCTTCCATGAAGTTAGCTTCGTACTAAGACTCCTTGTGGTTGAAAGATGGCTGCCAACAGCACCTGTTACCAAACCAAACTTGAGTCTACTTGCCTGCCCACAGTAAAGCCAATCTACCACTGTCCAAGGAAAGTGCAGTGTTTATTGTAAGGTACCAGACAAGGAGTCTGAGGCAGCTAATGCTCAATGAACCTGTGCAGACATAGGGCACCACATTCTCAGAGTGGAAGCTGTCAACATAGTCTATAATATCTCCTTGCTAACAATTTTAGTTACCCCTTTACATATATACTCTTATCATCCTAATCATTAACTGCTCAGTTTTGTGCTTGGGAGGAGCCCTGCTGTGTTCTACTCAGTTTGAATATGGCTGATTCTCTGTTTAAATTCTTACCAACTCTAATATGGTTCAACTGACTATTTTTGTCACTATATGTTCACATTCTTTGAATCATTAATTCTTGAGCCAGGCTTTTGTGACTCAGGGGTGGCCTAGGTGACTACAGCTTTTCTACAAACAAGAGGCAGGCAGAGAATATGGGGAAGGAGTCATTCCCAGGAAGGTCCCATGGCCTGACACACCCAGGACCATGAAGGGTGACAGTGTATTTTACCCATAAATGCTCCATATTTGTTTTGAGCTAAAAACACTTAAAGCACAGATGATGCAAGAATGGCATCTTAATCTCCCCTTTCCTTCCTGAAAATAGGGAATTAAAAACTCCCACATGAAAGAAGCCTTCCATGTACCAGAAAGAAAGTAATATTCTTATCAAGGACAAAACTGACATTTGAGACTGAGAGACTTCTATACAAACAGGCTTTGTTAAAATAATTCATCTTCCTTTAGCGTCCCCACACAGTTTAGTAACTTTTCCACAAATGCCAGTCTTTTTTCAACTAATATAAAAGCATATATATTTTGCTGTTTTTTGGGGGTGTTCATTTCCTTATGAGGGCTCCAATGTCATATAACATTCTTGAAAATTTGTATGTTTTCCTCTTGTTAATCTGGCTCATGTCAGTTTACATCTCAAACCCAGTCGAAAAACCCTAAGAGTATGCAGGGAAAAGGTTGCCTCCCTGACAGTTGCAATGTGTCTTTGTCAACATCCAGAGAAAGGGCCCACAAGCCTCTGCCTTTCCCAGCATTCAAAGCAGCAGTCCTATAACTTGCTCTAATTGGACCCCTTTGAGTCACAAACTGCCAGTGATGGAGACCAGGGGAGTGGAGTGTGCTGATTGCCTTAGACCTCCCAGGGCCCACCTACAGATTCAGGTTGAATTAGCTTCCCCTGAAGTGAGTAGATTGCATGAGGGAAGGTATATGATCTGAGTGAAAATTAGGTTGTTTTAGTAAGGAAGCTTATTTAGTAAGGGCTTCCCTGATAGCCCAGTTGGTAAAGAATCCACCTGCTTTGCAGGAGACCCTGGTTCAATTCCTGGTTCAGGAAGATCCACTGGAGAAGGGATAGGCTACCCACTCCAGTGTTTTTGGGCTTCCCTTGTGGCTAAGCTGGTAAAGAATCCACCTACAAGGCGGGAGACCTGGGTTGGGAAGATCCCCTGGAGAAGGGAAAGGTTACCCACTCCATTATTCTGGCCTGGAGAATTCCAGGTTGCGAAGAGTCGGACATGATTGAGTGGCTTTCACTTTCAGTAAGGAAGCATGGACTGCTGAGGAGATGATCAACATGTACATTCTCAGTATTGGTTTTTTCCTTTTTAAAAACGTCACCTATTGATGGATATAATAATGTGTGTGTTGGCTCAGACGCTAAAGAATCTGCCTAACAATGCCGGAGACCTGGGTTCAATCCCTGGATGGGAACGATCCCTTGGAGAAGGGAATAGCAATCCACTCCAGTATTCTTGCCTGGAGAATTCCATGGACAGAGGAGCCTGGTGGGTTATAGTCCATGGGGTTGCAAAGAGTTGGACATGACTGAGCAACAGACACTTTCACTTTCACTGATGAAGATACACATTTTCCCAATCTTTCCCTCTTAAAAACAGTACTACCATGAACATCCTTAAACATCCACACCGTTTTGCACAGGATCCCCAACACCGTCTTCAAGCTTGCAGTGTACGTCTCTCTCCATGTCTGAGGCCCCAAGAACAAGCTGCTTCACACCTTCACTGTCATCACCTCCATGGCCTGAGTAATGAAGACAGAAATGAGTCAGGGTGGCTGACTAGGGTTGGAAAAAGTGAGGCCTGATTCTCACTGCGCAGAAGCCAATTATGGCCAGGGAGTACTCCCCGAGGGCCAGAAATCCTGGTCAGATGCCTTTGTTGGTGCCACTGCCATGTGTCTTTAGACTAATTCTGTGAAGTGCAAAGACTGATTAGCTCTCTGTTACACCCCTGACAAATAACAGTGACACAGACAGAAAACAGCAGTGCTCTCTCATTCAAAAAGTTGAGGGGAGGGCTTCCCAGGTGGTCCAGTGACAGAGACTCTGTGCTTCCTATGCCAGGGGGCCCCAGGTTTGATCCCTGGTCAGGGAACTAGATCCCATATGCTGCAACTAAGAGTTTGAATTTGGAAAAATATGATGCTTCAGTTAAAAGATCTTGCGTACTATAACTGGTAACAGCTAAACAAATATTTAAAAACAAAAACCAGGGACTTCCCTGGTGGCATAGTAGAAAAAAATTTGCCTGCCAATGCAGGAGACACAGGTTCAATTCCTGGTCCAGGAGAATCCTGCAAACTGCAGAGCAACATAGTCTGTGCCCTGAAATTACTGATCCTGCACTCTAGAGCCCACGAGCCACAAGTACACAGCCTGCAAGCTGCACCTATTGAAACCTGTGTGCCTAGAGCCCATGCTCTGCAACGAGAAGCCACTGCGATGAGAAGCTCATGCACCACAACGAAGAATAGCCCCTGCTTGCCATAACTAGAGAAAGCCCACCAAAGCAATGAAGACTCAGCAAAACCATAAATAAACAAATAAAATTATATTTTTTAATAGAACTTTGAGAGAAAACAAAGAACAGAACAACAATCAAAAGAAAAAAAGAAAAATTGAGGGAAATAGGGACATACAGTCCATAGCTATAACAAAAAAAACTTTCTACATACTGATTTAGTAACACCTCACAAATTTTGGTGTTTTATTTTTACCTTTACTCAATTAAAAATATTTCCTAACTTCACTTGTTTTCATTTGCCCCACGGGTTACTTAGAAAGTGTTCCATATATTTGAGGAATTCCTAGATATCTTATTGATGACTAATTAAAATACCTCAGATAATGTACCCTGTGTGTTTTCAATCCTTTGAAATTGATTGAAGCTTGTATGGCCCAACATAGATGGGCCATAGTGAAAGTGCTATATGTTTTTTTAATACAATCTGACAATCTCTATTTTCACCTAAAAGTATTTGGTTCATTGATATAAATATTTATTAATATGGTTAGATTTCAGTCTACCATATTGATTTAGTTTTCTGTTTATCCCTTCTGTTCTTTTTTTCTATTCATCTCTTCCCTGAGTATATTTAGTCTGCCATTTATTTCATCTATTACTTTAGCCAGACTTCTTGGTGTTGTTTCTAGTGTTGTTGTTGTTGTTTTTCCGGGACATTCATCTTTAACTTACCCATATTATTGATCCCAAGCCTGCCTACCACCACCTGCATGCTGCCTCCTACTTGTGAACTGTCTGTCCCTCAGCCACATCATTTTTCCAGTCACGGAAGCTATTCATTCACGCATTCATCTATCAGGTACACTTAATGAGCACCAGGATATTTCAGGAAGAAGGTGCTAGTTCTCAAACGAAGTATTAGTGGAAAAGGATATGTTTCCTTCTGGGCTTCCCCAGGGCTCAGCTGTAAAGAATCCACCTGTAATGTATGAGAAACAGGAGATGCAGGTTCAATCCCTGGGTCAGGAAGATCCCCTGGAGGAGGGCGTGGCAACCCATTCTAGTGTTCTTGCCTGGAGAATCCCATCAACAGAGGAGCCTGGCAGGCTACGGTCCGTAAAATCGCAGAGTTGGACACAACTGAAGCAACTAAGCACACGTGGCTCCTTCCACCACCAGAAGTGACAAGACAGTGCAATCATTATCTCTAAGACCAATATGAAATGATGCTGTCACTGTAGAAAGTAAGGCCATTGCAAGGATGAAGGCAGGCTCTCTGCAGTCGTGTCCCAAGCAGTTCTAGTCAGCTTGACTTGAATGCAAACAAGTCAGCTTCCTATACAAAATGATCACACGGGAATAGGCAGAAGTCATCGAACTAGGAAAGCAGGAATGATTATGGGTGACTTGGAGCCAATTTTCCACACTGGTGCATCTGAGGACTGTTTAAGAGCATCTTTAAAATGATGATTAAAAGCATTTTTAAATCATAAGACCAGTTCACAAGATCTGTATGTGTCAGGCTGTGCACAGAGGTGCTTTTTATAATGGCATGAAAGTCCCCAATTCTTTGGCAATGCCGAAGAATGCTCAAACTACCGCACAATTGCACTCATCTCACACGCTAGTAAAGTCATGCTCAAAATTCTCCAAGCCAGGCGTCAGCAATATGTAAACCATGAACTTCCAGATGTTCAGGCTGGTTTTAGAAAAGGCAAAGGAACCAGAGATCAAATTGCCAACATCCATTGGATCATTGAAAAAGCAAGAAAGTTCCAGAAAAACATCTATTTCTGCTTTATTGACTATGCCAAAGCCTTTGACTGTGTCCATCACAATAAACTGTGGAAAATTCTTCAAGAGATGGGAATACCAGATCACCTGACCTGCCTCTTGAGAAGTCTTTATGCAGGTCAGGAAGCAACAGTTAGAACTGGACCTGGAACAACAGACTGGTTCCAAATAGGAAAAGGAGTACATCAAGGCTGTATATTGTCACCCTGTTTATTTAACTTATATGCAGAGTACATCATGAGAAATGCTGGGCTAGAAGAAGCACAAGCTGGAATCAAGATTGCCAGGAGAAATACCAATAACCTCAGATATGCAGATGACACCACCCTCATGGCAGAAAGTGAAAAACTAAAGAGTCTCTTGATGAAAGTGAAAGAGAAGAGTGAAAAAGTTTCCTTAAAGATCAACATTCAGAAAACTAAGATCATGACATCCAGTCCCATCACTTCATGGCAAATAGATGGGGAAATTTGGGGGGGCTCCAAAATCACTGCAGATGTTGATTGCAGCCATGAAATTAAAAGGTGCTTACTCCTTGGAAGGAAAGTTATGACCAACCTAGACAGCATATTAAAAAGCAGAGACATTAATTTGCCAACAAAGGTCTGTCTAGTCAAGGCTATGGATTTTCCAGTAGTCATGTATGAATGTGAGATTTGAACTATAAAGAAAGCTGAGTGGTGAAGAATTGATGCTTTTGAACTGTGGTGTTGGAGAAGACTCTTGAGAGTCCCTTGGACTGCAAGGAGATCCAACCAGTCCACCCTAAAGGAGGTCAGTCCTGGATGTTCACTGGAAAGATTGATGTTGAAGCTGAAACTCCAATACTTTGGCCACCTAATGCGAAGAGCTGACTCATTTGAAAAGACCCTGATGCTGGGAAATATTAAGGACAGGAGGAGAAGGGGACGACAGAGGATGAGATGGTTGGATGGCATCACCGACTCAATGGACATGAGTTTGGGTAAACTCCAGGAGTTGGTGATGGACAGGAGGCCTGGCGTGCTGCGGTTCATAGGGTCGCAAAGAGTCGGACACAACTAAACGACTAAACTGAAAAGTCCCCAACATTAGAATACTGACTGAAATAAAGTATGGTTAATCATGTGTTTCCCCTGTGGCTCAGATGGTAAAGAACCTGCCTGTAATGCAGGAGACGCCAGTTGGATCCCTGGGTCAGGAAGATCCCCTGGAGGAGGGTATGGCAACCCACTCTGGTAATCTTGCCTAGAGAATCCCATGGACTGAGGGGCCTGGAGGGCTACAGTCCCTGAGGTTGCAAAAAGAGTTGAACACAACTGAAGCAACTGAGCTTGCACATGCGCATGGTTAATCATATATATGGGGCTTCCGAGGTGGCTTAGTGGTAAAGAATCCACCTGCCAATGCAGGAAACGTGAGTTCAATCCCCGGGTCAGGAATATCCCCTGGAGAAGGAAATGGCAACCCACTCCAGTATTCTTGCCTGGGAATTCCCATGGACAGAGGAGCTTGGCGGGCTACAGTGCATGGGGTCACAAAAGTGTCAGACACTATTTAGCGACTAAACAACAACAAATTACATATACGTGACACTACTTAGCCTTTTGAAATGACAGTGTCAGTCTATAGATGTTGACATGGAAAGATGTCCACAATATATGGTCTGGGGAGAAAAGCAGATACTCGAACACTGTGTGGTGCCATTTGCATGAATGATTAATGGTAGAGCAGACCTATGGTAGGAGTCATGGAGTAGGGATTGTGTCTGGTTTTGAATACTGCCACATTCCAGGACATGACACAGGGATTTACATATTCTGCTGCTGCTGCTGCTAAGTCACTTCAGTCGTGTCCGACTCTGTGTGACCCCCTAGACGGAAGCCCACCAGGCTCCCCCGTCCCTGGGATTCTCCAGGCAAGAACACTGGAGTGGGTTGCCATTTAGGCCCTCAATAAATTGTTAAATATAATCAAGACTTTGATAAAAACCCTGAAGGTTAATAATAGAACAGTGGGTGATTTTTTTTCTTTTTTATTGTCTTTATTTTCTGTTCTTTTTCTGCAAGAAACATGCTGAGAAGAGGATTGGCCACTGCCTTGAGAATTACACCGTAATGAATACATACACTCCTCTGTAAGCACACACTGCGTTTTCAGGTCCCTGTTGTCTGCGTTGCTGCCTGAGAGAGCTGGAGGCCAGCGGAGGCTCTAATGAAGCTTCAGTGACTGCACTTTGTTCTTCTCAAGTTTGCCTTGCAGACAAGCTATGACTTTCCGATGTTAATCTACCAGATCCATGACCAGAGGGGGAAAAAATGCTTAAAAACTCAAAATTCTTAGAATTCTTCCTGAGGATTATAAAGCTGCATGAGGACATGTGTTTCTGAATCCCATTCCACTATCCAGGCAATAAAGATAAGTTCATAACTATTGTGTCAAGTGTCAAGTAAACATCAGATAGAAGAAGAGGAGTTTTGAAAGTAAAAATTCTTTCTACTGCAGGAATCACAGAAATGGTAACACAATGATTATTCTCAAAGGCTGAAATAGAAACTTTCATTTCAATAAAACCCCTGAGCTTCCCAGATTAGAGAATGGCACAGAGTTCAGTATAAGCCCAAGTGAAAACATTTGAGATATTTTATGTGTATATTTATTTTTGTCCTGCCCTGATTAAAAAATAGAGAAAAAACATTTAAGCTTGCTTGCAAAATACATTAATAAAATATTTTTTAAGAAGTCACAGATGCTATTAGGAAGAAGAAACAATTAGCTTAGGAGAAATAATGTGAAGCCAGGGATAAGGTTGATACAGAAAATGCTTGCAATGAAAGTTCTACACACTTGCTAGTTATGAGCCACAGTTTGAGATTCCTAGCAGCCATGCAAAGAAAGAAACAAGACCAGCTGTTTTACTCAGGATGTCTGTGAGATTAAAAACAATCACGTGCTTAATTCCAAGACCAGAAAGGCCTTTCTTCCATGTGTTTTCATAGGAAACAAGGGGTCCCATCGAACACACAGATCTGTCAGTGGAACACACACTTCCATGCACTGAGCCCATCTTTTTGAATCCTTGATCCATCCCACTGGGCAAGAGAAGTGCCATCCAGGATCTGGTCTGAGCAAGAAATGTTACGATCAGATTCATATTTAGTGGTCAGCTCATCTTACACCAGTCCCCCTGTGAACAGTGATCATGAAGACACCGATGTCCATATGCCCAAACACACACGTCTTAGATCTCATCCACTAGGGGACTAAGGGGCTGCTGAAAATGCACCTAATGAGACATATAGGTACAGGAGCAGGGAGTCCATGGTGAGTTCTGGCCCTCAGGTCCACCCCATGGACACAGATGACCTTCTATTTGATAGTCTGTGGGGAAACGGTGGAAACTGTCAGACTTTATTTTTTTGGGCTCCAAAATCACTGCAGATGGTGACTGCAGCCATGAAATTAAAAGACGCTTACTCCTTGGAAGGAAAGTTATGACCAACCTAGATAGTATATTAAAAAGCAGAGACATTACTTTGCCAACAAAGGTCCGTCTAGTCAAGGCTATGGTTTTTCCAGTGGTCATGTATGGATGTGAGAGTTGGACTGTGAAGAAAGCTGAGCACCGAAGAATTGATGCTTTTGAACTGTGGTGCTGGAGAAGACTCTTGAGAGTCCCTTGGACTGCAAGGAGATTCAGCCAGTCCATTCTAAAGGAGCTCAATCCTGGGTGTTCATTGGAAGGACTGATGCTGAAGCTGAAACTCCAATACTTTGGCCACCTCATGCGACGAGTTGACTCACTGGAAAAGACTCTGATGCTGAGAGGGATTGGGGGCAGGAGGAGACAGGGACGACAGAGAATGAGATGGCTAGATGGCATCACTGACTCAATGGACATGAGTTTGAGTGAACTCCGGGAGTTGGTGATGGACAGGGAGGCCTGGCGTGCTGTGATTCACGGGATCTCAGAGTCAGACACGACTGAGCAACTGAACTGAACTGAACTGAAAGTGGAGCTTGCTCTGAGTCTTGACTGAGGAATGGAGATGACTCCTGTGAATACTGTCCTTTCATCCCCTCTGATCTCGAGGTGCCTGGCAGGGAAAGTGTGCCTGATTGGTGAGATCTGTACATTCATGATGTCCTGGAGAGGTATGGTCTCATTCTACTTTTAGAGCTCCCATTAGAGCTACTGTTAGAGCTTCCTGACCACTCATGACCAGCATCATCCTACCATAAAGCTGGATCTGGAGAGACTCAGGCTCAAGCTCCAAGTTGATACAACCAGGTGGATTTTTTTTCTCAGTCTTTTATTTTTTCAATATGGTAACACATTGAAGTGAGACTTGGAAAATATAGAACAAAGTTACATACAGTTCCACTATATATTATAATTATTTTTGAGTAAACAAATTAAGATTTTTTAAATTGGAATTTCAATATCAAACTCTCAAAAATTAATAGAATGAATATACAGAGAAGTAGAAGGATATAGTAGACCTAAAAAGCACCACGAACCAATTCAAATGATTAAGATTTATACAATTTTCACACAACAGTAGGATACAAACCCTATTCAAGTTCCCATAGACTGTAAACTAGGAGACACTGGAACATATCCAGGGTGCGAGAATTTCATGGTCTAAAGGTATCAAAATCCTACAGAGTCTGACCGGGTAGATTTTTAAAGGAAGACCAAGTGGAGTGGCTTTGGAGCCCTTACAGCACAGCTCAGCTGTTGTTCACTCCCTGCCCCACTGAGCCTCAGATGCAGACAGAGCCTCCTGGAGCCGCCTGGAAGCCGTGGCCCCGGCAGCGGGTGCAGATGCCCTCTTTGAGGGTGCAGGTCGAGGCTGCTTTTTGCCAACAGTGTGCTGAAGATTCAGACATGCAAGCCCTGCTCAGGGAGCTTGTCAGCTGCTCTTGGATGCTAACTAAGCAGGGTGGGCTGGTGTCCACCCTTCACCCAGATGTCCTTTCAGTTGTTGCTCCCGGGTCTTCTGCCATGAGCCCCTCAGTGGATGTGTGGGGGTGGGATGGGGTAGAATGGCTGAAATGTGGCTTGAGTGCAGGTTTCTGCTGACGGAGGGGGTGCCTCTGTGCCCCTCCCCCACGCACCCAGCCAGTGCAGGTGTGCCCTGGGGGCCTGCCCACCACTCCCCCTGACACTGCTGCACTATCGTGGGCCCCGCAGAGGCACTACAGGGGGCTTAAGTCAGGGTTTCTAGTTCAGCGTCCTCTCCCAGGCTTCTTAATAAACCTTCATTAGACCCTAGAGTTCAGGTAAGGCTGAGATGCTTAACGCCCAGAACACCAGCTGTCCCAGAGATCTGCACTCCCAGCACCCTGATGGGAACCAGTGCTGGCCAGGAAGACCACAAAGGGGAGCAGAACATGCCACCCGAAAGTGTGCCACTTTGGTGTGTGGATTATTTTGAACTGAAGGCTATTAAGAACCTGAAAACTTAGGAAAACATTTTTACCTCTTCCTTAACTGCCTGAAAAGTGAACGTGTTAGTCGCTCAGTTGTGTCCAACATTTTGTAACCCCATGGACTATAGCCCACCAGGCTCCTCTGTCCAGGTGATTCTCCAGGCAAGAATACTGGAGTGGGTTGCCACTGTCCTTCTGACCCAGGATCTTCCTGACCCAGGGATCGAATCTGCTTGGCAGGTAGATTCTTTACTGTCTGAGCCATCAGGGAAGACTAAGAGATTTTTAAAAGGAAGCCTGTACCAAAAAGACAGCTCTTACCAGAGATAACTTTTTCTAATCTGAGAGACTTACCTGCCTGGGTAATATCTGATGCCAACCATCTGCTCTTCCCATCTTCCTGTGAATGGCCCTCATCCGCCTCTGACACCTCAGACCCCTAACCCTTTCCTCAGTTCAGGATGGCAGCAAAGCCTCAAGTGGCCAACTCTCTTTGCATCTTCTGTCTTTGTGGGGCTCCAGTATGCACATAATTTGTTTTTCTCCTATTAATTTGTCATCTATCAGTTTAATTATTACCCCAGCCAAAGAATCTAGAATGGAGGAGAAGAATCATTTTCTTCCCCAACAATGAGGAGATGAACTTCTAGCACAAGGGAGGGAGGGGAAGGAGGAAGGAAGAAAAGACTGGGATGAGAAAGAGGGAGAAGAGAGGAGAAAGAGGTGCCAGCAACTCAGTCAACGTTACTCCTTGATTTTTAAGTCAGCACTTCTCTATCGCTCCTCCTCCCAAGCACCATTTGAGCAAATACATGTGCTAAATGGCTTCAGTCATGTCTGACTCTTTGTGACCCCATGGACTGCAGCCCACCAGGCTCCTCTGTCCATGGGGTTCTCCAGGCAAGAATACTGGAGTGGGTTGTCATGCCCTCCTCCAGGGGATCTTCCCGACCCAGGGATCGAACCCCAGTCTCCGGTGTCTCCTGCACTGCAGGCAAATTCATTACCACTGAGCCACTGGGAAGCTGAGCAAATATAAAGAAGCAAATTGTTTCAGAAATCCTAGTTTCACTTTACGTCTTCATTGCTAAACCAGAGACATAAGAACAAGCCTGTTTGTTTCATGATTTTTAGGGCATGAGCAGAGAGAAGGAAGAAATATTCTTGGCAGCCTACCTCTTTATCTAAGGTCTTCGTAATTTCCTGTTAATTTAAGACCTGAACCTTTGCCAGGTAAATAACACAGGTAAAGATAAACTTCACTGGCCCTGGACTCTGACCTTTGTTGAACGCCCTGCCCCCTCTCCAATCTAGCCTCCATCCCACCGCTGGAAAGTTTGGAATTGTTACCTGGAAATTTTGAGCCAGAGAATAAATAGCTGAAGAGGCAGAGCATATTGATTTTAGACCAGTGAAAGTATAAAAACACCAGCACATTTGAGAGTTCCTCTCCAGTCAGCTGATAAGTTTTCCTCTCTTTCTCAAAAAGGTAACCAAATGGAGTCAATTTCCTTTCCACTTTCCTGGTAGGGCTCCCACCTCCCAGCTTATGCCCACCTAGGCTGTGCTTTGCCAGCATTGCACAGAACAATTTACTTAGACAAGAGTAATGTAAATAAGTATTTAATCCCTTTTTCTCCCTATTGTTGAGCACACCTATATTTCTCTTCTTGTTGGAAAGCTTACTCTAACAGTGATTTCAAAGAGGGGCTGTATATGATAAAGGGGTTATATCCTTTATATAGCTGATAATCTAGGTTCCGAGTTCTTTTTCTCTGATACTTTAAAAATATTATTCAACTATTTTCTTAAATCCAGTGTTACTATTTAGAAATTTGAAGTCAATTGATTTTTGTTCCTTCCTCACCCCTCCGCTATCCTGTTGCTTGGAGCATAGAGGTAATGGCTGGAGCTTTCGCTACCAGTTTGAATCGTGAGGACAAGAAGGAGGAATAGTGATCCAGAATGAAAGCTGTGTCTTCAAAGACCCAGTAAAACAGAGCTACAACATCAGCCATGAACTATCCATCTTTAAACTTCTACAACAGAGAAAAAGAAATGTTCATTGTGTTTACGCCACTGTTATGTGTAGTCTATGTCATTAGCAGCTAAAATGAACCTGATTTCATGTATTGATTAAATCTGCATTAGCTTATACTTTCCAGAAATCTGATTAATTTTCTCAGTGAGTTCCTGTTCACCAGATATCAGCTATCTTGGCTGGCAGCGGGTAAACATGAAAGGGACTGAAATTTAGATTTTATCTTGAGCTCCCTCCTAGTGAGCTCAAGGAATATGAGTGGGCATAGGAATGGCCTCTGGCATGACCATGTGGATTTGGCAACTCCCTGTGTGCCACCACCCTCCACCCCCATTAGGGGACTTGTGGGCACACTCTCGCGGCACTACTCTTTTCACGAGCCAGGCCTTGTGGTTGGAATGCCCTGTTCCCGCCAGGGGAAAGAAATAGGCTGCAGGCCTACTTGTCTGTACTTATGCCCTCAGCCTAATGTTACCATCTGGGGCTCTTTTCAGTGCCATGGGAGGCAGGGTGGGGAGAGGCTGGAGTTGGGCAATGATCTATGGAGGCCTCTGTGGGGAGAAAAGAACACATCACAAGGCGATCGATCACTCAGCCTATCCCTTTCCAGGGCACCCAGCTCTCATCTGGAAAGGGTTTCTGTGTCTCTCCCACACATGTGGCCTCCCCGCTGTGGCCTTCAGGAAGGTGGGGTGGGGGAGGGCACATCTCATGGTTCTTAGGTTTGTCTCTTGGTCTTCTTCAACCTCCCTCTTGCTTCCATAGCATCTTCAGGTTTGTGTTCACAGGAGTGTGCCAGCATCTCAGGCACATTACCATCTTGTCAGCCCTGCATTTTTTCATTGTACCGATCACCATCTGAAGCTGATATTTATACATGTACTTGTTTATGGTCTTTCTCTCGAAACCTCCACTAGATCTGCAGCTCCACAAAGGTAGTATTTTCGCCGGGCAAAATACTGTCTTCCCAGCACCGGGCAAGTGCATGGTAGAGATGCTTGATAAATCCAGATTGTTGACTGAATCACTGAGCTGGTGCTGGAGCACAACCCGATTCCAGCACAGGGATTCCTGCTCCATATCTTGTGCTTTTCCCACCTAAGTCCCTGTATCTCCTGGGCAAAGATGGTGTAGAGAGGCAAGTTCAGTTCAGTTCAGTTCAGTCGCTCAGTCGTGTCCGACTCTCCGCGACCCCATGAATCACAGCACGCCAGGCCTCCCTGTCCATCACCAACTCCCGGAGTACACCCAAACTCATGTCCACAGAGTTGGTGATGCCATCCAGCCATCTCATTCTCCGTCGTCCCCTTCTCCTCCCGCCCCCAACCTTTCCCAGCATCAGAGTCTTTTCCAGTGAGTCAACTCGTCTCATGAGGTGGCCAAAGTATTGGAGTTTCAGCTTCAGCATCAGTCCCTCCAATGAACATCCAGGATTGATCTCCTTTAGAATGGACTGGTTGGATCTCCTTGCAGTATAAGGGACTCTCAAGAGTCTTCTCCAACACCACAGTTCAAAAGCATCGATTCTTCGGCGATCAGCTTTCTTCACAGTCCAACTCTCACATCCATACATGACCACGGGAAAAACCATTGCCTTGACTAGACGGACCTTGGTCGGCAAAGTAATGTCTCTGCTTTTTAATATACTATCAAGGTTGGTCATAACTTTCCTTCCAAGGAGCAAGCGTCTTTTAATTTCATGGCTGCAATCAGCATCTGCAGTGATTTTGGAGCCCAAAAAAACAAAGTCTGACACTGTTTCCACTGTTTTTCCATCTATTTCCCATGAAGTGATGGGACCAGATGCCATGATCTTTGTTTTCTGAATGTTGAGTTTCAAGCCAACCTTTTCACTCTCCTCTTTCACTTTCATCAAGAGGCTTTTGAGTTCCTCTTCACTTTCTGCCATAAGGGTAGTGTCATCTGCATATCTGAGGTTATTGATATTTCTCCCAGCAATCTTGATTCCAGCTTGTGCTTCTTCCAGCCCAGCGTTCCTCATGATGTACTCTGCATATAAGTTAAATAAGCAAGGTGACAATACACAACCTTGACGTACACCTTTTCCTATTTGGAACCAGTCTGTTGTTCTATGTCCAGTTCTAACTGTTGCTTCCTGACCTGCATACAGGTTTCTCAAGAGGCAGGTCAGGTGGTCTGGGATTCCCATCTCTTTCAGAATGTTCCACAGAGGTCATATTAACTAAGACCCCAACAATGATATCGGGTCCTTCCCCAAACACTGGCTGAAATCACTGCTGGATGATCAGACTTAGGGCAGGGCTCCTCTGTCCATGGAATCCTCACTGCTTGTGCTCAAGAAAGCTTTGTTTTAATTGAATAGACATACGAACTCTCCCGGAAGAGGTGTTTCAACATAATTACAGGGGGCAGGAAACAGGGTAACTACAAGAGCAGTTTGGGGTTATATGGTGAAGGAGAGAATGGAGTACTAATGTGTTCTTGACCCAAAAGGGCCTTTGTTCTATACTGTGTCATAGAGAGCAGGTGAAGAGCCTTGACCAGCACTCCTCAATGCCCTAGCCACTCATTTCATGTGGCTATTTACACTTAATTAAAATGAAATAAAATCTAAAATTCAGTTTCTCAATAGCACTAGCCAGTGCTACTGATTTCAAGTGCTCTATAATAGCCACATATGGCTAGTAGCTATTGCACTGGACAGTTGTTGTTTAGTTGCTTAGCACTGTCCAACACTTCTGCGACCCCATGGACTGGAGCCGACCAGGCTTCTCACTCCAAGAGATTTACCAGGCAAGAACACTGGAGTGGGTTGCCATTTCCTTCTCCAAGGGATCTTCCCAACCCAGGGATCGAACCTGCATCTCCGGCATTGCGGGCAGATTCTTTACTGATGAACCACTTGGGAAGCCAACACTGGACAGTACAGATAACATATAAAACACTTCCACCATCTCAGAATGTTCTATTGGACAAAGCTGACTTAGACCCTTAGAATGAAAGGAAATGCATTCCTACTGCTGACCTGGCCTACTGACATTCTCGTGTCCTCCAGCCCATCCCACGTCCCCAACACACACATAGATCAAAACAGCATCCCATCCCACAGACTTCCTGCTCCACAGGGAGCAACACTATCTGCCTTTACTTCCAGGGCCCTGCAGGTCATAGGATTTGTTAAAACGATGAGCCCTCAATACGTTTTTGTTCAAAGCTGAAGGCCCAAAAAGTGAGTCAAGGACCGAAGTAACAGAAGAGACTCCTGCTTCCCTTCTTTTCTCACCTCCGGTGCCACCCACCCCCACCCCCACCCCACCCCCGCACACACCCTCCCCAAATTCCAAAGCAGCAGTCAGGGACAGTCCCGCCTCCAAAACTTCCTGTCCCCACACCACGAGAACTCCTCAGAAATATCTGCTCCAGGTCTCAGTCCAGCCTTGCTTGTGAAGATACATTTGTTCACATGATAATTTTCTGTCTTACTCCACCTTCGACTCCGTGCACTTAGCTGAAGTGTGAGCTGCTCAGTCGTGTCTGACTCTTTGCGACCCCATGGACTGTAGCCCACCGGGCTCCTCTGTCCATGGAATTCTCCAGGCAAGAATCCTGGAGAGGGTGGCCATTCCCTTCTCCAATGCACCTAGTAGGTGTTCAGTAAATGTTGGATGAACTGCTCAGTTTCCCCTTGTCTGCCGCCGGGGGACCTCGGGAGGCGACTCTCAGAGAGCTGGGAGGAGAAAGCCCCCACCCAGTTTCTGGCTGAAGCGGGGCGATCCGGCCCTGGGGCCGGGGGTCGGGCGAGGCGCAGCCCTGGAGGCGTGTCCTCCGGGGCCGGGCGCTGCCGCCCCGAGAGGCGGGCAGCTGGCCCGGCAGGGCCGCAGCGGCCGCAGAGGTCGGGCGGCCGCGAGCATGGAGAGTGAGCTGGAGGCGCTGGCCGCCCGGCCCGAGAGCCCGGGCGAGCCGCCCTTCCAGGCGCTGGTGGAGGCGGCGGGCGGCCGCGGGCAGGTGCTGCTGGTGGGCGAGCTGTGGGAGCGCGAGCAGAGCCGCGCGCTGCTGTGGGACTTCGCCCGAGCGGTGTTCCCGCCCCAGCAAGCCGCGGGCAAGCCGGGCGGCGGGGCCGCCGAGGGCGCGGGGCCCGGGGCGCCGAGGGCGCCGAAAAGGCACGCGAGCGGGGCGCGCGCCATCCGCTCGCCGCTCGTCTTCGTGCTGTGCCGCGCGTCGTCGCTGGCCGCCCGGGGGCCGCGGCGCCACCTGCGGGAGATGCTGCGGGACGTGCGAGGCCGGCGGCGGGCCGGCGCGGCGCTGGTTGGGGTGCTGGTGGCCGAGGCGGAGCCGGAGGACGCGGCGGCCCCGGAGCTGCGGCTGCTGGAGGCGCTGCTGCGCACGGTGTTCGGCCGCCAGGCAGGAGGCCCAGTGCAGGCGGCCGCCTACCGCCCTGGCCACCCGGCTTCCAGCCTGGCGGTTCAGGCGGCCGCCTGCAGGGCCCTGCAAGCCGCCGGGCCCTGGCAGCCAGGTGAGGGGGGCGCGAGGCCCGCGGGGCGTGGGCGGGCGGCGGCTGGACCAGCACTGGGAGCTCTTCAGGCCAAGGTACCCGAGGTAAACTGAGGCCGGGAGAGAGGCGGTGCCTAGCCCTAGGCCTCCCAACTAGGGCGGAGCGGGCCCTGGGCAAGGGGCCTAGTCTGTCCCCGGAGGACCCTGAGTGCATGCGAAATACAGGGGCTTAGGAAAGCCCAAGGGACAAACAGAAGGCAGAGAGGGCTGGACGGCGCTGGGCAAAGATCTGGAAGTTTCCGGGAGGAGAAGGAGGGCGAGGAGATGGGAAAGACTTGAGAAGCGCCAGTTTAAAGGTGAGAGGAACGCAGGACTGGGAGCAGGGGGTTTCTGGTGCTGGGAGCTTCTAGCACGCGCGCTGTTAGGGATGCGGAATGCGCTGCGGATGCGATGGTGAAGCGCCGTGGGGTCAAAGGAACCAGGCAAGGAATAAATGCGGGGCACTTGGAAGTTGGGGGAAGAGGATGTGAGGGACTGAGGCACAGGCTTTCCCAGTCCTTCTTGACTGCCCACCGCGGTGTCTGCCTCTCTTCCTTCCCCACACTCCTAAGAAGAGGGGAGGGGAGTGGGAGTCTTTTCCCAGCCCCGGTGATTGCTGCCATCAGCAAAAGGGTGAGAATCTTCTCCATCCTGGTACATGAGGTCTTACAGAAGCTTTCCAGGGCCCCGAGAGTAAAATACGGACGCTAAGTACAGCTGGACCTGGCAAAGCTAGGAAATGCCAGAGTGATCTTTGCACTTCTAGCATCCTTCTCCTACTCCTCTCTCCAGCACCTGCCACCCTCCAAGCCTTCCAGCCTCTGCCAACCCTTCTTGCTACAGTTTCTTAAAATAGCGGCTGTGTTCTGCCTCCTTGGGCATTCTTGTGTTAACCCAGCAACTGGGTGATGCCAGACTTAACAGGGGTGGGGATGGGTCTGCTTTTCCAGCAAGGAGACCTGGTACTCCTGATGTCACAGGCTTCCGGCCTAGGTGAAGACCATCCCTTTCAGCTGTAGAGCCTGTCCTAACCTACCCCACCCCTTCCCACATCTATTCGGTTGAGTCTGTGAGAAAGCCAGCTAAATTTGAAACTCGGTGTCTAGCATCCTGAAAGACATAAAGAATGTCCTGAGGTGGATTGCCATTCAGATTGTTGCTGCCAGCACCTTTGCTGACCTGGCCCCATGGGGAAAGTTTTCTGTTCCTTAGTGAGTTTGTGCCTAGAAAATTATCTGAGCCCTTAGTTTCTTAGCTATCTACTATTCCCAGGGAACAACTTTTTAATTCCCCAGAGCCAAGCTTGCTCTGGCCTCTACTTTTTTTTTTATATTGCAGTTGCATGAAAAGCGTTTTCTTCCATTCTCCTTTTCCTCTCACCATTCAGAAGTGGACTTCCTCCTCCAGAAAGCCTTCCCTGATCCACTCCCATTTGCAAGTTCACAATCAAACCCCAGAACCTGCTTCTGCTCTCCAAGCTCTTACCCTGGTGGTTTTGTCACTTCCCCTTGTGAGTTTCATCACCACTGTATTCCCATTTCCTGACACCCTGCTCAGCACACAGAATCCTTGCCTCCTTTTAAACAGGAACACTTAACATCTTTTAACAGTTTGTGAGGGAACCATTCTCTATTGCATTAAAGTCAGTTATACTTTCATCAAAACATATTGAACATGAAACCTTTCATTAATGACTGAAGGTCATGGGTGTAATTATAACTCATTGTCCAGAAATTCCTTTCAGGCTTTTGCTGTAGCCTATGCCATGGGTTCATGCTGCTAAGGTTTTGCTAGTGATAGCGAAGTTTTCCAGTCTCTTCCCTCGCTGTCTGGTGGCTATTCTTAGACTTTTAGGCTACCTGCCTGTTGCTAGAGGTTGTTTATCAGTGTATGCTTAATACAGTTGTCTCTTGGTTGCAAAACTTAGGACCCAATCTTATGAAATTGGGTACAAATTAAGAGTAAATGGGCCCCACATAAAGAATTATAAATAAGGATCTTCTGTGTTTGGGCTCTCTGGAGTCCTTTTTTAAAACTTCGTTCCAGTTGACCTGATTCCAGATGGTTAGGGATCCCCAGATAACTGAGGTGATACTGTAATAAGGAAACTCGAATCAACATGTAATTATTTTGTGTGTGATTATCAAAAAGATTAATTCTATTCCTATTGAGAAATAGTTTGATGGCTTTTTCAAGAATAGTTGAATGGCCATCATTAAAAAATACAAATAATAAATGTTGAAGAGGGTTTGAAGAAATGGGAACCGCTCGCTACACTGTTGGTAGTAATGTAAAGTAGAGCAGCCACGATAGAAAACAGCATGGATGTTCCTCAAAAAACTAAAAATAGAGTCGCCCCATGATCCGGCAGTCCCCCTCCTGGCCATATATCCAAAGAAAGCCATAATTCAAAAAGGTACACGCACCCCTATGTTCACAGCAGCACTATTTGCAATAGCCAAAACATGGAAACAACCTAAGTGTCCATTGACAGACGGATGGATAAAGAAGGTGTGAGATATATATGTATATAATGAAATATTACTCAGCCATAACAAAGAATGAAATAATGTCATTTATATATATCTATAATGAAATATTGCTCAGCCATAACAAAGAATAAAATAATGTCATTTGCAGGAACATGGGTAGACTTAGAGATTATCTTACTGAGCGAATGAAGTGAGTCAGAAATATCATATGATATCACTTATATGTGGAATTTAAAATATGACACAAAAGAGCATATCTATGAAACAGAAACAGACTCGCAGACATAGAGAACAGACTTGTGGTTGCCAAGGAGGAGGGGTCATGGGGAAGGAAAGGATTGAGAGCTTGGGATTAGTAGATGCAAACTAGTATATGTAGGAGGGATAGACAGCAAAGTCCTACTGTATAGCACTGGGAGCTATATTCAATATCCTTTGATAAACAGAAATGGAAAAGAACATATTTTAAATGTTTGTATGTGTATAACTAAGTCACTTTGTGGCACAGCAGAAATTAGCACAACATTGTAAATCAACTTTACGTCAATAAAATTTTAAAAACTTGTTTGAACTAAAACATCGAGGGAGGAGGTTTACGGCTCCTTGAATTTTTTCTTTGCTGTATAATTGTAATTAACTTCACGTTGTTTTTATTACTGTAGTTTCTCCAATATGGTACCTACATAGGGTTTCTGCGAAAATGAAGTTAATATCAATATATGTAAAAACAATTGGATTTTTTAAGTTAGGTTCGAAAACCCTGCCCCCTTTTGCAAATTAGAATCTTTTTTTTTTTTTTTAGTTAGTTGAAACTAGGGCAGTTGACAGCTGAAACTTTGGTTGCTGAACTGAAAATTCTCTCAGTTGCATCAATAATCATCTGACCCACGGCCTCTGGGACTTTGTGTTCTTTCTAGCAGAAGGAGCCGGGGAGAGACCAGGCCTTCCAGCACTGCTGGCATGCTTTTCCTGGGGACCCTGGAGCCGGGGGAAGGACCCAGATACCAGCTCCCGCAGTGGCCCAGCTCAGGGTGAGTGTGTTGCCTTCTTGGCCTCCTGGACCCTGAGGGGGGACTTGGGGTTAGTCAGGTGCACACAGGGACCGGAGGGATGGAGCAGACCAACATCCATGAAGTGGGGGGGGAGTAGGGGAGTGTGTGTTGGGGGGGTTCTAGCCCCCGGAGTCTCTGCCTAAGGAAAGCCGTGTGGGCGGGCTGTAAGGCAGATGTCAGACTTGCCTGGTGGGGCACCTGGAGCCAAAAGCATTGTTCCCTGCCCTGCCCCACCCCCGCACCCCTGCCTCCATCCCCAAGGATCCTGGGAGGTTCCCCAGAGCAAGTGACTTTTGAGCTAAGGGTTGGGGGATTTTCTTAGGTGGAAATGGGAGAGCTTTGGAGAGGGAGCATCATGAACCAAGGCTTGACAGCATGATGTCAAGCTCAGAAAGGGGACCCCTGCCCAGAGGGCCGGGGTGTAAGATGCATACGAGGATTGGTGAGGGCTGAGGTTGAAGAAGAGAGTCAGAACCAAATCAGGGCCCTGGGCCCAGGTCTCTCAGAAATAGGGTGCCACTGGCAACTTCTGAGCAAAGGTGTGCAGATTAGGGTGTTAAAGAGGTGACTGGACTGCAGGAGCAGGGAGAAACCAGAGGCAGAGGCCAGCTAAGAGGGAACTGTACCCTGCTGGGGCACTGGGGTCCCTGCCTCGAAGGCTATCACCTCTGAGAGGCCCTTAAATTGCCTCCTCGCCCAGGCTGTCTCACTCATGGCGGCTGCTCCTTCCATCAGCAAGAGAATCTCCAGCCTCCTGTAACATAATGTAATCACAGGAGGGACAACCCATCACCTTTGGCACAAACTGAAATCAATGGCCTGACTATCTCATCATATTCACAGGTCCCACCCGCACACAACGGAGGGGATTATGCAGCTTAAGTGCCCCAAGGAGTGGGAAACTTGCTGTCTTAGAATTCTGCCCAAACAGGAAAGCTTAAAAAATACAAAAGGAGAAACACAAATATTAAAAATCATTCGTTTAATTCCCTCACTCACAGGTAACTATAATTTGGATAGGCTACTCTGTCTCCCTAGCTATGTATTTATAGCTGCTGCTGCTGCTAAGTCACTTCAGTCGTGTCCAGCTCTGTGTGACCCCATAGACGGAAGTCCACCAGGCTCCCCCATCCCTAGGATTCTCCAGGCAAGAACACTGGAGTGGGTTGCCATTGTACTATTTACATTTTCATAAATTCACTTCTATATAATGCATAAATAATCTGCAAAATGCATCACGTATTTAAAATATTTAATTACAAAAATGTTGACTTCAATCTCTGCATCATCATTTTGGATGTATCTGGAAACTAAAGGGAAAGAAAGTGAAGGAGTCATAAACTTTATGTAAGTCTTTGATCACTTCCCTCTGTAGCATAGAACAGATTGTTTAGTCTCATGTAGAAGTGAATACATTAAGATGCAAATTGCACGTTCAGACCATATGCATACATTTATAATATAGATCATAAATAGTAGATTATACATACATACATAAACTGTTTTAGAGTCTGCTTTCTTCATCAGTAACATAGTGTGACTGTGCAGTATTCCACAGCAACAATCACACGTCAGCATCTTTCATCTTCTTTTTTCTTTGAGGGAATCATAGATTCACACACAGTTGGAAGAGACCATATAAAGAATTTCTGTGTACATCTTGCCTAGTTTTCCCCCATGGTAACTTCTTGCAAAACTACAGGATAATATCGGCAACCTGGATATGGACTCTGAAACGATCCACAGGCCTTATTCATATCTCCCTAATTCTACTTGCGTTTGTGCGTGTGTTTAGTCTTAGGGAATTTTATACATCAATTTTAATGCCTGAATCCCATCATATGACCGAGTAAGCAATAGTTTACTCAGCCAATCCCTTTGTCAGACCTCATATCAATTAGGGTGCTTTCCGCTCCAGGTGAAGAAACCATGATGCAAACTAGTATCAACAGCCAAGGAATTCATTATCTCACCTAAAAGACAGTCTAGAGATGGAATCAGCTTCAGGGCTCATTGATTCAAGGGCCCAGTGACCCCATCAAGGACCCAGGCTCTTTCCTTCTCTCTGCCGGGCTGTCAGTGCTCTTCCGTCTGTAGGCTGGTAGTGAGATGGCTGGAGCAGTTCCACTGCTACTGGTGCTATGCTGCTGCTAAGTCGCTTTAGTCGTATCTGACTCCTTGCAACCCCACGGACTGTAACCTGCCAGGCTCCTCTCTCTATGGGATTCTCCAGGCTAGAATACTGGAATGGGTTGCCATGCCCTTCTCCAGGGGAATCTTCCTGACGGAGGGATTGAGCTCAGTCTCCTGTCTCCTGCCCTGCAGGCAGATTCTTGACTGCTGAGCCACCACCACTGGGAATTCTAATTATTCCTAATTATTTCCTTAGGATAAAATCCTAGAAGTGGAATTGCTGGGTCAAGGGGTATGTACCTTTTTAAGGTTTTTGCTACGCATTTTGTTGGGTTTTTAAAGTAGATAGTTACTGGGGCCGACTTCTTCGCCTTCATTCCCAGTGTTCACACTCAGAAACTTTGGCTTCTCACTGGGTGATTTCTTCTCTTGTGTTCCAGGTGACCCCCAGGACTCTGAGGAGGAGCTGGTACTGACGGCCGTATATCCCAACGGAGATTGCGAGGATCCCGGAAAGGGGTCAAAACCCTGTGACAGAATTGCCTCTGCTCCCACTGAGCCCGCCAGAGACTTGAGATGAAGGCTGGACCCCTCCCTGGCTGCCCCAGCTCTAACCTACAGACTTGGAGCTGGCTCTTCTCACTAAGTTGCCCTACCTCCATGTTGACCTTGGGATGCTGGTAACTACAAGGCCCCACCTGCTGGGAGCTCTTGCATTGACATGTTACCAGCCAGGCAGTGAGACTTACGAAGCTAAGTGGGACCTAGGAAAATGTATCCTCTGGGAACCTGCCCCCCACCTCGCATCTGATCCTTCTCTGGTCACAGTGGGGTTATTATTTCTCTCTGTGCCTCAATTTCTCTATGCCATTGAAACAGACAGCTATGGGCTTTGAGGTCCTGTGGTGCTGTGGCATCCTGTCGTTTGCATGAGCATCCATCATTTCGAGAGCAGATGGACCAGAAATCATCAGATCTGAGAGAGGAGCCCTGGACCTGTCACTCAACTTTGGGGCTCCTAGTTCTCAAACACATAGGAGCGCTACCAGCCCAGTGGCTCTCAAGCAGGCGACCCCTCCAGGCAGCATTGGAAATTGTGTTTTGTGTGTGTGTGTGTGTGTATTGGGAGAGTCACTGCAACTGTGAGGCACCCCTGGAATTTAGTGGGCACCTCATAATGTACAGAACAATCTCCAGTGGTGCAAAATTGTTCTATTAAAAATGTCAATCGTGGCAACTTTGAGAAACGCTGGGTGAGACTGTCTCCTCCCAGTCAAATTCTAGGAAGAGTCCCCAGGGCAGAGAGAATTGGGTTTCCTGGGGCTTTGGCTCCCAGAGAAAGCCAAAATAAAGATACACTGCCATCCTGGGGGCCTCTGGGGCCAGAGCAAAGATGGTCCATGTGCTGCAGGCCCAGAGCATAAGTAATTTTGCGCAGCTTTCTTCTCCACGTTGACATTGACTTTCGGTGCCAAGTTCTTTGAGAATAAAGATGCTGGGAACTGACCATGTCACCAAATGGAAGGAAAGTTAGGGGTAAGAATTACAAGAGCATAGGATTTGTTTTGGATCTCAGGTCCGGTCCTAATACAAGATCAAAGCTGATGAAGCCCAGAGGTGCCAAGTTCCAGAATCCTTTATGCTCTGCTTATGAGTCCATCAGAGTCAATGATGTTCGCTTAAAAGTCAGGAAGACCATCTGTGTTTACTCAGAGAGGGCACTCTGTATTACCTCGCTTGTCCTTCTCACCTGCCCCTGGAGAAATCCAGTCTTTAGAATGGTGAAGACAGCTGTGGTTTTCCCAAGTAGAAGCACTATCTGTGGGAAGCAGCTAATCCATTCATTCGTGCATGATCCATTCAGCAGACATGCAGTTGTGACTGCTATTTGCTCAGCACTTTACACGATGCTCTATAACTTGTGTTAGTTATTTCAGCTCTTGCTATGATGGCAACCAAACATGGAATAGGAAGCCTTCTGCTGCCCAGGAGCTCTTTGATGTTAAGGTGGAGGCCTTTCTGCTCCAGGCCTCCTGTTTATTCTGTCTAACAGGAAGCCTAATCCATATCGGTCTTCCCAGGTGACACTAGTGGTAAAGACTCCGCCTGCCAATGCAGAAGACGCAGGTTCGATCCCTGGGTCGGGAAGATCCCCTGGAGGAGGGCATGGCAACCCACTCCAGTATTTTTGCCTGGAAAAAGTCCATGAACAGAGGAGGCTGGCAGGGTACAATCCAGAGGGTCAAAAAGAGTTGGATATGATTGAGTGACTGAGCATACACACACAATCCATATCAATGTGAGGGCAGGTAGGATGACAGGAAGGACCCAGCTGACTTCCCCCTACACAAGAATGGATCATGAACTACTGTTGGTTTTGTTTTAAAACAAGGGGCCCCATTCCTTCGACCATGGCCACCTCCTGGGAAGAGAGGAAGCAGGAAAGGAGCCCATGTCCCCCTGTCACCCAAGTCCTCCAGCCAGGCAAGCTGTTTGCCTGCACCCCACTGCAAGCTGGATCCAGAGTTGCAGGCAGACCAGTTTCTGCATCAGTATTATTTCGACTGGAGGCTAGGACTGCAGAGGGCTCTGCGGTATTTAGTGGGGCCCAGAATGGTGTGTCTCAGTTAATCCAGAGGGAGTTCAGACCAGCGCAGTCAGCAGAGATGCTGAGATCGCGGCCACATTTATTGGTGGACTTGTGCAACAGGAGTGGCTGGTCCAGTGCAGGTATTGGAACAGTCTTCAGCAGCCTCATCACTGATTATGCCAGAAACCCTTTTCTGAAGCAGCAACTGTTCTCATATGCTATCCTGGATTTTTTTTTTTTTTTTTGGCCAAACCACATGGCATGTGGGATCTTAGTTTCCAGACCAGGGATCGAACCCACACCCCCTGCACTGCAAGGTGGAGACTTTACCACTGGACTGCCAGGGAAGTCCCTGACGATTGCTTTCTTGAATTTTGTTTCCCATGTAACAGAAAATTACTGCTTGAAATGTTGGCATTCATAGTAATTATGGATGTAATTCTGTATATGTTACTGTGACTCTGAAAATTGTAGTACTGGTGTCAGGGAAATGTACGTTATTTCCAAAGTCATTTCTTAAAGATGAAAACTTTAAAAAATAAAAAGGAATTAAATAAAATGGGAAGGCTGGTAATTTTGAAGCTGTTATATATTTCTATTTCTCTGTTAACCTCTTTGTAATAATTTGATTGAAGTTTTTTTTAATCTGGTGGGGGGCGGGAACTTTTTTTAAGTTAGGAACTTGTCTAAGGCAGAAGTCACAAGACAGCAGCCTCTGCTGTGTTTAAAAATCTTTTGTAGGGATTTCCCTGGCAGTCTAGTGGTTAAGAATCTACCTTCTAATGTAGGGGATGTGGGTTCGATCCAAAGTAAGATGGCAACTGAGCCTATGCACCGCAAAAAAGCGTCTGCCACTCCTGAGACCCGCAAGTAAGTTTGCAAGCCTCTGGTGTGAAGGGTGGATTGGTGGTGTGAAGGGTGGATTGGTGGTGTGAAGGGTGGATTGGTGGTGCTCAGTCGCTTCAGTCATGTCCCACCCTCTGCAACCCCATGGACCATAACCCACCAGGCTCCTCTGTCCATGAGATTTCCCAGGCAAGAATACTGGAGTGCATACCATTCCCTTCTCCAGGAGCTCTTCCACACCCAGGGATCGAACCCAGGTCTCCTCCATCTCCTGCATTGTAGGCGGATTCTTTACCACCAAGCCACCAGGGAAGCCCAAAGGGTGGTTTACAGGTGATTTTTTCATTACCTTCAGTATTTGCTGTGAATAGTTGAAGAGAGCAGGTCTTTCTTTACTGAGATTTGGGCTCTGCCTCCCAAATGTTGAATGAGACTGAGATCCACCTTTGCTTCCTTCGGGCGGGGTCTCCTCCCCCTCCTCACCCCCCAGTTCCTGCTTGGAAGCCCTGGCCCGCCTTCTCTGCCATCTCAAGAAATTGCTAAGACATGCCCCATCCTTTCAGGAAACATGGTTGCTGTCTTCTAGCAGACAGTAGAGCTGGGTACCAGAGGGATGCCCTTGATGGTGAGTCTCTTCTCTAAGGACCCTTCACAAGGTGCAGAGGTTGGGGTGGGCCTGTCTGAGGGGCAATTAGAACAGCGGAACCAGGAACCATCGGCGAGGGGCCTCCGGTCAGCTCCCAGTGTGGGCTCTTGGGGGCTAATCTTTCTAATATGGCAGTGGTTGTGCTACTTCTGACTTGAGTCAAGAATTCCTAATAGCTAATAAAATCAAACCCTACCTCATTGCTGTCTAATCAAAACCAAAATGGATCTTCCCTTTTATTCTCATAAAATGTTTCTTGAAGGGACCCTTCGGAGCAGGGCATCTGGGCAAATAGCAGGACCTCTGGAATCGTCTGGTCTGAAAATCCCCCAGTCCTGGCCAGGGTTATGTGTCCGCGACCACATTGGTTGGGATTGGAAAACCGGCAGCTGGAAAGTATAAGTAAACATTTAAAAAGAGACTTTCTTTTTTTTTTTAAAAAAAAGATAGCATTTAACTTGGTATTTATTAGGGTGTGTGTCTGCACATGTGAATGTTTAACAAGCCAAGATAGCCTAATGGAGTCTCAGAGACCCCTTTATACTACGGGCGTCACTGTTTCCTCTCAAAGCCTTTGTTTACAAGAGGACTCTGCACAGGGGTCCCTTGGTGATCAAACCACAAGCTTAAGGCAAAGTTGCAAAGGGGCCAGGGGCTGAGGCCCCCAAACCTGTGGTCTAAACAAGCCCCTCTTACCCGGGACAGACCACCTAGGACCCCAGGTGCCTGGAGAAGGCCACGTTAACCCGAAAGCCATCCATTCTGCAGCAGATCCCCGCTGCAGGGCTGCTCCTGTGGTCAGGAGGCTGCACTTTGTCCTGTTTGGGAGGCAAACACAGCCCGCACAGTGGAGGAAGCCAGTTATTTCGGAGGAAGCCACTTACTTCGTACTCGAGGCCTGTATAACCCCCTTGTGACCTGGTTTTGTGTGTAAGTGGCTCAAGGATTGGGACAGAAGTGGAAGCTGCCCTGGGCAGCCTGCCACATGATTACATGTGGAAAATTCAGGGGGAAACAGGGTACAAGGCAGGAGTGACGCCCAGAATCCCACATGTATCCCTGAAGCCTTTGGTCCCTGGGCCAGAACCCTCCGGTTGCCTTCTATTTGGGGCTGCCTAATTGGAGCAGGGGCTTCCCTAGTGGCTCCGTGGTAAAGAATCTGCCTGCATTGCAGGAGACGTGGGTTTGATCCCTGGGTTGGGAAGATCCGCTGGAGAAGGGCGTGGCTACCCACTCTAGTATTCTTGCCTGGAGAATCCCATGGACAGAGGAGCCTGGTGGACTACAGTCCATGGGGTCGCAAAGAGTCAGACATGACTGAACGACCAACACACACATGCAATATGGAGCAGAGGCGGAGACCGAGCTATGCTATGGTTCACAGAGATCTCGGAATTCGACTCCGAGAGACCATGGTATGTGACTGACTGAGCACTGAGGCTGCCGTGGGACCAGGGCTTTGACAAGAGCGTGAATCTTGTCTGGCTTCCTCCCTGAGCTGCCCAGTCCCAGCCAGGCCTCCTGCTGCAAGTGCAGACCAGTGCATTTCCGAGACAGAAATTCAGATTTTAAGTCTTAAGTCATGCTTGTGACTGTCCTACCCTGCATTTATTAGGAGTAATTAGGTGCTATACTTCGTCCTTGTGATCAAACCCTCATAAAGCGTCCCGGTGGCAGAAACCGGGCCTTTGTCTTGTCACAGGAGTTCTTTCTCTTCCTCAATGGTTGACAAGGTCTTCTCGGAGCAGGGTGTGGCCTCCGATCACTACCCCAACCCCAGAAGGCCTCCAGCCTGACCTCCCTGACCCTCCCCCGTCCCAGGGGCACTGCGCTCTCCAGAACTCCTAGCTGCCACGGTGGTCACTCCCGGCCCCTTAACCCCAGAGAGAGGCGGGTCTTGTGGTCAACTTTTGCCCCTGGTCTGGTCTGGCGCTGCCTGTGCCACCACCAAGGAGCAGCCGTGGCTATGAAGTAAGGCAAGCGGCCTGGCCCAAATCCAAGGGCAGAGGGACTGAGGCCTTTGGGTGAGCCTAGACCTGCTCTTCTCAGGAGAACCTTCAGGCACATCCGTAGCTTTAGCTTTTCTAGTAGCCATATTGTAAAAAAAATCAAAAGAAACAGGGGAAATCATTTTAATAACATTTTATTTAGCTCAGTGTGTCCAAAATAGTATCATTCCAACTGCAACCATTTTTAATACATTTTAATGAGACATTTTGCGTCTTTGAAATCCCAGTGAGAATTTTACACTTCAGATAAGTTTCTATTCAAAATACTTAATCTATATTTAGATTTTATTAAATTTACAGTTGCAAAAATAGATTTACATCTTCAGATTGTTCCACATGCACTTACAAATTGTCCAGTGACTGAACTGGGTGTCCATTTTTAAATTTCAATGGAAAATACTTGTAATTTAATTTAAAGTCAGTCCCTGGGTTGTACTAGCCACATTTCAAGCGGCCACCTGGGACTAGTAGCCATCAGATAGAACAGCTAGAGTGCAGGAGACCTCTCCCGAGGGTTCACTGTGACTCCTCCCACCCCTGACCACCAGCCCAGAGCTGGCTCGTCATCTTAGACCTTTCCCAGCCCCCACTCCGGAACCTATACCCCCCACGCCCTCCCCCCACCTCACAAGGGGACAGTGGCTCCAGCATCAGCTTGTCCATGGCAGACTTCCAGTTTCCCAAGATAAATGTTGCCTTCCTGGACACTGTCCTTCAAGGAAAGAGACCCTAACGTCTTCGATGGCTTCCAGGGTTCTCTCATGCTTTAGTCCATCCAGGCCAATTCCAGCCCCAGCTGGGCATTTCCCTCCAACAGAGCACCTACCCACTGGAGGCCCAAGTCCCCATCTGCATTTCCCGTTTCTGCTCCATGAATAAGTGCTTTCAGTCAAAAAAACATGTAGCCTGTGGGCTGTACGTGAAGCAACCAGTAGCCGCGTGACCAGTTTTACTGCCCGCTGTTCTCTGCCAAGCCCTTGATGAGAGCACCTCCCAGCACCAGCCCGCCTGCCACGTAGGTGGACCCACCCCCTATACAGCAGAACTACTGTGCGACAGGGATCTGATCCCTGGTGTCCTGGAACCGACAGCGGCCCTTTGCCCCTTATCACTGGGCAGCTTAGAAAGCAATCCCTGGCAGCCCAGTGATTAAAGACACATGGCTGGAAAAGAGGGAGAAAGGAGAAAGGCAGAAAGAGAGGAAGGGAAGGAGAGAGGGAGAGAGAGAAGGTAGGAGGGAGGGAGAAGCATGAGGAAGGGAAGGGGAAAGAGACAGGACACAGAAAGAGACAGAGGGGCAGAGCCAGGGAAAGGGCACGCGCACAGGCAGCCTTCTGAACATGTGCCTGTGTTTTCTGAGCTCATCACCTCTGTGGAGATCAAGATCACTCCCATGAAAAGTGGGTCTGACACGTACCCCAATGTTCATTGCGGCACTGTTTAAAATAGCCAGGACATGGAAGCCACCTAGATGTCCATCGGCAGACGAATGGATAAGAAAGCTGTGGTACATATACACAATGGAATATTACTCAGCTATTAAAAAGAATGCATCTGACTCAGTTCTAATGAGGTGGATGAAACTGGAGCCTATTATGCAGAGCGAAGTAAGTCAGAAAGAAAAACACCAATAAAGTATATTAATGCATATATATATGGAATTTAGAAAGATAGTAACGATGACCCTGTATGCAACACAGCAAAAGAGACACAGATGTAAAGAACAGACTGTTGGATTCTGTGGGAGAAGGCGAGGGTGGGATGATTTGACAGAATAGCATTGAAACATGTATATTATCACATGTGAAATAGATCACCAGTCCAGGTTCGATACATGAGACAGGGTGCTCAGGGCTGGTGCACTGGGATGACCCTGAGGGATGGGATGGGGAGGGAGGTGGGAGGGGGGTTCAGGATGGGGAACACATGGACACCCATGGCTGATTCGTGTCAATGTATGGCAAAAAACACCACAATATTGTAAAGTAATTAGCCTTCAATTAAAATAAATAAATTAAAAAAGAAAAGTGGGTCTGCCACCCTCACCTCAGCCACCAACACTGTCTTTGGCAGCCCAAGGGGGCCACTTGAAATGTGGCTAGTGCAACCCAGGAACTGATTTAAATTAAATTAAAATTTTATTCCATTGAAATTTAAATGCCTACACCCAATTTAGTCATGGGACAACGTTTAAGTATATATGTCTAATACCTCTAAATAGAGGAGCTGTCCCTTGAGTTCTGCCCCTGCCCTTGATTGGAGTGGATGGCGTCCATTGGTGGTGTTTTAAATCCCTGGTGGGAGAACTAAGATCCCCCATGCCAGGTGACAAGGCCAAAAATAAATAAGTAGATTCAATTCGCTTAAAATAGCTGTTGTAAAAATCAATTAATCAATAATTAAAAAAAAAAAAAAGGCCCAGGGCTTCCACTAGAGGGGGCAGGGCTTCCATCCCTGGTTGGGGAACTAGGATCCCGCGTGCCAAACGGAGGTCAAAAAAAAGAAATTTCAAAAAAAAAAAAATCCACATTTTTAAAAAAGCAGCGGGGGAGGGGGTGGCGGAAAGCAATCAAATCCAGTTCTTCACAGGAGGACCGAGCCCTCCGATGACCCAGGATTTAAATGCCAGAAGGCTTATGGACTGGGCGGGGGCGGAGGGGAGGGAGCAGCGGATAGAGGCTGCTTGCTTTAGAGAGCTCGCCCCTTCCCACTTTCTCCGCCTTCTGGGAAGCGCTGCAGCCACTAGAGGGCGCTGCGCGGGCCACGGAGTTACTCCCGCTACGCTTCGGACTGAATCCTGCTCAAGGTGGGTTTGAAAATGAAAGTGAAAGTCGCTCGGTAGTGTCGGACTCTTTGCGACCCCATGGACTATACAGTCCATGGGATTCTCCAGGCCAGAATTCTGGAATGTGGGTAGCTTTTCCCTTCTCCAGGGGATCTTCCCAACCCAGGGATCGAACCAGGATCTCCTGCACTGCAGTCGGATTCTTTACCCACTGAGCTTCAGGGAAGCCCCAAGGTGGGTATATCTGCAAAGAAAAATCAGAATCATGGTTTCCTACCTTCACTCTAACATAGACCCCGGCCCAGCCCATACGTGTGTGAGACCACAGCTGACCTCGTTGGGGCTTTGAGATCTTTTGTGTTACCCCTAAATCTGGAGGGAGATTGTTGTTTTATGAACAGAGCACTGGGTAGGAATCCTTTCTGTGGTCTTGCTGTGTCCTCTGAAAAGAAATCATTTTAGAGTCTTGGAGAGGCAGGGGTTTCTAAGACATAGGTCTGAGTTCTAGCTTTGTGCCATTGGTCTGCTGTTGCTGCGACTGCTAAGTCGCTTCAGCCGTGTCCGACTCTATGCGACCCCATAGATGGCAGCCCACATTTATTGATCATCTATTACATGCGTGACCCTATGCTAGTTACCATAGGGGACAGTGAGATGAATAAGATGTGGCTGTGTCCCTGAGTAGTTCCTTGTCTAGTTGGAACGTAGGCAAGGAGATATGATTATAGCTGTGGGGGTAAAGGCTGTAAGGAGACACATCGTAGGGTGGTCAAGGAAGGCTTCCTGGAGGAGGTGTGGCTTGACTGGAACTCAGGACAAGTCTGGTTAGCTGGGTGTGAGGGGGAGAAGGCCTTGAAGGTAGAAGGGTGGTCAGAGACAAGGTACATGGCTGCACAGCTGCTCAGGATGGCAGGAGTGTGGCCCACAGGGCAGAGGAGTGGGGCATGCAGATGGAGGGTAAGCAGGGTTGGGTGAAAGTCCTGGAGGAGCTTGGAGGAGAGAGCCCCTGTCTTCCTTGTTTTGAATAGTGCTCCAGGCTGGCTGTGAAGAATGGCCCGCAGAATTGTGAGATGGTGAGCAGGAAGTCAAGGCTGTTGGGAGCTGCTGCAGCCAAGAAAGAAGAGGGGAATTTTATTTTTCTTATAAATAGAAGTTTGTAGCTTTCCACCCTCTTCACCCATTTCACCCAAGTTACCAACTTAAAAAATTCCAAGGATTTCACAAAAAATTCTGATTTCCAGCCTTTCTTGGAAAAAAATCATAAGTGCACATCTTGGCAGACCACCACAGTAGGAGCGAGCAGCCACTGCTCTCTTTAAATGGGGTGGGCATGCATTCGCAATCGCTCAGTCCAACTCTTTGTGACCCTTTGGACTGTAGCTTGCCAGGCTCCTCTGTCCATGGGAGTTTTCAGGCAAGGATACTGGAGCGGGTTGCCATTTTCCTCCTCCAGGGGATCTTCTTGACCCAGAGATTGAACCTGTATCTCCCGTGTCTCCTGTATTCCAGGTGGATTCTTTACCCACTGAGCTGTCAGGAAAGCCCTGAAATGGGGCATCTTTCTTCATTTTGTCACAGTCACCACTACCCCCTACTGCCCTCACATACGAGTATCAGTTTCCACGCACTCTCCTGCTGAGCTGGTGTTTCTTACACTAGACTTGCTTCACTCATTTCCACTACCTGTTAGCATTTGTATCTGATTCTTTTAGGATTTGGGAGCACACAAGAGTCTTCATGTGAGTGATCAGTCAGAGTACCTCTGTAAAATAATACTCCCAAACACTCAGCCTATTTGTTTTTCATGCACACTTCTGAGGGCAGCGCCTTTTAATTCTTCAAAAGTGTTTAATAATTATATTTAATATATTTTAACATATAGCTTTAAGAATACTAATTTCTTTTAGTTGATGACACTCAAGTGTGTCATCAATCAAATTTTATTTCAACTGAGAAACACTGGTTTGTGTAACTAGGTTAAATTGTTTTGAAAAGACCTCAGAAATAAGCTTTAGTAATCACTATCCAGTTGAAGAGTAGCTTGATAGTGTGAGGCTAGAGGCTTTAAAATGCCACCATTTGTCACTCATGTTTGTCAAGACTTTCTCAGTACTGACTATTGAAGTAAATTTTCTCCTAAAGCTGGAATAAAACCGCGGATGGCGGTCACAACTGCCATTTCAAATCAGATGTACTAAAAACCAGGAACCCGCTGCTATGGAGGGTGACAGGAACTGGGCAGATGGAAGGCAACAACGACATTTTTTTCCCCTTTGGAACACTTTTCACTGTATATCTTTGTATACTTCCGATTTTTAAACCATTTACAATAGTCACTATTCCAAATGTAAGTTAAAACTCCTTGTTCAACTTTATGATAAACCAGCGATTACTTAGGGATTCGCTGTGATACGATAATAGAGCACTGACGTGAGGATTTCTTTTAAAGCTGGGCTCCACTTTTTAAAGAATTTGAAAATCACTTTGCGCAAAGCTCTTTGCGCTACCCAGACCCACAAAGGCTTGGCTGGGGGGCGCTGCAGGAAGACCGCCCAGGCAGCAGGTGGCGCTGCGAATACCGCGCGCAACCTCCCCTCAATCTCCCCTTTCTCAGCAATGGCGGGTGACGGTGGGGGCCTTTTTCTAGGGGTGGCTATTCTGAAGCCTGACCCCAGGTGCGGACGTGGGTTCCCGTCCCCGCGGGAGCTGTGGCCTCGAGGAGGGTTAGAGAAGACCATGGAGCTCTCCGGGCACCCCTATCCCGCGCGAGGCGCGGCGGCAGCGGCGGCCCGGGGAGACACAGGCCTGGGGGCGGAATTCGCGCCGGGCGGCAGGCGGCGTCGCGGGCAGCTCGGGGGCGGGCAGGGTCCTGGGTGAGAAGCGAGCCGGCGGCCTGAGCAGGCGACTGACTTGAGCAGGGCGCCGGGGGGAGCCAGGAGGCTCGGCGAAGCGAGCGGGCCCTGAGCTGACAGATACGCGGCGTGGCCGGGGCGGCGAGCGAGCGGGCGGGCGAGTGCGGGGCGCAGCCATGATCACTTCGGCCGGTGAGTGGGGCCGCCGCCGGCGCCGCCAGGGAGGAGCCGCCACGCCGGCTTTTAGCTGAGTCAGGGCCGGTGACTGGGCACCTCCCGGCGGAGGCGCCGCGCGCCTCGCTGTCCAAAGCCCACCTCCGGGCGGGAGCTGGCCGTGCGGCCCGGCCTCTCCGAGGGGGGCCCCGCGACCACCTCCGGCTCGGGGGGGAAAATCGCGCTGGGTGGACCGGCTCGTCGTCCCTTCCCAGCCACTCCCCCCGACCCGTGCCCGGACCCAAGGGGTATCCCGGCCGGTCTCCGACCCCGACGGCTTTTCCTTAATTCCCTCCCTCCCGAGGTTGAGCGTGTGCGGCCGTCCTATCCCAGCTCTTTCTCGTGGGTGGTTAGGGTGGGATGGTCCCCCCTGTGCAGCCGGACGGTAAGGCAGCCCATGCTCCACAGTACTTCCCGACCTGACCCAGCTCTTGTCTTCTTTGGAGTGAAATCTAAATTAAACGAGGGCTGGGGCAGGTCGTTTCTGAGTCTGTTCCAAGGATATTTTAATTAAGGCACCCCGATTACTTTCCCTGTGTACTGAGAATCAGCCTATGGTTATGAGGCTGGATGCACGGTAACTGCTACCTTGAAGGAACTCCTGGCTGTGCGGGCAGGTTTCCTCCACTTAACCCTTGCGCGCGTGGATTCGTGGAATGACGTTTGCAGTGGGATCAGCTCTGAAGTCAGTTTTCAAGTGGAGATTTTTAAGCCCCTCACTACAGATCGATCTGCACACAGTTGTCCGGAGTCTCGGTGCCTATTTTTTTTTTTTTGCCGGCTCACAGACCTTTTTCTCGTCCTGAGTTACTCTACACTTGTCCCTCAAAGTATTTTGTTGTAAACAAACTGATGATCAGAAGACAGTGACTTGTACTTTTAAGGAATCTGTGTTTCTGAGGATTGCTTAAATTGGCAGAGACCCGGGAAGGCATAATTTTACACTTGAAGAAGTGCCACCGGTACATAGAATTAGACTTTTATTTTAGTTCAGTATAAGTAAAAGTTTTTCCAGTCAGAATTCTGTAAAGGTAAAATTAGCATTAAATTTCTTACCACTTGTAAATTGGACTCATTGTTTTTCAGGTTCATCTTCTTAGTCCAGAGTACCTTCATCTGTTGGCTGGGATGCTTTGAGAGCCCTAAGATTCTATTTTTCCAACATTACATCCATATAGTTTATTCTTCTTGTAGTCAGAGTATTCTTTCTTAAACTTTAATCACATAATATTCTTCTCCTTAAAGTCCTTCAGTGCTCTCTATTGTGTTTATAATGAAATACACGTTTAAAGACCTACATTATTTGATTCCTGCTTTGTGTTGTACTACTCTACTCTTCAGTTTTACATAATCATACTGGCTTTTCTGTTCCTTGAATATGTCAGTTTCTTTCCTATGGGCCCTGTCACATGCTCTTCCCCCTTTCTAAACTCTTCTTCCTCAAGTGTTCCCTTAGCTTCTCAGTCCTTAGTTTCTGATCAGATTTTAGTCTTTCCTCATCATCCTATTAAAACATGCTGGGTCTCTCCCTCTCATCCATCCCCTTCCTTCATTACAGTCCTGTGATACTTTGTTTACTTACCTGACTACTGTCTTTCTGTCTGTGGTAGAATTTTGGGCGGGAAACCTTTCATAATTCTTAAAATAACTGTCAAGCAGATGGCAGAACTTCAAAAGTGTATCTTGAATGAAGAAATCAGTTATCTAATCAAATCAATAAATCAGTCACTAGAGTATTTGAATTAGAGGCTAAAAATAAAACACTTGTACTGAACTTAATAGAATTTAAACCTGATGATTTTTGAAGTCCTGCTGTGAGACTCAGTGATGGTAGAATAGTACATATCTGTTACTCTCATTGGTTACATTTACAGGATTACTTAATCAGCTTCTGCTCCAAACCTTTTGTCACCTGATTTCCTGTTCTTTGGCTGGCTGTGGTTTAGGATCTGTCCCTGGTGCTAAAGAGAAGCTAACAGGTTCCAGTTTGGATTAGTCAGTTTATTTGTTCATTTATGGGCTAGGCACTTGCAGGACACTACAAACACAGTGGAGACTAAAAGGTCATCTTGTACTCTTAAGTTTTTCAAGAGTTTTGGCTGTGAAAGGAAGTGGAGAGATAGAGATGTTGGCTATTAAAAGGGAGATGTGAGAATGAAATTCTTTGAGGCAACTGTTTCAACTTTTAAGCTGTGTCTTCTGGAGCATAGCTTCATGTTTTTGAATAATATGCTATTTTAAATAATGCTATAAGTTGATACAGCAACTTGTTGATACTTGCTGACTTCGTGTTATGGCAGATAGTTTAGCATCCTGAAACCTTTCCCATTCCCCAGGTGCACCCATCTTCCATCTAAAGGTGAGTTCTCCTGTTTTTAAGATGGGAAATATTTGTGTATGAAGTGTAGGTATTTTATTTCATTGTGTTCCATGGACAATGGCAGCATTTCTAAGCCAGGACAACCATGTAACACGTTAGTCATAAGTGAAACCAAACAGGAGAGTGTACAAAAATCCATCATGTCTTTTGGTAAAAACAGGTCAGGCATACTGTTGATTGTTGATACGGGAATGGGTAGGATTTTTAGTATTTTGATAAAGCAGTCTGCTGTCTACTATTTGTTCCAGATTTAAGGCACTCTTCTCTATCAGCTCTTCACTGTCACTGGATCCCAGTCTTCCTCCACCCCCCACATTGCATTCTTTAATCTGTTTTTTCTTCATGCTTTCAATTCAGCCTCTCTGTTCTGGATTTGTTATACCAACCTACAGCACCAAGAAGTTCTTTTTATCTGCATTTAAAGTTTTAGAATAGTAATATGCCCTAGCTAGAACCGTGGCATAGTTTCCTTTGCTGAATTTTGTGTCTTTTCCCATATGACTCTCTAAAGACTGCTGAAGCTGTTTGGCAAACCTACACTTAACACTTAGAAATGGCTACGTCTACTAAGGAAAGTTGCCTTGACACTTTTTGTATCAGCTTACAGTTTCAACTCACTGTTGCAGAATGATTTTCAGACCTACATGGAAAACATACCTGAGAAACAGTTTAGTTTCCTTTATGCAAGGACAGTAATTTCTCACTTTTATTTTTTCCCTTAATAATCCCTTTGATATGTGACTATATTTCAGGATGCATTTTTGGGAGAGAACAGTTATTTCCTCTACTCTCTGCTGTTGGTGCCAACACCTCAGGCTCACATGAGGATTGCTTTGCTTCAGTAACTGATGTCAGAACAAGTGAGATTGCTCCTCATTTAGCGAAACCTTCTAGGTTACTTGTGATACAACAGAGGTGCCTTAATATAAGCATCTTGAAATAGTCAAATTATTTTACTCCGTTGAGTTGACAACTAAATATTCCTGCTTCTGTAAATAATTTTATGACTCTTGGTTTATTTTGTGTGAATAATTTTATTCTAAAATTGTGTAGGAAAGTTTCTCATTTTGGTCAGTCAATTAGGCCAGTGATTCTCAAACTATTACGAATATCAGTATTGCAAGGAAGGCTTGTGGCCCCATTAATGGACCCCATCCCCACAATTTTTGATTCACTAGATCTGTAATGGGGCCAATAATTTTTTATTTTTAACAAGTTCCCAGGTAATGCTTGTGCCAATTGAGCCAGGAGCCATACTTTGAAAACTGTTGAATTAGACACATAATGTGATATATGTGGTATCATGAGAGTTTGATAACATAGTTTACTCTTGAACTTTGAAAAATAAACTTTCTGGTTTTAAAGAAAAAGAATCATTCCTATAATGAAGTCACCCCTCAAAAAATACCTATTTTCCAATTGTGATATATGTTTCATTAAGCATTAGTTTATCTTAGCATATATATTTCATAATCACAATATATAGCCTCCGTGGTGGCTTAGTTGGTAAAGAATCTGCCTGCAGTGCAGGAGACCCCAGTTTGATCCTTGGGTTTGGAAGATCCCCTGGAGAAGGAAATAGTAACCCACTTCAGTATTTTTTCTTGGGAAATCCCATGGATAGAGGAGCCTGGAGGGCTACAGTCTATCAGGTCACAAGAGTCGGACATGACTGAGCAACTAAACTAATCACAGTTTACCTTTTGTCTTGTAGCTGGAATTATTTCTCTTCTGGATGAAGAAGAACCACAGCTTAAGGTATGAGTTGAAGAAAATTAACTGGGTTTAATATTTGTACTTTGAAACTGTTTGGCTATATTGATATTTGTGTATATTCCATCATTTAAAATAGCCATCGTACTAAGTCTATAACCAGTCATTGAAATCTAGACCCAGAAGACAGTGTTTTGGCAACAGCAGTTGGTTTTCCCTAGAGTTTAGCAAAGCTGAGGCAAATAAATCTCAGTTTCTATATCAACAGAAATCACATATTTGAAAACTTCTTTGATATGACAAAAATTTGAAATATACTTTAGTTGGCTCTAGGCACCTGAATTCATTTATATCCAAACCAGCAACGTAGAGTCAATCTTACACATACTGTCAAAGAAGAAAAATGTTCAGTATGATAAGGAATGACATTATATGGCTAGTCTTATGTTCTATGATTGAAAACAGAAAGGAAGTATGTAAGCCCAAGAGAAAATGTAAGTTAGTTGGTAAACTTTTATATTTGTCATAGATTAAAACTTTTAGTAAATATGACTTAGAATTTGGCCATTGATTTGTTTGCTTTTTTTTTTTAAGGAAATATAATGATAAGCCTGTCTCAGAATTGAATTTTGGTTTTATCTTCTACAGGAATTTGCACTACACAAATTGAATGCAGTTGTCAATGACTTCTGGGCAGAAATTTCTGAGTCTGTAGACAAAATGTAAGAATTTGTTTCTATTAATTGTAATAAAGTAGATCAACCTTAATTATCCATGGATGTGGGTCTTGTGATTTATTAATTCATTTAGAAATTTGCTGCCCCTAAATTGTGACTTGGGTATATAGATTTGGAATTTTTAAAGAGAACCACAGTTTGAACTAGGCCTATACTTCCTAATTTCTTTCAGAGAAGTTTTGTATGAAGATGAAGGTTTCCGGAGTCGGCAGTTTGCGGCCTTAGTGGCATCTAAAGTATTTTATCACCTGGGGGCTTTTGAGGAGTCTCTGAATTATGCACTTGGAGCAGGTGACCTCTTCAATGTCAATGATAACTCTGAATATGTGGAAACTATTATAGGTAATTATCTTCCATCTAGTAAGGCTTTATCTTATTGGCCTGTTTCTTGCTCTCCTACATACAGCATTTTCCCCCTGAATTACTCTTTGATGTTGGCACATTTCATTTTAATTGAAAGTTCATAATCTTTCTACAATAATCTTATGCAGACTGAGTTTTTAGATCTGCCTTAGAATTCCATGCTGTTATTTTTTATCATAATGAACAGTAACATCAGTAATAGTAATTATTAATGAAAGCACTCACCTCACAAAATATTTTAAGAGTGAATCTAAGAAATTATTCAGAAACAGCTGACTTAAGGCAAAGTTAGTTATCTCAGTGGTTATGGTCATCTCTTTTCCAGTGAGCATATGCTTATGCAAAAGAATTAAATCAGGTTATTGTGAATAACAGAAATTAAATGATAGCAATTTATAGAATTGTTTCTAGCATAGGAAAACATTATTCAGTATTTCCACTGTGCTAGGCACTGTCCTGGTCATTCTTCATTTCATGGTTTATTCCACAGCTTCCCTGTGAAGGGGGAGCTCGCCCTGTTATATAGATGAGAAAACTTGGGTTTCAAGATGATAAAGGCACATAGTTATTAAATAGGAGGGTCAGAATTTAAAGCCTAGGCTTAATCACTACGAAATGCATATTGTTTCTACTAGTAACCGTTGTTGTCTTATTTGTTTCTGTGTTTTTGAAGTCAGAGGGTAGCACACAGGCAGGCCTCTGGGTTCTCCATCTTGTGAGTTGAATCAGCTCTGTAAGATTTTGTTCAGAGCTTTTGTAGCTTTAAAAATGTTTGAAAACATTTGCTCTAATAGATGAAAGAAGAGATTGTGTACCCTTTAGACACGTCTTTATAAATATCAAGCTTTAGGTCATAATTACAGATAGCCCAAGAGTGTTTTCTGGAAATGTGTATAGTATAGATAGTTTTTTGAATTCCTGATTAAGAGGAGATCTGCATTATTCCCCTGCACTCTTAAAGGAAGAAAATTGGTATTCTCTTTCAGAAATTGGGAAATGCTGCACTAGGGAGTCCAAAGGGGTACTTTTCAAATGTCCCTGAAGTTTGTAGTAAGATTTTGTGTTCACGTTTAAAAATTTTTTGTCATGATGGTGAGAGAATGTTTCAAGCTTTATTGTTGTTGGGGATTTATTAAATTGGAGTTTTCATCTGTGAATCCTGTGGAAAGAACAGATTATTTTAAAGAATAGACCATATCATTTGAAACCAAAGCACTTCCCCTGCATTGTTAAGGAATGGGAAGTTAAATACTTTTATCTCTTTTATTTGACAGATTTATTTTGATGAGTGTTGATAATTTTATCCAGCAGTGATCTGCAGGTGCTTGCAGTGTTACCGTTTTACAAATGATGATTTTAATCAGGACAGTTGGTCCATGAGGTGGTAGATTCCTTCCTGTGTATCATCTTAATCTTAGCTTATAAGAGGTGATTGTTGATGGTAGACCAGTTCTGTTTACTTTTCTTTAAGTAGAAATAGGATTTACCGTTCTAGTTTTCTTGGGACTATTAGGATGCATTTTTTTTTTCCATAACGTCAGTGAGATCTGTGAAAAGATACATAAAATAGAATTTAGGAACACCTTCCTAGGACCTTAAATGAATGTCATAAGCAGTACACTCAGAAAACTCAAGGCTAAAAATTTTCTCCCAATTGTAATAAGACTTTAGCTAGAAATGAGGCTGCAGTTAGTATATACCTGGTAAGTGAGAGCACGAGTCTCATTTGAAACTTAGGAGGTAACATTTTTCTTTCTCCATAATTAAATCTGAGATTCCTCTCTGGTGAGACAGGGGTAATGTTTCCTCGCAACTACATTTAGTTCACAAAGCTCCAGTTGGGGCCTGATGAAGATTTTCTGCAATGAAAATTGTTTAAAGTCTGTGTTGTGACTGCCACTTTGTTCTTACTAACTGTACCTGAACCTGTCTAATTCTTCCTGGATGGATCCTGAACCTGGTATATTCCAGTTTAGAAAAGTGTTCTGCTTCCCCCGAATATAGCCCCATTGACATGGGCCGTGTAGTCGACCAGCGGTTCTTCATGCTAGTTCAATCATTTCTGTTTCCTAAGGCTGTAGTTTGCAACTCATTAATCTTTTCCTTGTACCTTTCTCTTTGAAAAGGAGAGTTACAAGCCAGTGTGTTATAGAGAGGACAGCTGTTATATATCTCATTTAGCTTGAGTGGCTATCTTCCTTATGAAGGTGGAAGAAGTCTTAGGGTAATTTCCCTTTTTGGTTGCTCTTAACAAGTTTATGGTATGATGGTAAAGTAGTGTAAGTTGTAAACATGATACTTCTCCCCCTTTCATCCAAATCATTGTGAAATGTGAAAGCCACATTGTTCGTGTGCACCACTGCATGAATTTTCATACTCTGTTTGGGGGAGAGGGGAAATATGTGTGAAAGGCTCACCCTACCTCACACTGAGGCAGTGAATATTTCAGCTGATTGCTGGAAAGGGTTTTGGAAATCTTTGGGATTGCCTTTGGGACCAGTGGCACATTTCAGGTCATCTCACCATTATTCTACAAAGATGATTAAGGCAGGCTCTACTCTCAAGGAGTTAATAGTTTCATTAATGTGAAGACTGATAATTTATTGCCACATGATAATTGCTACAATATATTTTTGTTAATATTCTCAATGGCAAGTGTTTGTTTTTTGAAAAGTGAAACAGTCAGCTATTTGTAGCCAACTCTGTAAAATAAGCAGCTTGGTCAAGTTGAATAATGTAATTTTGGTCAGAGTACAGTAACAAGATAGTAACATTTTAAATAATGTCAACTTATGGAATTAGTATAACTGTTATGAAGGGAACTATTGTTGGAAGGTATAGCTTCTAGCATTTAAAAAATTTGAAATTTACTTACTTCATAAGTTATCCCATAAGTTTTCATGGTGATAAATGTCGGTATTGTCCTTTCTAGTAGTATCAGCCCAATTTACAAAGTAATCAGTTATTTTATTTTCCCTGTAGCAAAGTGCATTGATCACTACACCAAACAATGTGTGGAAAATGCAGATTTGCCCGAAGGAGAAAAAAAACCAATTGACCAGAGATTGGAAGGCATTGTGAATAAAATGTTTCAAAGATGTCTAGATGATCACAAGTATAAGCAAGCTATCGGCATTGCTCTGGAGACACGAAGACTGGACGTCTTTGAGAAGACTATACTTGAGTCGGTAGGTAGAGGGTGCAACTTTAGAGATTGTTATTGATGAAGAATCAGCAGAGCAAATTATTAAAACTGAAAATTATAGTGAAAAGAAACTCGAGCTTAGATGGAATAAGATGCGATGCTCTTTTGAAAACAGTTTATTTTTATGTTTTTAAAACATGTCTTTTTATATTTTTTATGTTTTTAATGTATTTATAAAGGAACTTTGGCTGTGCTTGTTGAATAGCCTCTTTTGTCTTACCACTTTTATTCCTATTAGGTCTTGCATGGGGAAGTTGTCTTAATTAGGCTTTCTCTAATTGCTGCGCTTGGGCTTCTCATTGTTGTGGCTTCTCTTATTATAGCGCATGGGCTCTAGGGTGCAGGCTTCAGTAGTATGGCTCATGGCTGTGGCTCTCCTAAGGCACGTGGAATCTTCCTAGACCAGGGATTGAACCTGTGACCCTTGCATTAGCAGACAGATTCTTAACCACTGGACCATCAGAGAAGTCCTCTGCCCTTTTAAAGAAGACTGTAATGATAACTACTATTGTAGTAGCTTTATTATGGCTAAAACTATACTTTCCTAGTTTGGGGGTGTTTTACAATAGTTATGACAATTGTAAGTCACCAACCAAAGTGGTCAGAGAGGTGCAAGCCTGAGTTAAATGAACATTGATCTGTTAAGTGCCCACTTAGCCTGCCTCACCCGCTGTCCTTCTCCACGAGCTAACTCTTTGTACTCCAGCCATCTTGACTTTGTCTCTTCTAGATGTACCATGCCTCATTCGCCTTACCAGAAATACTGCCCCTCCGGAAAACATCCTTTTCTTTTCCTTACCTGCTTTGTTCTTGTTCAAGATTCATAGTTCAATTCACCTGTCATTTGTTTACAGATCCTTCTGTCACTCCCTGCCAGCCATATCCTCCTCAACCCCTAGATCCAACTAGATCCACCAGATCAGAACCTACTTAAGGACAGGTGCTTTTACCACTGAGTCCCCAGAGCCTAAGGTAGCATTTAGCAGCAGTGGCAAGATTTGTTTGCTGCTACTGCTGCTGCTAAGTTGCTTCAGTCGTGTCCAACTCTGTGCGACCCCACAGACGGCAGCCCACCAGGCTCCCCTGTCCCTGGGATTCTCCAGGCAAGAACACTGGAGTGGGTTGCCATTTCCTTCTCCAGTGCATGAAAGGGAAAAGGGAAAGTGAAGTCGCTCAGTCGTGTCCGACTCTTAGCGACCCCACGGACTGCAGCCTACCAGGCTCCTCCGTCCACGGGATTTTCCAGGCAAGAGTACTGGAGTGGGGTGCCATTGCCTTCTCCAAAGATTTGTTTAAATGAGTGTAAATATATGAATGGCCCAGTGTCATAGAATGGCCCTTATTTTGCTGTTTGATTTTTGTGCAGTTGTAGTTACTCCTTGTCTTCAGATGACTAGAACTAAAATACTTGTTTTTATTCATTCAACACTGTTCTCGGCATTGGAGAGAACAGTGGGAAGCAAGGAACAAAGTTCCTGCTCAAATGGAATAATCCACTAGGGGACCCGGCAGTGACACCTATTCCCTGTAAGGTAAAGGGGTGATAAATGTTTAAAAAAAGAGTAAAGCAGAGTAAGAAGTACATCTTACTTTGTCTCCCAGTGCATATATACATATATTACTAGATGTAACTTAAGATGAAATGTGGACCCCATGGACTGTATCCCGCCAGGCTCCTCTGTCCCTGGGGATTCTCCAGGCAAGAATACTGGAGTGGGTTGCCATGCCCTCCTCTAGGGGATCTTCCCAACCCAGGGATAGAACCCATATCTCCCGCATTGCAGGCAGATTCTTTTTGTCTGAGCCACCAGGGAAGCCCATAAGATGAAATAATACCTACTTTTTCTGCTTGTGATGTAATCATGGTATTTTAAAATTGTACTTCATTTTTTTGAAAAATGTTAGTCCTATTAAGTTGATTTCATTATGTGTGCACTGATTTGTCACAGCTTGCTTACAAAATAAATTTTATTTTATCATTGAATGTTAACTTTCTTTAAATTCTATAGCAATTTACAATTTTTCAAAAGTTTTGCATGCATTTTGTATAGTCCTGTATTAACCCTTTTTAATCCCCTACTCTTCTATAACCCCTCCCCCTTCCCTGTCCCCTCTGATAACTACCAGTTTGTTCTCTATATCTGTGAGCCTGCTTTTGTTTTTTATTTTATTCACTAGTTTATTGTGTTTTTTAGATTCCACATGTAAGTGATACCATATGGTATTTGTCTTTCTCTATCTGACTTTATTTTACTTGGCATAGTGCCCTCCAAATCCATCCATGTTGCTGCAAATGGCAAAATTTCATTCTTTTTTTATGACTGAGTAGCATTCCATTGTATATATACATATGTATGTGCACGTATATATGTGTGTGTGTGCATATATATGTACACACACATAGCTTTATCCATTCATCTGTTGATGGATACTTAAGTTGCTTCCGTATCTTGGCTATTATTAATAACACTGCTATGAATATTGGGATGCACAACAGAAGTCTTTCTGAATTAGTGAATTTTGAATTTCTCAACTCCATTTTTGAGAAGTACTCCTGTAGCTCTTCAGCATGCTTGTTTATGCTCAAGAACTTTTATAGGTTGGTATCTCAAAATTCGGGCATGCTTTGAAGAACCACAAGGTAGACATAAATAATCAGGAGTCAAAACTTCCTCAGGAGAGTGCCAGTTAGATGTGACAGCACTCAAAGCTTGAGTCACTCAGAGCTAGAAAACAATTCTGTCATCTTGTGTTCCTGGCCATTGAGTATAGGCAATAAATCCTGAGGATTAGCTAGGTTGTCTGCTTGGTATATGGACAGTTGTGTAGATCTTTTTATAATAATTAACAGCACCACTCTGTTATAGTATACTGTGTTCATATAGTGATAATACTGGATGAACACTAAATATTTGTTTTCAACACATTTTTTCATGAAGACAGGGAAGTAGGTAATTTTCTTTTAAGATTTTCGTCTAAAGTAGTTAAAAATTTTAAATTTTATTTAAGTAGCAAATAAAGCTTTAGCTGCCTAGAATGACTAAAGAATATTGATTAAAATAATTTGTTTTCTAAATAAACATGCTTCAGTAACTAGATAATGATGTCTCTTTAAATGATCTCTTTCAGAATGATGTCCCAGGAATGCTGGCTTATAGCTTGAAGCTCTGCATGTCTTTAATGCAGAATAAACAGTTTCGGAATAAAGTCCTGAGAGTCCTAGTTAAAATCTACATGAATTTAGAGAAACCTGATTTCATCAATGTTTGTCAGGTAATGACATTATATTATTTTACACTGTATTACTGGGTAATGCCTCACTACCCCATGTATGTACCTCATCACATCACTCTAACTTCGTACATATATCTCTCAAGCGATCTTTACAACAGCCCTGTGAAGATAAGGTGTGTATTTATATTGTTTTACTGATTAAAAAAACTGAAGCTCTGAAAACTAAAAAGCTATTTTGTTATAATGTATTCCTTCTGTTCTCTTTTTTCATTTTGAAAATAATCCAGGCATTTAAGGAAATTGTTGGAAATTAGGTTAAAAAAAAATAAGTAGAAGAAAAGATAAAAACAGTACCTATGTTATGTCATTCTAAAAGAATTTCAGGTATAAAAATTATCTTTGGTTTCATTTCCCAAACACAAGCAGGACCTTTGGGTACTTTTTTTTTTATCTCTTTTCATGTATGGATTTCCTTGCATACTTTTAAAAAAAATTAAGACGGTACAGAAAATATATAAAATGAAATCTGTATCTATCCCTTTCCCTGGGCATTTTCCCAGTTAAAAGATTCATAGATGTTCTCCTCCAAAAACGTGGAGCTATGTCATTCTTCTCAATGACTGGATTGTATTTTTATTGACTGGAAATGCTCAGTTTACTTTTTAACAGTTACCACACTGTAAATTTCTGTATTCTACTTAGAGCATAGCATTTTATCACACATGTTTTTATTTGTTCACTATAATGTATTCTCAATATGTGTTTCTGCCCTCTATACATATTTAAAATTTAGATTAATGCATCCTTTTTTGAATGCTTTTTTTTAAAAAAATCATAGGTTATTATAAGATAGTGAATCTAGTTCTCTGAACTCTGTTGCTCATCTGTTTTATGTATAGTTTTTGATGCTTTTTAAAGCAAGTGTGAAACAGAAGAAGTTGGAAGAAAAATATACACCTTTATGTCACTTGAAGTCTACTAACATTTTAGTATATTTCCTTTCACTCTTCTCTATATAGTTTTTTTGAGTTTTGTTTGCTCTAAATAGTTTTTAATAGTTTCTTAAATGTTTTTTTAAGTTACATGAAAAACAATAGTCCTTTGCCTTCTTTTCTCAGTGTATTTCAGTTTTATTTCCCAGAAGTAATTTTATTTATTTTAGCTATTTTATTCCTTGTCCCTGTAAAAAAAAATTTTTGAATTTTACGTTTTTAAAATTTATTTTTGAACAGATGACAGTCACATGATTCGAAATTCATTAAGAACCATTGGGTATATAGCAAAAAGTCTTCCTGCCACTTCTCCCTTTGGCTCCCAAGTTCCCTTCCCTGGAAGCAAACTATCAATTATATATGTCCTTCAGTTTAATGTTTTTTCCATGTTTTAACTCTTCACAAACTCTTATAAAAACTCTTTCTTGATTATGCAGTAGTCATTCAGTGGGTGTTCTTTGTCTTTTTTATCCAGTCTCCTGTTATTGGTCTTTTATTTTGTTTCCATAATTTCCTATTCTTAGTTTATAATAATTTTGATTAATGTGTTCATTTTGAAATTTTTTAAAACAAATTTTAAATTGAACTCTTAAATATCCTAAATTTATTGGATGGCTTTTGTTAAAACATGTGGCAGATCATAAGAGTAGTAGGAGAAATGCTTCAGAGGGTTCCTTTTAGTGCCTCTTGTCCTCGCCCAGCACGATACAGTGCGTTATGAATGAATAAATGAATGGCTCCTACAGTTTATGGTGAAGCAGAAATTAGAAGTGAAACAGCACTTCATAGTGATTTATGAGTAAGTCTTAAAGAAGTCAGGATTCATTCACCAGCCAGTTATTAAGTATTGCTGATTGCCGGGCACAGTATTAGGAGCCATAAGCATAACTTGTATGGACTTTCTTATAGAAGGCAGATTCTACTTTCAGAAAAATTTTAGTGCCAGGATGAGAAATGGAATGCTATTATTAGACTAGATAGTTAGTTTGCTGCAGTTTGCCTTCACTTTTATTTATGGTTTCCTGTGTTGTTGATTGTAACTGTTTAAGTATCTTACAGACCAGGTTTTTTATTATTATGTAATTGTTCTTTATCTGTTTCAGTGCCTAATTTTCTTAGATGATCCTCAGGCCGTGAGTGATATCTTAGAAAAACTGGTAAAGGAAGACAACCTCCTGATGGCCTATCAGATTTGTTTTGATTTATATGAAAGTGCTAGCCAGCAGTTTCTGTCATCTGTAATCCAGAATCTTCGAACTGTTGGCACCCCTCTTGCTTCTGTGCCTGGGTCCACCAACACGGGCACTGTTCCAGGATCAGAGAGAGAAAGGTACGCCTATCTGTTTCTGCATAACTAATCCAGCTATCTTTATCTTATTTGGGGTGTAGACAGAATATTTCTAGATAACGTAGTCTTAAGAATAAATACCATTAGGTTTCATAGATTGTAAACTCTGAAGAAGACTATTGCTCTGTTTTGCACTCTGCTGGGCACATTAAGGAAAATGAAAAAAAAAAAAAAAGGACCCTTCTGGAAACAATGAAAGTGGTTGTTTGATGGGGTGGGTGTGGGTCCTGCATGCTTTCTTATCAAGTAAATTAAAAAATCTCAGGTAGGGTAGGTTGGGCTAGATTTTAGGTGTTTGGGTTAGATATTTTACAGGTAGAAACATTCTTAGCTTTTTAATGCTTTTATTAGAACTGATAAAAATTACTGTAATTCAGTAATCTTCATTTATCTAGGTTTTTAAAATTTTTTTCTCAACATTATTTTGTAGATTTTAGTACAGGACTTTTGTACGTTTTCCCCTAAAGTTATTCCTAAGTATATTATGTCTTTTGATACTATTGTAAGTGGTATGTTTAAGTTTCAATTCAATTTAAATTACTTATTGCTATTATGTAGAATTATCCTCGATCGTTGTATATTAAAATTGAATCCCACAACCTTGCTTAAGTTACTTAGTGGGTCGAGTAAATTGTTTTTATAGTAATATTCTTTTATATCCTGTAGTTTATCTTTACTGAAATTAGTTTTCCTAAGTATTTACAAAGGAGGCTTGGTTAGGATAGTTTTTCTAATTTCACTGTTCCTTAGTACTTTCTCTTCTGTTGTGTTTGTGGAGTTTTAAACAGAATGGTGTCTTATGTCGTGAGATCTCCTGGCTCTTTTTCCTTTCTCACTTTCATTTTGGCCTTCTTTTTCCCTCATTTCTGCTTTCTTAATTTGAATTCTATGCCCAGCATTTTCTCCTTTGTGTTTTGCTTTGACCTAGAAGAGAGTGTTGGCTGGTCGGTTTTAAAGTTGTTGGGGCTCTGAATGCTTTACTTCAGACTGGTTTTGTGGCTGGTGGTGGTGGCTCTGTTTTGGGAATCTGGGAGATACTTTGTCCCCTGGTTTTGTTGTATTGATTGTCCTTTTTTTGCTAACCTAGTTAGTTGCTTTGCATGTTTTATGAAATTATTTGGCGGAAATTTGGTAACTGAACTGCCTCCATCTTATTTTACAGTCTTTTCTGTTTCTTAACAGCAGTACTTTAAAAGTTATTTAGTGTTTTTTCCTTGGAAAATACTTATTACGGACATGGTTCAGATCTTCCATTTGATTAAAAGGAAAGAGAAAAAAGTCACCCACACATACCATTCAGAAAAGATTTATCACACTGGTAACTGTTGGTTCTCTTCGTTTTAGTGACTCGATGGAAACGGAAGAAAAGACAGGTAGTGTGCTTGTAGGAAAGACTCCAGAAGTGGTAAGTGTGCTTTTTGAAGTTGAGGTTTCCATTTTAACATAGATTTCCACGCTATATTTTAAATTACTTAAAAGTGTTATATACCTGCTTTTATGGAGGTTTATTATTAAGCTTTATATCAAAGTTATTTTATAAAAATAGATTTTCTATAAAAAGTAAAATTTAAAAAATTAATCTCAGGAACTTCCTTGGTGGTCCAGGATTAGGCCTTGGCTCTTTCACTGCTGAGGGCCTGAGTTCACTCCCTGGTTGAGTGGGGAACTAAAATCCCACAAGCTGCACAGCACAGGCAGAAAGCAAAAGATTGATCCCAGAAAACACTTGACTTAGAAGAAATCAAGTCCTCAGATCCTTACTGAAGAATGAACTCTGTTCAGAATAACTCTGAATTACGTCACAGGGTGAGAAAATCTATGGCCTCTAGCAAATAAATGGCAACTTGTAGAGAGAGAGGACAGTTTAGTTGTCTTTATTTTTAATATTCATAGTGTACTTACCAGTGAGGCAAGGATTAGAACAGTAGTCTGTTGGATGTAATGTTTCCTCCATCAGAATTTTTGGTTTCTGGTTATCAGGTATATAAATTTCAACTCATCTTGTGGTTGGAACGAGTTGTGTTGGTGGCTTGGTATAATTTGTGAGATCGTATATATGTGTTGATTAAAGGTGCTTTTTCTCAATTTTGAAGAGAGTTTCTCACCTAAACTATGAACTCATAGTTTAAAATAGTATAAAATAGTTCTTCCTGTGTATCATCATTACTCTTACAGGTTTTTAAAAAATTTTTCATATTGGAAGTGTTTTTTTATGTGTATGACTGAATTTCACTGGTTTAGGGTTATTAAAATTAGCTTACTGGATTTCAGTAATATAATAATTTTCATTTTTGTTTGTTTTGACAGAGTCCAGAGCCCAAGGACCAGACTTTGAAAATGATTAAAATTCTAAGTGGTGAAATGGCTATTGAGTTACATCTACAGTTTTTAATACGAAACAATAACACAGATCTCATGATTCTAAAAAATACAAAGGTAGAAAATTCGTCTGTAATGGAGGCTTTTTTCTTATATTTATTTCTTTGTTGATTATAAGTACTTAATACTTATTGAATAATTTGTTGCACTTTGTCAAGGAAATACATTTTTGAAAAAATAACAATGGGAGAGACACTTGATCTTACTGAAGAAGAAAGGGAATTAATACTGATTTTTTTGTTTTAGTCTGTCATTGGGAAGTTTAGTGGGTTTTTTTTTAACCCCACTTTTTTAGCTAACTTATTTTAAATTTGTTTATTTTTTAATCGAAGGATAATTGCTCTACAGAATTTTGTTAGTTTTCTGTCAAACCTCAATATGAATCAGCCACAGGTATACATATGGTTTGGTTTTAGTCACTAAGTTGTGTCCGACTCTTGCAACCCCATGGACTGTAGCCTACCAGGCTCCTGTGTCCATGGGATTCTTCAGGCAGGAATACTGGAGTGGGTTGCCATTTCCTTCTTTAAAGTATACATGTATCCCCTCTCTTTTGAACCTCCCTCCCCATCCCACCCCTCTAGGTTGATATAGAGCCCCTGTTTGAGTTTCCTGAGACATATAGCAAATTCCTATTGGCTATCTACTTTACATATGGTAATAGCTAACTTTAATTTGAATGTGTACGTGTGGCATTTGGACAGATACCACAATCAGAGCATTAATATAGGTTGTGTGTTTGTTTTTCCCAGTGAACTGCAGACTCCTTGAGAACAGGGGTTCTTAACCTTGATATTGTAATCTTTGCTGAGAATTCATCCTGACAATTGTTCATTTTAATTTTTGAACAGATAATCTATTCATCTGGTTCCAAAAAAATTTTAGCATGAAAAGATACATACTATGAAAAATCTTCCTGCCTTGCCTGTGTTATTTACCCAAATCCTTTCCCAAAGTCATTTTATGTAATCATATATTATTTCATTAATATGAAGTTGTTTGATTGAGCTATATGTAATCATGCTTCTCTAGATTTTTAAAATAATTTTTACAAGTGTGCAAGAGAAAAATTTGCATTTATGACAGTTTTCTGATGCTTATCTTTATGGTGCAGTCGAATTAAACAAAATTGCTTTGGTGACTGCCAGAGGTACAGTTCTAGAAGAGGTACATCATTGCTTCTCCAGTTACATCCATTCTTGGAGACTTTGAGCAGGATATCAAAAAGAAATGGCAAACTATTTAGAAACTAATAATTAGAATATCTGCTATTAAATTCTTACCTGAAATCTGTTGACCTCAAGTTAAGACCACAAATAAAACTTTTGACTTGCTGTTTTTTAATAGGCTAGCTATTTAATCTTTATAAAGAAATTTCCAAGATTCATATTTTAAATGCTAATTCCGTTTATTCATGTTTTCACCACAAAATAGTGCTTCTTATTGTGTGTTTAGATGCAAGCTTGCATTTGTATGAATACAAATGATGAATATCTGTGTTTGTTTTTTAGGATGCAGTAAGGAATTCTGTCTGTCACACGGCAACTGTCATAGCAAACTCTTTTATGCACTGCGGCACTACCAGTGACCAGTTTCTTAGGTAAAAGTACTCGTAGGCTCCCACTTCTGTTTAAAAGTGTCTCTGACAGAGACTCTGTTGGCACTATTACATGGATGTGGGGAACTTTACCTGCTTGCCAGTCCTGAATTTTAAATTCTACCTTTGCTATTTTATACATTTTTTTAAATTACATATACCTACCTGTTTTGAGGTAAAATTAATTTTCTTCATTAGTTGCCTTGAATACAGATTTTTTAATGAAATATATTAACCTCTGAAGTTTGATACAATTTTGCCTTTGTTCATAGTGTAATTACATATGTGTTTTTAGAAAGTCCTCAGAATATTAAGAGGCCTTAAGAGGTAAAACAGAATCATCAGTAACTTGAAATCCATAAAGTAAAATTATTTTTAACAGTTCAAGGTAAAAATGTTAGAGCTTTGACTTTAGTGTTATAAAAAGCTTTATGAAATTCATATCAATAATATTGTCAAATTTTGTTTTCTTACAGAGATAACTTGGAATGGTTAGCCAGAGCCACTAATTGGGCAAAGTTTACAGCTACAGCCAGTTTGGGTGTAATTCATAAGGTAATATATACTGATCTCTGTGAGCAGGCATCAGAACAGAAGCAATTTTTCTGTAGTTAAGGAACAAAAAAATAGGGACTTCCCTGGCAGTCCAGTGCTTGAGACTCAGAGCATCCAATTCAGTGGACAGACCAGGGAATTAAGATCCCACATGCCACGCAGTGCAGCAAAAAAAAAATAGAGAAACATGTTTACTATAATGCATTGACAGGTACATTTTGTTAAATTAGATCAGTCCTTATACAGGGAAGAATAAAGGAAATAGGAAATGTGTGTTTTTTGTTTTTTTTTTTAATAAAAAGTAGAAATCTTTTTTGTGTGAAGACTAAGCTATCTCTGCGACCCCATGAATCACAGCATGCCAGGCCTCCCTGTCAATCACCAACTCCCGGAGTTCACTCAAACTCATGTCCATAGAGTCGGTGATGCCATCCAGCCATCTCATTCTCGGTCGTCCCCTTCTCCTCCCGCCCCCAACCTTTCCCAGCATCAGAGTCTTTTCCAGTGAGTCAACTCGTCGCATGAGGTGGCCAAAGTATTGAAATTTCAGCTTTAGCATCAGTCCTTGGACATGAGTTTGAGTGAACTCCGGGAATTGGTGATGGACAGGGAGGCCTGGCGTGCTGTGATTCATGGGGTCGCAGAGAGTCGGACACGACTGAGTGACTAAACTGAACTGAACTGAAGCCATTTCTTAAAAGATGAATTGAAATAATTATTTGCAGGGTCTAAGATAAATTTGGGGAAATGTTATAAAACAAAGAGGAGGGGAATGGAAGCATTTGTTTCTCAGTAGGATATGATTTAGGATCACTTAAAAGCTGTCTTCTCCTGTGAGTGATAAAGTTGCTTAGGAGAGAACTCCACTTCCTCCTTCACTCTGGAGAAAAAGCAGTAACAGAAAATGTTTCTTTCACTTTCTTTTACTGACACCTCTGTGGTGGCTCACATTTACAGGGTCATGAGAAGGAAGCATTACAGTTAATGGCAACATACCTTCCCAAGGACACCTCTCCAGGGTCAGCCTATCAGGAAGGCGGAGGTCTCTATGCACTGGGTCTCATTCATGCCAATCATGGTGGCGATATAATTGACTATCTGCTTAACCAGCTTAAGAATGCCAGCAATGACGTAAGTATTATAATGCACAACTAAATTTCCATTACTTAAGAATGAGGAAAACATTATATTTGCCAAATTATTTCAGTGAATAGAAATCTTGTAGGATTCACAGATCAAAGATACTATTTTCATAGACTCTTATGTTTTAAAGGTAATTTCCTCTCCTCCTCTATAAGCTAAAATTGTGTTTCCAGTCCCTTAAACCTTATGTGTGAAAAGTGAAATAAAAGTATCAGATATTTATAAAATATACATTGTATGCATTGTAAGACACTTTAGAGTCTTGTTATGTTACATAAGTGATTTTCTGTTATTTTATAGGAAGCTAAAGCCCCTCCAAAATTGCCTGTACTCTTTTGGGAGTCAGAATTCTTGCTTGTGTAATCTTTTTGGTGATTTTTAAATGTAACTCTTTTGGAAAAACTTATTAAGTATCCCTGTTTTTATTTTAAGGAGCCATGACATAGGATTTTAGACTTTTTAAGCTTTTATGTTAGAGTAGTCTCTATTAGAAAGCTATTGGGAGAGTACCTCAGTGAGCCAGAAAACTTTGTCCTACTTCAGTGAAAAGACTTGAGATCAGTAGGATGGTCTGTCTCAGCTAATATGCCCCTATCCACAAATCTTACATAAATTATATATATTTTTGCCTTAAACTTCTGGTGGTCTCAGGTAAAAATTTTCTTATCAGATAAAGCTTTTTGATTACCAGCAACAAACTCTGCTGACCAACTTAAACAAGGAGTTTATTGGAACTAGCTTATATAATTAAAGGAAAAGCTGGTGAACTAGTTCTCACAAAGGTTAAAAGCAGGGTGATTCTGGGAATCTTGGTAATAGGAACTATTGGAATGGTCTCTTCGGGCCTCTACTGTCAGGATGAATGAACTTGAAATGTTTTTGGTCCTTGGGTCACTCCACTTAAGAAAGATTAGAATTCCAGAGGAGCATCTGATTGGCCTGTCTAGAGTCACAGGCCCACACTTTCCCCAGGGGAATATGAGAATTTATTTTCAATGACAGTTTCACCAAGATTTGAACCAGTAGGGAGAAATATTCCCCAAGTAGGACTGGGGTACTGTCACTAATAAAAGGATACTGTACATTCAAAAGTAATAGATCGTCACACAGATATTCTCCAAATAAAGACTAACTTTTGCTCTTGACACCATTTTCTCCCACTTTCTTCATAACCATGTTCCGTTAGATTCCTTTTTCTCCTCTGTGCTTCCTCCCTCAGTTCATAAGCATATTCACCTATCCTAAAAAGACTCTCTTCTTGTCAGTTGCTTCTCTCTTTCAGTTGTTGTCGCCTTTCTCCTCCCCTTCTCGTGTAAACTTATTAAAAGAGAGCTGTACTGTCTCCACTTTGTTTTCATTTCCTTAACTCACCATATTTTATATCAGCAGGCAACATTCTTTCGAAACTGAAATTGTGAGGTTACCACTGACCCTCTGGATCCTTTGATAATATTCACTAGGCCAAATGCTCTCCGTGCCAACAGCACAATGTATTTTGAAAGTAGAATGAAAGGTTGGATTTTAAGTGCAGTACACCAGATAAATGGAGCCCATGCATTTTCTCTAGATCGTTCGGCATGGTGGCAGTCTAGGCCTTGGTTTGGCTGCCATGGGGACCGCACGCCAGGATGTGTATGATTTGCTAAAAACAAACCTCTATCAGGATGATGCTGTGACAGGTAAGTGATTCTTTCCAAAGATGACATACTCTTTCCAAGTAACATAACTGTAACGTTTGTTTTCTGCCTATATTTTGTGGACTCTTAAACATCTAGTCAATTTCTCTACTTGTAGAAGGAGTTAATTTTGCCACATTTATCAAATTCATCTTATAAAAATATGTTCGTGATATATGCTGCTACTGCTGCTGCTAAGTCACTTCAGTCGTGTCTGACTCTGTGTGACCCCATAGACGGCAGCCCACCAGGCTCCCCCGTCCCTGAGATTCTCCAGGCAAGAATACTGGAGTGGGTTGCCATTTCCTTCTCCAATGCAGGAAAGTGAAAAGGGAAAGTGAAGTTGCTCAGTCATGTCTGACTCATAGCGACCCCATGGACTGCAGCCTACCAGGCTCCTCCATCCATGGGATTTTCTAGGCAAGAGTACTGGAGTGGCTTGCCATTGCCTTCTCCGTTGTGATATATAGGCTTCTAAAAATAGTATCAAGATTGCCGGGGGAAATATCAATAACCTCAGATATGCAGATAACACCACCCTTATGGCAGAAAGTGAAGAGGAACTAAAAAGCCTCTTGAGGAAAGTGAAAGAGGAGAGTGAAAAGGTTGGCTTGAAGCTCAACATTCAGAAAATTAAGATCATGGCATATGGTCCCATCACTTCATGGGAAATAGATGGGAAAACAGTGGAAACAGTGTCAGGCTTTATATTTTAGGGCTCCAAAATCACTGCGGATGCTGATTGCAGCCATGAAATTAAAAGACGCTTACTCCTTGGAAGGAAAGTTATGACCAACCTTGATAGTATATTAAAAATCAGAGACATTACTTTGCCAACCAAGGTCTGTCTAGTCAAGGCTATGGTTTTTCCCGTGGTCATGTATGGACGTGAGAGTTGGACTGTGAAGAAAGCTGATCGCCGAAGAATTGATGCTTTTGAACTGTGGTGCTGGAGAAGACTCTTGAGAGTCCCTTGGACTGTAAGGAGATCCAACCAGTCCATTCTAGAGGAGATCAATCCTGGGTGTTCATTGGTAGGACTGATGCTGAAGCTGAAACTCCAATACTTTGGCCACCTCATGTGAAAAGTTGACTCACTGGAAAAGACTCTGATGCTGGGAAAGATTGGGGGCGGGAGGAGAAGGGGACGATAGAGAATGAGATGACTGGATGGCATCACCAACTTGATGGACATGAGTTTGAGTGAACTCCGGGAGTTAGTGATGGACAGGGAGGCCTTGCGTGCTGTGATTCATGGGGTCGCAAAGAGTCGGACACTACTGAGTGACTGAACTGAACTGAAAAATAGTATATCTTGTGTGTAGGTCTGTATTACTTTTGCAAATGGAAATTTATTAGAGTGATCTTGTATCCTGGGACTATCTATACTGCTTGGTGATAATGTAGAAAAAATATAGCTGTAGTATCTCATTTGAAATCACTGCAGGATTTTGTGGTGTATCCTATCACAATTTAAAAGGAAAATAGCTATAAATATATGGATGGACTTCCATATAAACTATCCTCTTTTATATCTGATGACTTGAAAAAAATACTACAGAAGCTGATGGTTATTTTGATAGCTGTTAGTAGTTAGCACTTCCAGTAGAATATGTTTTATTTACATACTTCACTCTTACTATTTAATGTTTTGCTTTCTACTCACTAGGGGAAGCAGCTGGCCTGGCCCTAGGTTTGGTTATGTTGGGCTCTAAAAATGCCCAGGCTATTGAGGACATGGTCGGCTATGCACAGGAAACTCAACATGAGAAGATTCTCCGTGGTCTTGCAGTTGGCATTGCATTAGTGATGTACGGGAGGATGGAAGAGGCTGATGCTCTCATTGAATCTCTCTGCCGTGATAAGGTGAGATCACATATTATTCATCCTTTCCTCCCTGCTTTTCCTCACCCTTCAGTTATTATATCCAACATTTACAGAAACTCTTAACCTTGACTAGCAATAATCTCTGTTCCCATCAGAACTCCTAGGTACATTTATCGATGAAACTTCTCAAAAGATATATAAAGCCTAATAAAATTCAGTCAAGAAAAACACTGATTAGAAGAGGTGAGCAGGGCTAATTTGAGATTAAGACTTCACTGATTTTCAAATAAGCAGATTTAGAAAAGTTGTTTAGAAATTGTTAAGTTGATTTATTTTAGAGATAATGTTTTGGGGATGATTTCATAAACATTTGATAGGATACAAAGTTTGCTTCATTGTTTTTTCATCACAAAACAGTGCCTATCTCTGTACTTGTTTTTTGGATGAGTTTTTTTTTCCTTTGCCTTTTGTCTTGTTTTTTAAAAACTAAAAAGTGAAAGTTAGTCACACAATCATGTCCGACTCTTTGCAATCCCATGAACTGTAGCCTGCCCAGCTCCTCTGTCCATGGAATTCTCCAGGCAAGAGTACTGGAGTGGGTTGCCATTTCCTTCTGCAGGTGATCTTCCTGACCTGGGGGTCGAACCCAGGTTTCCTGCATTGCAGGCAGATTCTTTACCAACTGAGTCACGAGGGAAGCCCCTGTCTTGTCTACCTACCATATACAATATAGTAAAAATTGTTTTACTGTTGTAAAAACAAAAAACAAGATATGTGTGTGTGTGTCTTGTTTTTACAATAGTGAAACTATTTTTACTATATTGTATATAGTAGGTAGACAGTGGTAAACAGTACTGTCCTCTGTAATCTGATAAAAAAAAATCCACTGCTATAGTTTATTGATAAAACTACTAATTATTTTGCTCAGCCATCAAACTCCATATCTCTTCCACTCATTGCTCAGTGCCCAAGAATTAAGTGATATGGTAAAAAGCAAATTGGAATGTAGAATTAGAAGCAAGCTTCTTTGTTGTTTGACAAATGCAAGAATCATAGGGCAGTTGGTATTGGGCTTGAGTTTATACATCCTGAAAAGTGTGAGGCAACATAGGTGTGTTGCACAGAATACTGGGAATTAAAAGGAGTTAACTGTTCCCATGTTAGAGCTTTTAATTACCCCATTCATTTAGAAAACTACCACAAAACAGTTCTCTTTTAGTTCATTTTCTGCCTAAAACCAGCTCCCCTTGTGGATGCAACTAAGCCTGTAAGAAGTTACTATTTGAAATAAGTTGATGATGTTGAATTATTTCTTAGGATCCAATTCTTCGACGATCTGGAATGTATACTGTAGCCATGGCTTATTGTGGCTCAGGTAACAACAAAGCTATTCGACGCCTGCTACATGTTGCTGTAAGTATTCTAACCCTTTCTTGTATAGAGATGAAAGGGAAAGTTTGCAGATGGACCCTCAATGTGTTGATGACTGTAACACCCACACCACATAATCACCACCAGTGGTCTCAGATTCATATTCTCTCCCATTGAATACAGTCCGCCATAACTGAGCACCAGGTTCACTTAGCTTTTCCAGATAACGGTGTGTCTTATTTGGGTAGAAGTCCTTAGTCATTCAGGGCAACTTCTGAAACTCTGTTCCAAGGGAAACCCTCCTTAGTAAGAGACAAGACTATGTGAATGTGTGCAGCCACCCCAGGGTAGGGAAATCTGATGAACAATAGAAACAACTTCTTTTTACAGCCTGTGAAGTTAGCTTCCAGGTAACCCTGAAGGACATGCTCTGTGACAGGAGACACACTGCACAGGAGAGCCAGTGCCCATGCTTTCCAGTAGGCTTTTTCCACTTATAGTCACCCAGTTCAGGTGTAGTTTTTCAATAATGTTGTCTGATGACACAGTGGACATTCCCTATGTCTTCTCCCAGTATGTTTCTATCATCTTGGTGCTGGGAGAAGGTAGACCCAAGATCATCTTCCCATGCAAGAAAGGGTTTAATACTATTATTATTTTTTTCTTCCTAGAGATGTTCACATCACACAGTATTTATTAGAAATTTATTGTTTATCAGTGCAGCATGTGGTATGTTCTAGATGTTTGTCTTTTGCTTAAGTTTAAGGGATATTTTTTTTAAAACAACATTGAAGAAACGATTAGATTAGACATTCTAATAGAGGAATACAGTAGTCCCCCTGCCTTATACATGAATATATGTTCTTAGACAACCAATGGATGCCTGAAACACTGTGTTTTTTCATATACATATATGCATCCATACTTGGAATAAAGTTTAATTTATAAATTAGGCATAGTAGGAGAATACTTGAATTGCCAGTATCACTACTTCTGTGCTTTGGGGCCAGTATTAAGTAAACTAATATAACCTTTATTAAGTAAACCATTATTAAGTAAAATAATGTAAGTTAACTAAATAAACTTAACCATTATTAAGTAAACAATAATGAACTTTAAGTAACCATTATTAAGTAAACTAGAGGTTATTTGTGATCCTATGAACTGCAGCCCACTAGGCCCCTCTGTCCCTCGGAATTCTCCAGGCAAGAATACTGGAGTGGATTGCTATGCCCTCCTCCAGGAGATCTTCCCAACCCAGGGATCAAACCCAGGTCTCCTGCATTGCAGGTGGATTCTTTACCAGCTAAGGCACCAGGGAAGCCCAAGAATACTGGAGTAGGTAGCCTTTCCTTTCTCCAGGGGATCTTCCCAACCCAGGAATCGAACCAAGGTCTCCTGCATTGCAGGCAGATTCTTTACCAGCTGAGCTACCAGGGAATATAAGCATTGCAAAGCCCTGTGGATCTGATAAATGAGTGGGTAACTAAGTGACTGGTGGGTGGATAACAAATACAACTTGGATACACTGATCACAGGGTTCCATCCCAGGTGGGACAGCATAAGATTTCATCTCAATGCTCAGAATGCATGCAGTTTAAAACTTGTGAGTTGTTTATTTCTGGAAATTTCCATTCAGTAGATAAATTCAGACCACAGTTGATTGTGGGTAACTGAAACTGCTGAAAGTGAAACTGTGAATAGGAAGATAGCTACAGTAGTATACAAATGAGATCAAATTTACATTTAAATGATGTGGGCCACTCCTATCAGTGTATACTAGTCGTAGAATGCGTGTAATATAATAACTGTAGTCATAGAATGCATGTAGTATATACTGTAATCATCCTTTGAAATTTTTCCTAGGTAAGCGATGTTAATGATGACGTCAGGAGGGCAGCAGTAGAATCACTTGGGTTCATTCTCTTCAGGTAATAATTTCTAACTTCTGATTCTGTATTAGTAGTTACACAGCAACTGACTCTGAGAAATCTTATCTAGGTTCAGAATGTGGACCATTCAATAATAAAGTTAGTGTTGTTCCTCTGAAAAAGAAGCCAGTATGTTTTGAGAGATTGGGATGCTATTTGAGAAATGGCAACCCACTCCAGTGTTCTTGCTTGGAGAATCCCAGGGACGGTGGAGCCTGGTCGGCTGCCGTCTATGGGGTCGCACAGAGTTGGACACAACTGAAGCGACTTAGCAGCAGCAGCAGCAGTCCTCTTCCCATGTATTGATATATTGGTAATTCAAATGGGATGCTGTCTTTCACACAGGTGCGTAGAGTTCTTGAAGCTCTTTAATGAGAGTGAAAAGTAATAGGCTTCGTTAAAATGCAGACGAGTGAAAAATTTGCAGATGTGGAGATGCCCGTGGCATTATAGTATGGTTGTGATCCAGGGGACACACTCTTTAAACTAACCTGCCAGAATTGAATCTTGGCTCTGTCACGTACTAAGAAAGTCTGAGTGACTTAGAGCTTGTTACTTAGCCTCTTTGAATTTCAGATTCCTCACCTGTAAAATTCTGTAAAAGAGGTAGAGTAATAGTATCTAAGACTGTTTTTTGACAGTTAAGTGAGTTAATATATCTGAAGCCCTTAGAATGGTATCTGGCACTAGTAAGTGCTAGTCAAGTGGGTGTGAGTAGTGGCAATTGTAATAGTGGCAGTAGGTGCAATAACACCTCTTAAAATAGTTCTGCTCTCTGATCTCGCATAGTTTCTTTTCACTAAGGTACTTTATCTTAAAGTGCAACACAAGAAAATTAAAAGTACTTCTTTCAGCTCTTTTTTTGGATACTGCTGGATACTGAATACTCTTTTTTTGGATATTGTGATGAAATTACACCGTAATGTAGGGATGGGAATCTGAAGGAACAAGTAAGATAAGTTTCATGTTCTTTTAATCTCTGGTACAGATTTTCTACCCCAAGTTCCTGGAATGAACCTTTGTTGTAAAGACTGTAATGTAATTCAACAAATAATATATACACATATATATTTTTTCCAACAAATATTCATTCAACATCCACTGAACTGGTTAGAGGACCTTCTCTAAGATGCAAGATAGAAAGTTAGCCATTTACTGCAGATACTAAATACTTTTTTCCTATTCTGGATAAAAATGTTGGCTAAAACAGCAAAGCACAGATCCATATAGTATGCTAATAGGTTTCTCCTTTCACCAGTTTTGTTGAAGGAGGTTGTTTAACAAAATACTAATCTCCTTCAGTGTATTATCCTCTAACCCTCATTTGTCCAGCTTATTCACAAAGACACTGGAGAGCTTTCACTAAATCCTGAAGATGTGGTATTTATACAGATCTGGTTTTCTTGCCTGGGAAATTCCATGAACAGAGGAGCCTGGAAGGCTACAGTACATGGGCTCGCAAAAGAGTTGGATACAACTTAGTGAATAAGCAACTAGTCTGGTACCTCTAAAACAGAGTATGTGGTTAATTGGTTATTACTGATTTTAGTAAATTCATAGAAGTATCAGGTGTTCATTGATTTCTTTTCTAAGATCTGATAAAACCTATTTGTATTAAGCTATTCCACATTTTTTCAGAAGATCTACAACAGACTGCACAGTTTAAATTTCTTGATTCCCATCCCTTTTTTCTCTTTTTGAACATTAGGATATTTGCCACTTATAGTCCTTTTGTACCTTTGCCATTTTCTGTTTTTCCTCAGATTTGTCAGCAATGGTTCTGTAATTATATTCACAGGTTCTATTTCAGGGATGTGATTCATTTAGCTTAGAGACTTGAACCCATTTAAGGTAGCCAGTCTCTTCACCTATTTTACATTTTGATCAGTTTTAACAACGTTAGTTTTTTGGTCTAAAAATCATTCTCTTGAGACAAAAGATGGAAGCAGAATGGAAGCTGAGTAGTTCTGTTTCCTTCCTGTTGTCTTTGGCGTATCATTCTAGCCAACCTGTGATGCTAACCTTTCCTTATTTTTGCTCCAAGTTTAGACACAATTTAAAAACAAAAATAAACGGTTTTATTTTTGTCTTTCAGGGAGAGTTTTTTATGAGAAGATAATTTTCATATAAGAAATATATTCTTTTAGGTGTACCCTTAGTAACTATTGGCCTGTATAAAGAATCTTACTTATCAGCATCTCTTCCTTTATTTATTCATTATTAGTTACTAGTTCTTCCTATTAGTCACCTTATATTTTATATCATATAACTCAGCCACCTCATGTGTATATTCTGCCACACAGGAAGTTGAGCTTTCATGAAAACTTTTTTTTCCCTTTTTAACCTGACCGTGCTTTGATCTCTAATTAACAAAATTCATTTCTGCTCTTGTATTTACTGTAGCTCACACATGTGCTCAGTTCCCAGTTTCAGCAGCAGATGTCTTCCCTGAGCTGCTTTTAGGCTTTGCTAAGATCTCTACCACAGAGGCTACTACCAAGGATACTCAGATCCAGCTAATGAATTATGTTATTTTTAGTTCTGAAAGGCCATTCAGGGTTTTGGTATGTGTGTGTTTCCTTCATAATATGAGTCTTATAAGAAGTAGAAACTAGAAAAGATGTTAGGAATGCTTTTGTCTAAAACTTCATGGATGAAGAAAATTAAATGTAATCAACTTGTCTAAGGTGCTGCAGTTAAAACCAAATTCGCAAATTATTAATATCTAACTAGTAAATGACACAGATTGGATTCATTCCACATCTAGCAGTGCAAAGTAAAATGACAAACAGATGAATAAAAAATTCTGTGCCAGAAGTTCAACCAACTCTTTGAGCAAGCTTGGGCAGCCATGATCTTATTTAAAAATTCATTAAAGTTTAGGTTCCTGGATTAAAGTCCCATGCCTCCAGTTTATACATGCTCTTTGAGAAACATGAGGTTCATGTACCCAAGACTGTTTTCATTTGTTTTTTCTTCCTCTAGTAAACCTGCCTCTGCTCAGTAAATGCCTAGTATGAGCCATTTAACAAACAGCTGTAATTCCAAGATCCTGTTCTTTTGTGTGATATCCAACTACTCTCCTCCCTACCCCCTTTCATCAAGACAGTTTCCTGATCAGTGCAAAATTGTGGCTGCAATTAACTAAAGTGAAAGTGAAAGTGTTAGTGACTCAGTCACGTCTGACTCTTTGTGGCCCCATGGTCTATAGCCCACCAGGCTCCTCTGTCCATGGAATTCTCCAGGCAAGAATACTGGAGTGGGTAGCCATTCCCTTCTCCAGGGGATCCTCCCGACCCAGGGATTGAACCTGGGTCTCCTGCATTGCAGGCAGATTATTTACAGTGGGAAACACCAGGAAGACCACATTTAACTAAGCCAAACTGTAAATGGCAATCTTAGCTTATCTTCAGATGTGATCATTATTTTATACTCTTATTTTTAGACCTCTTATCACTGTTGTTCTGTGTTATGCCTTATGCTTTTAAGGCCTTGAAGACAAGGTTAATGCTAATTTTGTTTATTTCATTCTTGGCATAGCTTTGCATGCAGTTAGGAACTAAATAAATTCTTATGGTAACATGGTTTTTTTTGTATGGTGACCTTTTTTTCTAAACCACAAGTTTATTGATTTATTAATTTTATTTCATTTGACTGTCTTAAACATTTAACCGGTGTGCTGAATTGTTTTAATTTTCAACTACAAAAATGATTTTTTATTAATAATAGAATAATTTTGCCCAAATAAAGAAAATTAGATAATCTTAATACATAATTCTTAATTTAAAGAGATGATTTTTGATACATGATATAAAGTTCTTTATATAATTCTTGGTATATTTATATTTTCTTCATCATCTTACTCATCATTATATTAAAATTGTGCCATTACTGCTATACATAACTGATTTGCTCTTCAATTTTGTCACCTTCGTTTTCGGTGAGGAGAAGTGTATCTAGTAAAATGATGGATGAAGACTGAATGGTTGAACCTCGGAGCCTCACTGGGCTCTGGTACATGGCAGGATTAATGCCATTTCGCATTCCATGTTTCATAAAATATACAGAGTTCTCTGCCATTGGATTCCGAAAGTAAATATTACTGGAGCATTTTCCAAGGGTTTTTACTGATGTGGGGGCTCGGTAATTGCAGGTGAGGTACCGGCCAAATGCATCCCGAAATGTCTTGTTGAAGAGAGTGTAGACCAGAGGATTCACCCCTGAGGAAACATAGCCTATCCACACAAATATCTCCAGGAGCATGTTGAGAGTCTTCTGGTTGCACGAGTCACATAAAACTAAAGTTACATTTGTAATAAAAAAGGGGCACCACATAAGTAAAAAGAGGAAAAATACAATCCCGAGAACTTTTGAGGCTCTCTGTTCATTGGAAATGGTCTGCACTGACTTTTTTCCTACTGTGGACATTCTTCGCAAAAGTATGTCAGCACTTGCATTGGGCAGAGTTTTGTCCTTATGAAAACCATCCAGCATTGCCACTTTTTCTGGTGATGAGCAAGTTGTTTCATCCCTTTGGAAAACTGTGGACACAGTCAGCCATGTTAGACGTTGAGGTGGCTTGTTTTTGACCAAGTAAGCTTTCTTCTGTAAAGCATGGATAGTGAGAAAGTAGGTGACAATCATGATGGCCAGTGGTGTGAAGAAGGAAGCCAGTGAGCCAAAGAGCATGAAACTGCCAAAACGATCCTTTGTCAGCCCACAGGTGATGTTGTTTGGGTTAGCCACGTCAGTTTCTATCCCTTTAATTGGAACTGGAAGGGCAATGCCTAAGGAAAACAAGATAAACTGAGTTATGACCTTTGATTAGGTCCTTTTAAAGTTTGTCTTACTGACGTTTCACTATTAGTATATGTTAATTCCTGGTACCCACAAAGCAGAATCAAAGCACTTAATCAGTGGAAGATTTGACAAACAGAATCTAAGTAGGCAAACCTGCAGTTTTTAAAGAGACTCATTAGTGGTTTCAGTTGTCTAATTAAAGCATCCCTAAAACTATATTGTACCCATGATATAGAGAATGTCTTCATTTATTCTCCACTTCTTGGTATCTGTTTTTGTTTCTTGAGCTATCCCAGGTTAAGGAAAGGAATATGGAAGAGAAGCTGCTTTTATCTTAATATCCAGTGTGATTGAGCTCAAAAGACTTAATGCAGTATCTTAGTTCTGAGTTGATACCTATTTTTAATCTCTGAGATTAAACAGTTTCATTTAACAGACAGTTTATCTTTCGATATTTGTGAATGTCTTTTAACTTTTTCTTTCTGACTTCTTAGGGAAAACTAAGGGTTCATTGTTTTTTATTAAATGCTACTTAAGAGTTTGTGGATCATGAAATTTATTTTCAAGATTGCATTTTCCTCCATTAGAAATGAAAGAAATATATTTCATGCTAATTTTCTTATACTTTAAATATTATGAAGTAAGTATTTAAATGTGATCTTGCTTATTAGTGAAATAGCTTGTTAGAACGGAGAAGGCAATGGCAAGCCACTCCAGTACTCTTGCCTAGAAAATCCCATGGACGGAGGAGCCTGGTAGGCTGCAGTCCATGGGGTCGCTACAAGTCAGACACAACTGAGCGACTTCACTTTCACTTTTCACTTTCACACATTGGAGATGGAAATGGCAACCCACTCCAGTGTTTTTGCCTGGAGAATCCCAGGGATGGGGGAGCCTGGTGGGCTGCCATCTATGGGGTCACACAGAGTCGGACACGACTGAAGTGACTTGGCAGCAGCAGTAGCAGCTTATTAGGAAGAGAACACAAGGGTTGGCCTAATGCTTTCCCTTTGACACAGCAGATATTTTAAAGTAAGTCTGAGTTAGTTGATCTTCAGATACGTCTAGGATTCTTGAGGTATCATAGAAGGATTCACTTCTCGGAATCTGAACATACTCCTGTCATCTACATCAGCTTTTTATTGCAGCATAGAGACCTTGACAAGAATGTATTCCTCAAACCCTTTCTAATAAAGGCTGCTGCTTTGTCTGCTTTTTCTCAGGTACACCACCAGAAAGATGATCTGTATACTTTCTGTTCTACATTAGGGGTCAACAAACTGTGGCTCAACGGCCAAATCTGGCCTGCCTTCCATTTTTGTAAATAAAATTTTATTGGAACACAGCCATACTCGTTGATATATGGTATGTGGCTGCTTTTGTTCTCCTGCTGCTGAGTAGTTTTGACAGAAATCATACAAAATCTGTAAGACCAAAATGTTTACTATCTTGCCCTTTGCAGAAAAATTTCGCTGGTCCTTCTGTCCTGTTACTTCCAGTAACCATTACACTCTTCTCCTCCCCACCCCACCCCCACCCCCCAAAAGCACTTCTCTTTCAAAGCCTATGTAAGCTACTTACACTGTTCTCCATCTGGATCCTCTACCAACCTCCGGGACATATTGTCTGTTTTCCTTAATGGTTTTAGCCCTTTGCTGTAGTTTTCTATCCACTGTTCCATTGCTATCATCTTCCATAATTTCATCTCATCGATGACTCTTCTAATACCCAAGTTTTTATTTCTTGAACTCTTCACCTCCAGTTATTTGTTTGCATTCCTGAAGCCATCCATAAGTCCACTTAAAATTATCCCATATCTAAAATCATGAACTGTTATTTCCCTTTCTTGTCCTGCTGCTCTTCATTACTGTAGAAGTTATCTTGACCTCTAGTTCATCCTTCTCTTTTCCCCACCCTGCATTAACTCCCATCAAGGCTCACGTTACCTTCTCAACCAGCTTGTTGATCAGTAATGTTTGTTTTCTCTGATATTGTTTTTATACCTTACCCTGTTACTCTCCTTTCATACCTTACTGTTGTCAGGTGTTACCTGGGATAACTGTAAATCCAGAAGAAGAAAGTGAGCTCTTTTCAGCACTTTACAGAGTTTAAAAACTGAACTGACATCATTATCTGTTGTTAAATTGTCATTGGTTCTGCAGCATAGAGTGTGATGAAATGAAAATGGCATTGATCTTGGCCTTTGTGCTAAAGACCATAAGTCTTTAAGCCAACTATTTAAAACCTCTGGGTTTCTTTTCTCATATATAGAAGGAAAAAATAGGTTTGTAAGATCCCTTGTAAGCTGTAAATCTGAGGTCATCTTTTTATTCTTTTCTTCCTGTATACTTAGTACTTACTATTAGACCATCTTCCTGAGTGAAAAGATTATTTATTTTTGTATTCTTAGTGTCTAACATATAAGCACTCAATATAAATTTGATCAGTTTTATCAATATAAATTCATGTCATCCAGGCTTAATCGAGGTACAAGTTCTACCAATAGGCTGTATATTGGCTTGAACGTGTATTTCAGTTTCAAATGTTTTAATTCTTAAGAAGCCATTTCTCCTGTTTTCCCTCCACCTTTGCCCTGTCCCTCATTCCACCCCTCGCTTCCACCCTACTGCAACACACATAGTTTCCCTTTCCTTCTCTCTCATTGCCCTGAGCTTACCAAAAAGATATGGGGTTTTTGACATGAACTTCAGTTTCCTTCTCTCACTTTAAATTTTGGCAGTTGTCACCCATTATCTCTGATGCCCTTTCCATAGCTTCTTTTTTAGGGGCCTTTTCAGCCCACTGCAGTACTCTTGCCTGGAAAATCCCATGGACAGAGAAGCCTGGTAGGCTGCAGTCCATGGGGTTGCTAAGAGTCGGACAAGACTGAGCGACTTCACTACTTTTTCTGTTCTATCAATCAACCTCTTTCCCCAAAGTTAGCTTTTTCTCCGGAGAAGGCAATGGCAAGCCACTCCAGTACTATTGCCTAGAAAATCCCCTGGATGGAGGAGCCTGGTTGGCTGTAGTCCGTGGGGTCGCTAAGGGTCGGACACGACTGAGTGACTTCACTTTCACTTTTCACTTTCACACGTTGGAGAGGGAAATGGCAACCCACTCCAGTGTTCTTGCCTGGAGAATCCCAGGGACGGGGGAGCCTGGTGGGCTTCCGTCTTTGGGGTCGCACAGAGTCGGACACGACTGAAGTGACTTAGCAGCAGCAGCAGCTTTTTCTCACTGCTTGCAGATAAATAGACTTCTCCTTGACTCTTAATTTCTTCCCAAGCCAGAGTAGTAACACTCCTTACTTTAACCTCCAAACTTTTCAAAAGAGGGTTAGCCTTGGTATCTTTATTTCAAGGATATGTAGGTCATTTTCAATGTCTTTCTTGCTTTCTTGTTTTTTTTCCCCTTAACCCCAGTGTCTTTTTTGTTTCTCATTAGAGAGAGAAGTCAGATCTTTACTTGATTTCTTTCTAGCATTTCAAGTCTTTCGATTATTTCAAGTCTCTCTTGATTTTTTTCCTCTTTGAATTTTCCTTACTAGGAGGAAGTGAACATACTGGTCAGACTGTTAATGATCATAGTAACTGTTGTGAATCTGTTTGTTTCAGTGATATTAACTTATAAAATATTCGAGTTACCATTTATGCTTTACTTCATGCTCAGATACTCTAATATAGCAGCTATCTTTGAGTGTTAAAGATGGGCACAGGGGCATAAAACAGTTAAGAAATATAATTTCTTCCAAAAATTATTTCTGAACATCATTTGTATCTCTCTTAACATTTCTAATTAAACACATTCAAGGACTTCCTTGGTGGTCCAGTGGTTAAGACTCCACACTTCCACTGTAAGAGGTACAGGTTCAATCCCTGTGGTTGGAGATCTAAAATCTCACATGCCATGTAGTATAGCCAAAAAATAATTTATAAACATGTTCAAAACGCTTAAACAGACACTGATGTGTCTAGTCTATATACCAAGGTTACTATATGAACTTTGATATTGACATAAAATGTTTGATTCTTTTATCTCATTTCCTATTTATTTTCTTAGGTGTGATTTAAGATGCATGTCATTTTTTGGTGTTACTTTAATAAAATTTCAGGATTCTGCATGCTGCTGCTAAGTCGCTTTGGTCGTGTCCGACTCTGTGCGACCCCATAGACGGCAGCCCACCAGGCTCCCCCGTCCCTGGGATTCTCCAGGCAAGAACACCGGAGTGGGTTGCCATTTTCTTCTCCAATGCATGAAAGGAAAAGTGAAAGTGAAGTCGCTCAGTCGTGTCCGACTCTTAGCGATCCCATGGACTGCAGCCTACCGGCTCCTCCACCCATGGGATTCTCCAGGCAAGAGTACTGCATGCTACCTGGGCCTTAATGATTGGTTGACAAATATGTATTTTTTCAGATTTAGTCTTCCTGCATGTCAACAACAAGCCATGAACTTTTCTGGTTTTTCACCCTTTTTCTGATACAATGGTTTAGAAGCTATATGATGAATGTAATGTTATGAGGAGTTTGTATTGATGTATCACTGTCTACCAGGCCTGATAATCTCCTAGCCAAAAGGAACCAAAGGCCTGTATACACCACCCCACACCCTGACATTCCCCACATACCTATTGAAATTAACCACACCACTATAATCTTGATGAATGCTGTAGCTCCTGAGTTATATTGATTGGCCTGGATTGGCTTTTTGATGGCTATGTAACGATCCACTGAAATGGCGCAGAGATGCAGGATGGATGCAGTAGAAAAAAGAACATCAAGAAATAACCAGGCAGGGCATAGAACAAGTGGGAGGGGCCACATAGCCTCTGAAAGAAAGAAAAAAAACAAAAACATATTCTCCTGCAGTTTCTTTTTTAACTGATACATATTTTTTAACCTTTTTCAATGTTCATCTGAAATTTTACGACTTAGCTTCCAAGAAGACTTCAGATAATGAAGTTGACAACATATACATTTCTGTAGATGGTACCTTTTAAATAGATTTTGTTTTGTATGGTAATTATAACTCTTTCTAAATCAGTTTAGCATTTTTGGCATTATTTTGACCTTTGCTCTTTTGTCTATTTCTTTTGTAATTTTTAAAAAATGTATATAGTGTTACAACTTAATTTTGCTATTCTGATAAAATTAATTTTTAAGCTGCTATTAAAAAAAAAAAACCATACCTTTTGCCAGATAGAGGAAGCAGTGTAATGCGGCAAAAAGAATATTAGCATGTGAGTCTCAGGCCTGGGATTCTCATTTCTAGCATTAACTAACAGCATAACCTCGTTTATAGCAAACTCTAATTTGGTGAAGTAACTAAGTGGAATGACTTGAGTTTTCCTTTTGACAGAAATAGTTCTAAAGTAAAGTTTGCAGAAGGAATGGCTTTAGGTTATTCCAGAGAAAAGTGGATTGTTACCCTTCCAAAAGTCCATCCATCACTCTAAGCACTTGAGATATAATACAGATTTTTGGTTTAAAAAGAACATCTTATTATTAGGCATGGTAATTTATTTAACGAACTTATTTAAAAAGCATTTATTCTATACCTCATACAGTTTTAAACACTTTAGAATATTAAATGTTTTTAAAAATTCCAGGTTTAGGGTATGCTATTGAATATTTTATGTAGTTTTCCAATAAACTTACTTAGAAGAGTATCCATACATATATGAATTTGATAGACTGTACTTTGTACATATATACTCACTGCTATATTTTTTTGCAGTTTTAAAACAACTAAAAATTTATTACAGCATTTGCCCTACAGTATTTCAGTTAGAATCCATTTTATAAACACACAAATTTTAGAACTTCCTATAAAAGCACATTACTTCTGTGTAGAACAGATGCCGTACATATGAGATTATCTAAACCCTTTTTATGGTTTAATTGTTGTATGTCCACTGACGAAATGTGAACAACTTTTCCTGGTTTTTGCAAGTGTATCTGACTTTGACAGGTATAAAATGATTGAGGTAATTGGAGGGAGGGTGAAGATTATCTCAGGATTTCAGAGCACCAAAAGACCCTTCAGTTGTAAACTGTTTAAATTCAGGAAGCCTGAGGGGTGGAGAGAGATTAGTATTCCAGACCCCACCCCGCCCAAAAAAAAAAAAAAGACTATGATTTAGGGAAAGATATTTAGATAGACTTGAATTTTTTTTTTTTTTAAGAATCAAGTAGGATCTCAGTGAAAAATATTTGGATATTTCACCAAAAAAGCTAGGAAAGCTGACAAATAACTACCATTGGTGCCTTCTGCTTCTGCAGTTGGTATGTGGCATTCCTAACCAGAATACTAAAATATTTTTTTAAATCAGTATGAGATTTTTTTTAAAAAAGAATAAATGTTTCCTTTGTACTTGGTTCCATCTTCAGCAGATTGTTTAAAAAGGTTTTAAAGCATCAGATGGAGGGAGTAATTCATACTTTTAAGTAAATTACTTTAATCAGGCTTTTCCTACTTCATTGGATTGGGGTGGGGATAAGGGATGGAGATGATAAAATTTAGTCACTGAGCTGGAAGGGACCTTAGAGATTATATCACTGATTTTGCAGATGGGTAAAATCAGATACAGTTAAGTCTTTAAATGTGAGAGGGAGCATTTATTTATCAAAATTTACTAAAATGTAAGTGTTAATTTAAAGTGTTCTTTAGGACCTTGCTACTCAAGCAAGATAGGCTCTTCAAATCTGTAAGGATCAGCATCACCTGGGAACTTTTTAGAACTGCAGGCTCTTGGGCCTCATCCCTACCTGCTGAATCAGACTGCAGATGAAGGAAATACCTTAGGTGATTTGTACGCAGATTAGTGTTTGGGAAGCACTGCTTTCTTGAAAAGGTTGTTTATTGAGTTTGCTGGCATAGGATAGGCACTCAGAATTCCTCATAAAAAACTTAATGGGAGACTGCTCAAAATAAACAAAAGAAATAAAATATGGCAGAGATATTTGTGTTTAGAAAGAATCTAATCAGTTCAATTTTCTCCCTCTTAGCTGTGGTGTTCAGTTTTCTTTTTAACTAGCGGGAAAGGACCTTGAACAGTCAAAGGCAGCAGTGTATTCTTTGACCTGAGCTTCAGGAAATTAATGGCCTAAATAGAGCGAAAAGAATCATATATGACTGAGATAGTTTTGCAGTGGAAACTGCTTAAAGTGAGGCTGCATTTTAAATTGTCCTGAAGTTCAGGTTTGGAACTGAGCAGCAAACAGAAAAATACTCAAATCTAGAGCTACAGCCAGAGATTCTGATCATAGTTAAAGATTTTAAAAGGCAGATAATTCAGGTCTTAGGCTTCCTCTTGTAAAATGCCTGCTCTCTATCATCTTTTAAATGGGTTGCTAATAATTTACACTTGCCTATTTAGCTATTCTAATTTTGGATTGTATTCTTTTCAGTTAATATCTGGAAAATTCTGGTCAGAAATCTAGTAGCCATGAGCAGCAGGCCACGATAGAACTCTCATATTAAAAGTATATATCTCTGGAATTGAACTGTTTGACCTACATACTTCTCTAATTGTGAACTAAGAGGGAAAGCTCTTTAGTGTTGATTTTAGCTAAGCCTATGAAGCCTTGTTAGCTTTGTTCTCCAGCAAAATGAATTTATAAACTCTACAATTTTGGAGCAGAAAGGGGTTACTAAAATTAATGCAGATCATTAGAATGTTATTGCTTTAGTCAGTGCTTTCTTAATAACAGTAGAAATGTTGAAGCGTGATAGAGAATTTTCTTTAAGAAAGAAAGAGACTGAAATTTAGGAGTAAGAGTGATAGATCTTTTTGTTTAACCTTTATGATTCCAGGTTTCATGAAATACTAGTGAGTGGGCTGTTTTTATGAAACCAACAAAAGTAACAGATGATTGGATTAAATTATAGAAATCTTTTATACAAAGCCAAGATAATTGCCTAAGTAGAATTCATGTAATATAATAATTTATGCAAGTTAAAAATAGCTCTAGACAGTCTCAGTTTATAAAAGGACTTTTCTTGGTCCAGATATTTTCATTCTAAAATTGTCTTCTCAGTTAGTATTAATTTGACAGGCTCAAGGTCAGAAAAGTTTGTTACTCAGAGTAACTGGAAAAGGTTTTAAAGATTTATAATTTCATTTATTTGTTGCAATGTATTATGTCTAACTTATTTCCATAAGAACGTAATGTATTATTTAAAATGGAAGTTAAGACTTACATAAACAGAAAAGTGTATCTAAGAATCTGAGGGAAATAAGTTATCAGATACTTAAACTAAAGTAATTCCTGAGGCTCTATTTTTTTAAATAAAAACTATTACAGAAGAAAGAAAACATTTAAATTATATAATATGTATCATTTAATATGAAATATAACTGTAAAACAATATTGGGTTCTGCCTTGTCCCTAGATATAATTCTATGGCCCTCCTGTTAGATCAAGTTATTTAATATAAAAATGTTGCCTGCTTGCCAAATACAACAGTTTTGGTTGATACAATTTCTCATTTCATTTGAGAAAGCAGAGTAAAAGAAGTTAAGAGTGTGAATTCTAGAATTAGTTCTCCTAGGTTCAGATCATATCATTTATTTATTCCTGTGTCCTCCCTTGTAAAATGAGGATTGACAGTAATACCATTTTATAGAGCTGCTTTGAGGATTAAATACAGTGATACGTGTAAAGTGTTTAGAACAACGTCTGGCATACAGAAAGCACCCATAAATGTTAGTTCTTATTACTCTTATTGTTTGGCAGAAACTAGCTTACTAATCCAGCCATTAAAACCCTCCCACTTATAAACAATGAGCCGTATCATCAGTATGAAGCCAGTGTTTGTCTTCCCGCCTGCGGTAGCAAAATACATCCAATTAAAATGAAAACTCTATTTTAGAAAAAGGGCATGAGAACATGTTTAACTGTTCGACTTTTAGCTAAATTTGTCATGAAAGTATACCTCTTACTAAAGTTGAATTTTAACTATATCGAATATGGCTAAGAAGCATAAATAACCTATGTGCATTGCCATGCCTTTTTTGTTTTGTTTTCTTTTGGGTGAGTTGTTTGTTTATTTGACTTTCTTTTTAACTGGTATAGAAACCTGAATTTTTAAACCACAAACTTGGCTTCTTGATGACATAGACTAATTTTCATCTGAAACCTGCTTATCCTTGGGGCAAGTTTTTAGTTTGAAAAGCTGAGTTATGCTGTTAGTTTGGAAAGTAATTGACATTAATCTCTGAATCTGGGACATAGAAGATTTCCCTCTTGAGGATTTAAAGACTGTTTTTAAAGCCATTCCAAGGGGACTCTGTTCATTGAAGTACATAGTTCTTGAAGATACTGGAGCAGGACAAGTCCTAAATTGCCCTAACATCCAAAAAGGACATAGTTTTCAAGTACATATATTTTTTTAATCTCAGAAATTCTTTATCTTCTGGAAAAGACAGCTAGATCAGTGCTTAAATTTTTGTTACAAAGCTTCTTTGTTATTGTTGTTTTTTCACTGCATTTGAGCATATGAAGGATCATGGGGTGAAATGTCTAATATAGCGTTATAAATGTTTCAAGTGATTTAATACTTGTGAAAATTTTACATTGGTTTTTTTAAAATTTCCATTTTCAGAAAGAAATGCCTTTAATTGCTTTGCTCCCTTGTTTAAGAGTTAGGTAGAACAGTATTTCACTATATAAATGAATAATTTATACTGATTTTTTTCTCTTTTACTGCTACACGTTTATTTCATCTCTGGTCAAACTCATATCTAAATATTGTATTTAAGTATATAAACCCTTTCCATGTTGTACAAATACTTGCCAATTATTAGTGTATAATACGTGCTGGGACCTACTTGACAATTTCACAAGATAGTGGCAGTGGAAGATTTAGCATAGCCATTTTACACACAGGGTGCTTGAGTTCTGTTATGTTGTTAAGTGACTTGCCTAAGCCAATACAAGAACCAGGATTCAAAGCATATGGTATCTTGCTTCAAACGAACCCCCATATTTCAGCCATTTTATGTGCCCACTTTCAGCTGTACCATAGATACTGTTTCAACTTACAGATCATGAAACATTGTTTTAAATTTGTTATAAAGAAGGCAGTAATGACCAAGGAGATCCAACCAGTCCATTCTAAAGATCAGTCCTGGGTGTTCATTGAAAGGACTGATGCTAAAGCTGAAACTCCAATACTTTGGCCACCTCATGTAACGAGTTGACTCACTGGAAAAGACTCTGATGCTGGGAAGGATTGGGGGCGGGAGGAGAAGGGGACGACAGAGAACAAGATGGCTGGATGGCATCACCAACTCGATGGACACGAGTTTGAGTGAACTCCGGGAGTTGGTGATGGACAGGGAGGCCTGGCGTGCTGTGATTCATGGGGTCTCAAAGAGTCGGATACGACTGAGCGATTGAACTGAACTGAACTGAATGACCAATGGATGACCAAATGTTATATTTTCTCCCTTTACATTTTAAATAATTTGTTTAATGGGAGAAGGAAAAGTTCAGAGACATCCTTAAACTGTGAATAACCTTGACTTTTTTGTACTGGCATATGATACTCTTTTTTCCTTTGCATTCTACTCAAATATGTCTAACCTAAGCATCTTCAAGCCTTATATTATTAGCTACTAATTTGTGATCATGGTTTTTAAGAATTATAGATAAGACAGTGAAAAAACTAGAAAGTAAAGGATAAATCCAATGCTCCCAAAGAGGAAGAAGTGACAGAAAAGTTAATGTAGCACAATTTATTTGATAAACCGTGTTATATCAGTCATCATAATCTTGGTAAAATAGAAATTCAAATAGTATATAATCAAATATTATACAAACTATTGGTTAGATAAAATGTTACTCAGTGTAAAAGCCGCTTTAAAAGTGTCAGTGCTGTCCTTTTTTTTTTTTAATTTAATTTTGTTAGAATATGAAGTTTCAGTGTTATTTTCTTTAAATTTCCCTGCTGCTACTAAGTATCTTCAGTCGTGTCCGACTCTGCGACCCCATAGACAGCAGCCCACCAGGCTCCCCCGTCCTGGGATTCTCCAGGCAAGAATGCTGGAGTGGGTTGCCATTTCCTTCCCCAGTGCATGACAGTGAAAAGTGAAAGTGAAGTCACTCAGTCGTGTCCGACTCTTCGCAACCCCAGGGACTGCAGCCTACCAGGCTCCTCCACCCATGGGATTTTCCAGGCAAGAGTACTGGAGTAGGTTGCCATTGCCTTCTCCTAAATTTCCCTAAGATAACTGAAATAACTCCTATCACTATAGTGGTAGTTAATTTTTTTTTATTTCCATAACCAGGGATACTTTTGTTTGTACAGACTGAAGAAACCCTGAAGGTTTTCCCTATAATGAAAGAAAAATGCACAAAATCTACTCCTGCATTTTAGAGTTACAGACATTCTTATAAATGCATTGATTTAGTTAACACATGCAAGTCTATTAAAAAAATCACAGTATTTGAATTCGGGTCCCCATTTATCATATAGGCAGTTCCAAGTTTATGAATGCATCCTTTTGAAGCTTTTAAGAGGGCAACATGCATTTTCTCATAGAAGTAGAATATTTTCAATAATGAATTAATGCAGTCATATTTTAAATAGTGGTTCCCAGTTTAGCTTATTTTTAAAAATCTGCTAACCTTTCTATGCAGCTTAATTACTGATAGCAGAAATGTTTGGGGCTATGAAAGTTTATTTTGTGATTAAAAATTTACATTTGAAAGAACAAAATGAAGTTAAAAGTGTGTATATATAATAATTTTTTGAACATAGATAGGAAGATGTTCTACATATTGTATGTTAAAATATGTTGGATTTTCTGCTCTTATAGCTAAGAATATCTTGTGCCCTGAATATTTAAATATAAACTTAGTTTTCAGCTGCTGTATGCCTGCTGTTTTCCTGTGAAATACATGGGATTATCACTGTTACCTGCTTTTGTATTTTGTTTATCAGCCTACTTTAATGTCATGAAACTTTGCCTTTTAAGATTCCTTAACTGTCTAACTGTTGGTTAAGTGTCTACAACAGTATTTTGCAAATACTCATAGATTGATTGATATTTTGAACTCATGGATTTTAAAGTTAAAATACATTTCAATCTCATTTATTCAATATAACATGTCAATTAAATTTTGTTGTAATTGGGATGAGCATTTTAACGTTTTCTGTATGCCTAACAAAGCACAATTTAAAGAGTAAACTGCACACATTAAACTATTGTGCACATGGAGATAAGCATTTGAATTGGTGCCTGTACAGTCTTTACCAAATATGCATAAATGTTCCTACATAATCCTCATTTACTTCTTTTAAACTTTATTCAGAATTAAGATTGTTTAGGCTCTCCTAAAGAGTATATTTCTCAATCATTTTCCGTGGTTGTGTGTTGCACTAGATTTTTACAAAGTTACAAGAGAGGGGATAGAGAGAATACTAATGATGAGAGAGTCTTTTAAAGCAGAAAAGATATTACTATTTGTCCCACCAAAGAATTTAACACCTAGCTAAGAATGGGAAGTTTTAGCCTGTCACCATCTGATTGTATTTGAGGGATCAAGTGTTAATATTAGATCCCTTTCTATAATTACTTATAAAAATGTAACATTTAACCTGAATACAATCAAATACAAATCTAATTCTAGTTAATTAATTTTACTTCTATAACCTGAAATATTTTTATCTTCACCATATAAGCAATTCTAAAAAGCTCTATTTGCTATAAATAATCATCTTCTTCAGCAGTTAATGAATGGACTGTCAATTTATGTCAAGCATTAAATAAGTTATATACCCTCTTAATGCTATTCTTGGGAGCCTTCATAATTCATCATCAGAATTGTATTTACCCAAATTATATAACTAGAGATGTTATGCATGAATCATAAACTGCTTGCATCATTTTAATATCATTTTTTTATTATGACAGACTAAAACTTTAGTTCTAATTATGTTTTAAATTATTGTAATAACTCAGATTTGGTCATTTATTTTAATAACTTAGAGGTCTTATTCCTCTAACCTACATCAAGGACATGAATGATCAGAAATCATAAAAATTAAGCAGGTGGATAATCTCTTGGGATTTTCTGAGCCAGACGATTCCTTCAGCAACTAAACATAATTTTTTGTTAACAAGACACATGTGTAACACTTTAGTTTAAGTACACAAACTATAAAGAGCTATAGCAAAACTTTTCAGAACAGTTGCAATTGAAATTTGAGTTTAGAGATTTATATTGGCATTTAGTGATTCAGAGACCTTATTATTAATAATTAACCCAGCACATTAACTTTCACAGTAGTGTTCTAGCTATTGCTTTATCAAGAAAAAAAAAATACTAGTAGAATCGTCTGTTTTTCACAATAAGTTTTAGGTAATACATTCAGAATATATGAATGTTGCTAACTTGGATGACTTCTTAATGATTTTTTTAGGTGACTGAGAGGGAATAGAATTGTTTAAGAAATTATTTTTTGCCCTTTAAAACTGATGATCAACCATAGAAAATGATGAAAAGTAAGGGACTGTTTACTCTCTGTATCTTTAAATAGTCCAAGTTCATATTTAAACCCTGAATGAGTATCCATTTCTCTAATAATATATCATAGTTCCGTGGTTCAATGGCAGGAACAAAGTGAAATACTTACCAAACATTATTGTTAAGAGGGCAATTGGCATCACAAACAATCCAACCAGCAAGTCGGCCACTGCCAGGGACATTAGGAAATAATTGGTAGCATACTGCAACTTTTTCTCCAGTGAAACAGCCAGAATAACAAGGATGTTGCCACCAATTGTGGGTATTATCACCATGAGTATCAGAAGAGCTGCCCAGCGCGGCTTATTTCCCTGTTCCTCATCAGTCTGTTTCATTTTCTCTGGTATCGATTCTGTCTGTAATCCAGACCAGTTAGAAGAGATTAAGTGGTCAAATGAACTCTGCAAAACATGCCCAGGACTTGTGCGGTGCTCAAATATTCTAAAAGAGAAAGCCATTTGCTGTTTTTCTTTGATTTGATCTGATTCCGGACAGTGATCAGCATGGTCAGTAGCTAAGCTGGTCATCTGTTTTTTTAAGGCTTTGTACCCATGCCAAATACTCAAGGCCAAAGTTGACTCCTTCCTTAAAAATAGAATTTCCAGTTCTATAAAATGAAAGTGTACGTACATCTGTCCATGTCTGTAGGTGAGGCCCAAGTGGTTAGTGTTCTGCAGAGGCTCAGGTTTCGGAAGGCTTAGTGAAAGAAACTGATAGCTGTGGGAAAAAAACGACTATTTTTTGGTTTCTCTCTCTCCTTTTTTTTTTTCCTTGTTGTGGCAGAGTCGAGTTTGAATGCCAGAGAATTCTCCCTAGATATAAAATATATCAATTGCATTATTTTCTTTACTTCTTAATAAAACCCAGTTTAAAAAAGCAGTTGAATTTATTAGTAGCCCCTCCCTTCTTGATAGGTCTCTTGTGCATTTGTGACAATACAGCCAGTTCTTACAATCATATATGTGCCTGATATGTTCCAATTAATGAAGTGGGAGATACATTAATTTTTTTCAGTGGTGTAAATGAAAACCTAGGTGTTTCCTGACTCTTGATTGTCATTTTACCTTTACTTTAGAATATGTACAGAAGATTAGAAACCTCCAAACATCAAACAGAAGTTTTCATACACACTGGCCTTCTACCTAGAAACACTCCAAGCCCCCCCACCCCCACCCCCCTGCCCCACCATGATTTACCAGCATAGGAATTCTTATTTGTAATTAGATTTGGTCTGATCAGGTTTATTTTAATACTCATATAAATGCCATTTTTATAAAACATTTTTATAACTCATTCTAAAAAACAGGGGTTTCTAGAACTCCTTTATAGTTTGAAAGAAGAAGAGAAAGTATTCCTAGGATCCAAATAATTGTTTTTACTTGTTTCATCTTTCAAAGAAAGCATGTTTCTGCACAGATACTTTCGAATTCATCACTTTATGCCAAGTTTGAACCAGTTTTTTTTTTAGGTAGTAATTTCTTTTTTTCTTAACCTTCCCAGTTTCTGAGGCAAGGAGGGGAGGCTAGGAGGAAGATTAAATCATTTTTTCATAAAGCCGTACAAATCCCACATTAAAATCTTCCCTTTAACATTTGTAAATTTTTCATTTTGGTTTTTAAAGCACTGAATAGAAATAAAAATTTATGGTAGCAGAGTTTTTGAAGAAAGAAAAGAAAAGCCTTTAGATTAACTCTATATTTATCTATTGGGTACTTACCTCTTATTTGCAGGTTACTCTCCTAAGCATGTCATCTGATGTACTCCGGAGACCTGCTTGCTGCTGTGGTGGGAGTCCTCTTCCCGCTGACTTATTCTGAGCCTCCAGCACTGGTGCTTGAAATCATACAAATGTGTTGTGTAGCTGTAAGCGTGCCAAGGAGGTTGTTTCATCTTCGATCCATTCATTTTTAGAGAGTAGCAGCATTCATTATAATTCATAAAATCACCAGTTAAATATGTTGAACCAATTCATGATCCTTATTCAAGTTATATTCTTAAGAGCTGTCTTTAATTTGGGGGACTGTGATAAGCTCTGTCATTATAGCTTAAGATAGTTTTGTTTTCAATTAACCCTAGGCTGTTTTTCCTAATTGAGAAAAAATAAGATACAGTCTAGAGATACTGGAGCTTTAATTCTGTGGAGATTCTGCCCAATGGGCCTTAAAGTGATTTCCAGAGTTTTAATTACTACCAGTGAAACATGTTTCTTATGCAGTTTTCATGCCTTTGTTGTGGAACATAATTAATTTGCTCTGATTACAACCTTATATAAAAGAATTCTACTTGCATATGTAAGTTTTAGAAGAGACTTTTTCATTGCCTATTTTTAAAAAGATGAACTTTGGATTTGGCAGTTGACTCATTGGCAGTTTTTTGGGGTTGTTTTTTCTCCCCCCATGGATATATTGGGAAAAATACATGATGGGTAATGAAAATATATTTCTGCCTTATTTTAGAAAATTAGTGTAGAAGTCTTAGCAGCTATGCTATCTAAGCATCCTTAAACTAAAAGACTAGCTTAGTACTAGAACTTCGGCATTTTCAAAGCTTCCCTTTAAAAGACTGTAATAGGGAATTTGCCTGTTGGTCCAGTGGTTAAGAGTCCACGCTTCCAGTGCAGGGAGTGCAGGTTCGATCCCTGGTTGGGGAAATAAAGATCCCACATGCTACATAGAAATAAATAAAAGATGGTCATAGATCACTCATATTTTTAAGTTATTTATTTCTCTGTTGGCAATAACATTTATGCCATTTCAAATTTATGTTCCTTAGCCTGTGTGGAAGTTACCAGAAAATATTTTGTTCAGTTCTACTGAGCACTTCAGATTTTATTCAATATTTGCTGCTTTATTTTAACTCAAACTTCAATATTTTAGAAGAAAATATTTACTAATAATTTTGGGTGAAAACAGAATAATCCTCAAGAACCATCAGATAAATTTTAATGTGCCAGAATTTCTCTTCAGGAATATGGAAATACCTTAAAATCATGCTTTATTCTGAACCACAGTTTGGCTTCTGTGCTCATGCAGGCAGGTAGGTGTCTGCAAAATGAGTTATGTCAGATTGGAAATAGCACCATTATATTTAATGAAAAGACGTGTATGAAGTAAACCTTCATCAATTTGTGTTTACAGATAAGTTTTTAAAAATATTCACTGAGTATATCATAAAAATACCGACCATTATTATTATATAATTCTTTGTCAATACTAACCCTTCTAACCACATTCACTCACTTCTTTTTTTAAACCTTAACTAAAAGTAGTTAAAATTGGTTCCTAGAATGTTTTTATTTTATATTTGTATTTTTTAATTAGCTTAATGGCTAGGGACCATAAGTAGTTAGAACAACTACTTATCGTTGTAGTTAACAACAACTTTGAGTTATTAGAGGCATAGCTGACAATCAGAGAGAAAGCAAAATAATAATATTAAATAAAAGAGTAGATGAATCTAATTGACAAATAACTAAATCTGTGCTCTAAAACCTCATGCGCATTAGGTAGAAGACTGTAAGTCACCATTTCAGATCTTTTTTACACTAAACACACACAAACTTGTCTTTCCCCTGTCTTTAATGAAAAAAACCATTTGCCCATGATAGTAAATCTAAGCAGTACAAAAGAATATTCAGTAGTAAATTCACTCTTGAGACAGTTTTAACAAACACATTTCCCTCTCTTCTCCAAAATAAAGTAACAGATTAAAAGATAGATGGCTCTTTGGTGATAGTGAATAGAGCCAACTGATAAAACAGGAATTAAAAAGAATAGGCATGTAGTTCTATTCAGAATAGAGACTTGTAGCTCTCATAACTCAGCCCTCCACAATTCTTGTGTGGTATGGTAATTGATATAGTGATGACTATCACATATTTAATAAAACTTCAAATAAAAGTGAAAGTCGCTCAATCGTGTCCAGCTATTGCGACCCCATGGACTATAGCCTGCCAGGCTCCTCTGTCTGTGGAATTCTCCAGGCCAGAATACTGGAGTGGGTAGCCTTTCCCTTCTCCAGGGCATCTTCCCAACCCAGGGATCGAAGCCAGGTCTTCCTCATTGCAGGTAGATTCTTTTATTCAGCTCTGTTCTGGATGACTAGAATAAGTGAAATGCATTTTTTTTTGAGATTTCAAATATCTGGAAACTGTGTAGAATATGTTATTTAGAGAACTAGATAAGTTTATTTATTTAATTAAATAATTTATCAAGAACTCCAGATAAATTAATTCTTACTAAGTAGCTTAAAGGTCAGTTTCAAACTCTAATCTGACTATAACCAAAACACCTAATTGGTACCTTTTTTCCTAAAATACTGAATGTTATCCCTGATGCCTTTTGTTTTGTTGAACAGTCTGTCTTCTTCTTAAAGGGGCAGCACACTATCTCTTATAGGTCTAGAAAGACAGTTTAAATATCAGCCAAGGATAGTTGGCTAGTTGGATAGTTTTTACCTCTCAGTTATGATGCCTTTCAAACACTTAACACATTAATGAATCTTTGACAATATGTGGATTGTGTTCATTACATATTCATTCATGTGTAAAATAGTTGTTGAGTTCCATTTGCTTGTGGAGATAGAGTGAAGAACAGAATAAGCATGTTTTGCCTTTATGTATAATCTATAACCTATGGGGGATGCAAACAGTATGAGTGAGTGAGTGAGTGATAGTCACTCATTCGTGTCCAACTCTTTGCAACCACATGGACTGTATGGCCTGCCAGGCTCCTTTGTCCATGGAATTTTCCAGGCAAAAATACTGGAGTGGGTTGCCATTTCCTTCTCTAATCAGACACTCCAATCTGATTCTTCTAATCAGATACTCCCTTAAATACATAATAACAGTCTCTCAGAAAACCTCCTATAGAGACACAGAACTTCAGATCAAGGTACTAACAGAGTAAATGAAAATCTCTCAGGTCTCCAAAGATTTCAAAGGGAGGAAAGGAAGCCAGGTTGAAAGAAGAGGGGAGAGGTGGGGGGCAAAAGGGGTGGGAACAGTATACTGATAGTGAAGGAAATGGCACCCCACTCCAGTACTCTTGCCTGGAAAATCCCATGGATGGAGGATCATGGTAGGCTACAGTCCATGGGGTCGCAAAGAGTCGGACACGACTGAGCAACTTCACTCACTCACTCATAATATAGGTATGGTAGAGGTTAGACTAGCTCACTTCAACAGGGCCTGAACTGCAGCTCAAATACACCTTGACATTTTTTTTTTTAATTTCTTTCTTATTCATTCTTTTCTGATGAGATCCGTGAAATAACTAAACTTTCGTAAGAGTAACTTACTTAGTCTGTTCTCCTTAGACTCTTTGTGCTTATACTCCCCTGATGACTGAATTCACTGCTTATTTTCCTGAAAGGCTTAAACCAGTCTGAAAGCTCAGTCAGCTTTCAACTTCTTAAAACGTATTTTCATCCATCCTATTCTTTGGGATCATGTTGTCATCCCTCTTTTCCATAACTAACTTCTACGTAAGTTCTTAATCCCAACTCTTTATGATATTATTTGCAGTCTTGCTAAATAAAGTATCTTTTTCACACGTAGAATCCATGCCTTAAATATTTGTTTTCTCTTCTTTCTTGCAGACATGCTCAGGTTTACCACTTAATGAAAAATAAAACCTTTCTTTATCCCTTCAGTCTCTTTCCTTCATCATTTGACTTCTTCAGATAATTCCCTATCCTGTTTCCTTCTTACTGGGCTTCCTTAACGGTTCAGTTGGTAAAGAATGCACCTGCAATGCAGGAGAACCTGGTTCGATTCCTGGGTCGGGAAGATCCCCTGAAGAAGGGACAGGCTGCACTCCAGTATTCTTGGGCTTCCCTTCTATCTCAGCTGGTAAATAATCCGCCTGCAATTCGGGAGACCTGGGCTCGATCCCTGGGTTGGGAATATCCCCTGGAGAAGGGAAAGGCTACTCAGTCCAGTATTCTGGCCTGGAGAATTCCATGGACTGTATAGTCCATGGGTCGCAAAGAGTCGGACACAACTGAGTGACTTTTACTTCACTTTCCTTCTTACTACCTACCCAGTCTGTAACCCTTGTAATCAGATATTTATCCCCAACACTCTACTAAAATAACTCTTTGTTGTTCAGTTGCTTAGTTGTGTCCAACTCTTTGCGACCCCATGGACTGCAGCATGCCAGGCTTCCCTGTCCTTCACCATCTCCCTGAGCTCACTCAAATTTATGTCTGTTGAGTCATTGATGCCATCCAACCATCTCATCCTCTGTTGTCTCCTTCTCCTGCTGCACTCAATCTTTACCAGCATCAGAGTCTTTTCTAATGAGTTGGCTCTTCACATCAAGTGACAGATTTCAAACTTTTCCCCTCTATGTTCATGACTACAACCTTTTCCAAGTCACTGTTATATCTTAACCAGATTTCTGAGGTTGCCTCTTAATTAGCCTTTCTTCTACTTTTACCTCTGGTCTCAGTAGAGCAGCCAAAATGACTGTTTTTAAACAAATCAGATCATACCATTCCTTTGCTTAGAATCCTAATAGCCCTTCATTTCACTGGTAGTAAAAGCCAGCTTCCTATAACCTGACCCTCTTTTCATCTCCTCTTCCCTCTTCACTACCGTCAAACTGTTGGTGTCTTTGCCCCTCCTCAAACATGCTGGGTGTCATTCTGCCACAAGGCACTTGCATGAGCTGTTTCCACTACCTGTATTCTTCCTCTGGATAGCCACTTGGCTCACTTCTTCACTGCCTTCTTGTCTTACCTTAAATGTCCCCTCATCACTGAAGGTGCCCTGACTGCACCAATGAATGCTGCAAAATGCCCCAATCTCTTGGGTCTTCCAAGACCCTTTACCATGATTTCCTTTTTTTGTTCTCCATAGAGCTTCAGCTTTTTACTTTATCACTTATTATTGCCTGTCTCCTACTAGAGTGTAGTCTTTATCTTTTTTGTTTGAGTTTATCCTGCTTGGAGTTTGTTAAGTTTTTAGTTTTTCATCAAAATTTGGATGTTTTTGGCCATTATTTCTTTAAGTATTCTTTCAGCCTTCTCTTTTTCTTCTCTCATTGGGACTCCCGTTACGCATATGTTGGTATGTTTTGTGATGCCCACAGGTCTCTTAGGCTCTGTTCGTATTTCTTCATTCTTTTCTTTTTCTACTCAGATTGGATTGTCTCAGCCAACCTAACTTCAATTCTCAATTAACCTAAGAAAGGTAATATTATCTCTGCCTTTTCTGCTGTTGAGCCCCCTCTAGTGAATTTTTCATTTCTTAGTTTGCTTATTTAAAGGACATGGCTCGGAGACATGATGATAATGCTGTAACATTTTGAATGTTACACTAGGCTCGAAATACACCCTGAGATTTTTAAGGGCTTTGTTGCTTATTACGGGCTTCCCTGATAGCTCAGTCGGTGAAGAATCCGCCTGCAGTACAGGAGACCCTGGTTCGATTCCTGGGTTGGGAAGATCCCATGGAGAAGGGATAGGCTACCCACTCCAGTATTGCTGGGCTTCCCCTGTGGCTCAGCTGGTAAAGAATCTGTCTCTAATGTGGGAGACCTGGGTTTGACTCCTGGGTTGGGAAGATCCCCTGGAGAAGGGAAAGGCTGCTGCTGCTGCTAAGTCACTTCAGTCATGTCCAACTCTGTGCAACCCCATAGACGGCAGCCCACCAGGCTCCCCCGTCCCTGGGATTCTCCAGGCAAGAACATGGGAGTGGGTTTCCATTTCCTTCTCCAGTGCATGAAAGTGAAAAGTGAAAGTGCCCACTCCAATATTCTGGCCTGGAGAATTCCATGGACTGTATAGTCCATGGGGTCACAAAGAGTCGGACACAACTGAGTGACTTTCACTTTCTTATAGTGAAGTAGCAATTTCTTTATATAAATCTTATTAATCTACTTTCTTCTCACCTCTTTGAGAAGATTTCAGTCCGTTTTGGCATCACCTGAAAGCAATTAATCTGTCTGGAAACATACCACAAGCTTATCTAAAACTATAATAATTTCAAAGTACACTAAAGGTGGTAAAAAAGAAATATTAAAGATAGGACTAAAATCATAAGGTTTGAGGCAGGGTCTGTGTGGTTTTGTTTTCCTTATGGTACTTTACATGTAGTGGATGGATAATTCTTTAAATACTAAATTGATGGTAAAAAACTACAGTAAAAATTAATTTAAAAACTGCAAATAGCAGTAGCTTAGGATACAGAATCTCAAGGGACACTGTCTTTTGGAGATGAAACTGTTTTCTTTTTCAGTTATTTTTCTGATAATATTTTATGTATTTTTATATTGAGTTGAAAACAAAATTCAAAGTGTATACTATCACCCCTCTTTTAGTCTCTAAATCTCTTATTCTCTTTCTAAACTTTTATAAACTAGCCAAAAAATAGAGCAGGAAATGTTCATAGAGACAGATGAACTTTTATTGCTGATCAGGGATTAGTCATTTAAATACTTAATTATACTAATCCAACAGAGAAGGCAATGGCAACCCACTCCAGTACTCTTGCCTGGAAACTCCCATGAACGGAGGAGCCTGGTAGGCTGCAGTCCATGGGATCGCGAAGAGTCAGACACGACTGAGTGACTTCCATTTCACTTTTCACTTTTATGCATTGGAGAAGGAAATGGCAACCCACTCCAGCATTCTTGCCTGGAGAATCCCAAGGACAGAGGAGCCTGGTGGGCTGTCGTCTATGGGGTCGCACAGAGTTGGACACAACTGAAGTGACAGCAGCAGCAGCAGCGTACTGATCCAAAGGCATTAAAACAAGATACAGAAATTATTTTATGATGTTATCTTAAGAGATAAATGTTTACATAGAAAAACTAACATTCAAAGAATGTCAGAATTATCTCAAACAACTGAATGAAAGCCTTATGAACTGTTATTAAAGAGTTAGTGTATTTTCTACTAATTTTCAGGTTCTTCCTCCATATCTTGCCTAGCTCTCCCCACCCCCATTGCATCTCTGTGTAATATAACGTGTTTTTTGGTCTTCTGTATTTCCTATAAATTGATACGTTCAATGACTTGGTCTAATTCAGAGTCAGTTTTTGACTCCTTTCTTCTTTTCTCTCTCTCTCTTTTTTTTTTTTTTTTTAATTTAAGGAGAGGCTGGCAGTATACATAAGGTATAAGGTCTAGTTGTTTTTCCTTTCGTGATTTTAACATTCTGCTAATGATGCTGATATCCATTAATTTCATTACACATTGCAAAATATTGCCGATATTGATATAAGTTTGTCATTTATTCATTTATTAGCTTAGTTTTAAAAATTGTATATTTACCAGCATGTATGTGTGGGCTTCCCTGATGGCTATGTGGTAAAGAATCCTCCTGCCAATGCAGGAGACACAGGTTCGATCCCTGGGTCTGGAAGATCCCCTGGAGAAGGAAATGGCAACCCCCTCTAATGTTCTTGCCTGGGAAATCCCATGAACAGAGGAGTCTGGCGGGCTACAGTCAACGGGGTCACAAGAGTTGGACATGACTTAGCAACTAAACAATAACAATAGCATGTATGTATATGTTTGGATAAAGATTAACATAAGGAAGTTTTGCTTTCAGTGAATGTTTGCATTGCGATCATTGCTTGGAAAAATTCATTTGTCCTTTGAGAGCTGCCTGTTGAAAAAGTAAACCTAGAATATTATGATTTGGGGGTTTCCCAGGTGGCACTAGTGGTAAAGAATTCGCCTGCCAATGCAGGAGGCATAAGAGGCACAGGTTCAATCCCTGGGTCAAGAAGATCCCCTGGAGAAGGAAATGGCAACCCACTCCAAAATGCTTGCCTGGAGAATCCCGTGGACAGAGGAACTTGGCAGGCTGCAGTCCATAGGGTTGCATAGAGTCAGACATGACTGAAGCAACTTAGCACTCATGCATTATTTTATTTTGCTCTTGAAGAAGTTGAATGTCTAAGCTAATTTATTAATGAGTTTGTAATTCCTTGTCTTAATAAATTTTATGAAGAATGTGTCAGAGTTGGAATAATTATTAGACTGAGAAACATGAGAATTTTTTTATGTGCTTTTGAGTTTATAGCCCTCACAGCCTATCTCAATCATTATGGTAATAAACTAAGTAAAGCTCTCTGATTAGGTACCCAGACAAAACTCTGTATTTGTGTTCACAGGCAGATTTTTTTCTAAACCTCATGAAATAGTTAATACCTTTTTTTTAAGCATAATACTTTTAACACAGGGAGAGTCATAAAATAAGATTTTAGATACATTTCAGATAAACTCTTTGTGAGTTACTTTTCCCTGGACTATCCTGTCCTTGCTGCAGCTAAGGGGCAAAGTGGGTGGAGTGTTCTCTGTGCCACCAACTCCCTGAAAAGTCAGTGAAGAAATATGGATGTCAGAACCCTAGGTATAATCAGTTTCCTGGGTTTAATATCCAACTGGTTTTTACATTGTTTTAAGTGAACTTTTGGGTATGAGTTACGTTTTTTTAAAATAATAAAGTTGGGAAACAATCCAACCTTCCCTTGCAGCAAAATTCTCCCCCACCCCCACCCCTTGCCACATTTTTGAGATAGGTTGATGTATAATATTATATAAGTCTTAGATGCACAGCATAGTGATTCACAATTTTAAAAGACTGTGTTCCGTATATAGTTACCATAAAATATTGGCTGTATCCCCTGTGTTGTAGAATGTGTGTTCATAGCTTATTTATTTTATACATAGTAGTTTGTACTCTTAATCCTCTACCCCTGTCTTGTCTCTCCTCCCAAATTCACCTTTATAAACAGTTTTCATAAATTTGGCTCTACTTCATTTGAAATTTGAATTTACTATTCACTGGGGTTTGAGGCTAGAGGACAGTTTCAGCATAGAATTATAGGTTTGAATTGGTCTGTATATAATAACTGCTTTCATTCACACGATACTTTTTTTAACTTTCTGTTGAAATGTAATATATGAATAGTCTCTTTTTTAAGTTTTTATTGAAGTATATAATATACATCTAAAAACATGTGCACAATTAGCCTACAGCTTGGTGAATTTTCACAACTGAACAGCCTGTGTAACCAGACTTAGTTCAACATCAGTTCAGCACCAGCCTTTCAGAACTTCCCTTACACTCTCTTCCAGTTATTATACCCATCAGGCTGCACCTCACAAGTAACCACTCTTAACAGGATAGTCTTTCAGAGAGGAGATCAGATACTTATTTGTCAGGGTTGTCCTCTTTTCTCTATTTGCTGCAAATATGAAGAGGATAAGAAAAGAGCAACTTCTGTTTTCTTATCAACACAAAAATAATTGCTGAAGACAAAAAAAAAATCAGAATTCTGTTCACACCGACTCCTATTTACCAATGTAATATTCCGTCAGAGTAATAAATGGAAGATTTAAATCATTTGGAATCATGTTGGAGTCTCTTTAAGTGACGTTTGTCTTCTGAAACAAGTCCCAGAGTAAGCAGGAGTTATGAGTGGATGCAGAGCAGTGTTTGCCCCCGCCCCCTTCCCCCATGGCTGTTTCCCACCCTGAAGGAGACACAAGGAATGACAGATGCTGGGATGCAGAGCTGTGGTTGAGGGATCACCTGATACTTTCCCTTCTTTGCTTACAGTCTCTGAACATTGACAATAGATTCCTAGTATCAATATTAGAATTCTGTTGGAGATTTTTAATTTGGCAACTTCTGTGTTGAATATAACTGTTGTTTCCCATAACTTTCACAAAATTGATTAAAGTTGTTCCATTTTTATTTAAAATATGTCTCTGTTTCTCATCAGGACCCCTGAACAGTGCCCCAGCGTTGTTTCATTATTGTCAGAGAGTTACAATCCTCACGTGCGTTATGGAGCTGCCATGGCCCTGGGCATCTGCTGTGCTGGTACAGGAAACAAGGTAAAGCCCAAAGCCAGGCAGGCAGTTCTTTTCTGGCACCAGACTGTTTTCCCTAGCAGAAAAGTTTATGTAACAGCTGCAAAAATACAAGTGTGCTATAATCTGTACTTGCCTTGCAAGCTCAGCTTCCCCAAACTTCCCCACTTTACTGCGCCGGATTGCTGAAAGCAGTTTAAGAACAAACCACATTACATGGGTGGCTGTAGTAGAAACAATGCTGTTGAATTTTTTGAAAAGCATTGATTTCTTTAAAAAGAAGAAAAAATGTTTTTCTCTTTGAAGAACTACTCTGGCCATTTTACATTGTTATTTCACATGTTTCATTTGCATTTGCGTAATTAGTATTGTGGATATTGTGGAAATCAAAGTTCTTCTTGAGACCACCATGGTCAATTCAGTTTGATTTTTTGTGTGTGTGTTTTAACCTTATACCTAACTGTTATTTGTCTCTTTTTTCCTCAAGAATGTAATAGCTAACCTGGTATTTGTTAAGCCCTCAAAAGTGACAGAAAGAGTTGGGCTAGGCACATTGATAATTTGAAAACAGTTTGTCATGAGATTCATAAAGAAATGCACCAGTGTTTTAATAACAGGTATTCTTGATCAACAGCAATGACATAATCACCACATTTTGCCTTTCATAGCACACATGAACACATCTTGGCTAGTTCCTCAAAAGGTGTACTTTTTCTTTTAACAGCACACAAGCACGTGTCTGTGTGTGAAAGAGAGAGAGAACAAGAAAATGGTTATATCCCCAGAGTCTTTACATCAGAATGGAGCCATGTTTTATAAATCATTTCTTATCCAAACTAAAGCATAATTTTTAGTTTATTGATTGATTCCATGGATTCGATTTTAGCTTGCTTGACTTTTTCTCTAATAAGGAGGGTTAGTATTGGATAAAATAATTTTTCCTAGTCACATAAAACATTATTGAAGCTAGAAATTAAAATAGGCATTTTCACTGCGTGGCAAGAATTGTATAAAAATTTATAAAGAAACGTGCCCTTCCAGTATTCCCATTCTGTCTCCTTACCCTGCTTTATTTTTCTTCAGAGCACTTAGCACCACCTGACATATTTTTATGTCATATTTTTATGACTTAATTGAGCAAAAGAGTTCTTGGTCAAATACAATGAACAAATGCTGGGATATACAAAGCTCTAGTGGCTTCTTTCTCTCTTTTTTTTTCTTTACTTTTTATTTTGTTTTGACCTATTTATTTATTGTCTGTCTCCTCTCCACTGAAATGTAGGGTCCCTGAGAACCAAATATTCACTGCTAAAACCTAAAGTCACACCTGACACATAGTTCAGTTCAGTTCAGTCGCTCAGTCGTGTCAGACTCTGCGACCCCATGAATCACAGCACGCCAGGCCTCCCTGTCCATCACCAACTCCCGGAGTTCACTCAAACTCATGTCCATCAAGTCGGTGATGCCATCCAGCCATCTCATTCTCTGTCGTCCCCGTCTCCTCCCGCCTGCAATCCCTCCCAGCATCAGAGTCTTTTCCAGTGAGTCAACTCTGCGCATGAGGTGGCCAGAGTATTGGAGTTTCAGCTTCAACATCAGTCCTTCCAATGAACACCCAGGACTGATCTCCTTTAGGATGGACTAGTTGGATCTCCTTGCAGTCCAAGGGACTCTCAAGTGTCTTCTCCAACACCACAGTTCAAAAGCATCAATTCTTCGGCAGTCAGCTTTCTTCACAGTCCAACTCTCACATCCATACATGACCACTAGAAAAACCATAGCCTTGACTAGACGGACCTTGGTTGGCAAAGTAATGTCTCTGCTTTTTAATATGCTATCTAGGTTGGTCATAACTTTCCTTCCAAGGAGTAAGCGTCTTTTAATTTCATGGCTGCAGTCAGCATCTGCAGTGATTTTGGAGCCCCAAAAAATAAAGTCTGACACTGTTTCCACTGTTTCCCATCTATTTCCCATGAAGTGATGGGACCAGATGCCTTGATCTTAGTTTTCTGAATGTTGAGCTTCAAGCCAACTTTTTCACTCTCCTCTTTCACTTTCATCAAGAGGCTTTTTAGTTCCTCTTCACTTTTTGCCATAAGGGTGGTGTCATCTGCTTATGGAAGAAGCACAAGCTGGAATCAAGCTTGCCGTCACATAGTAGTTTCAGTAAATATTTGTCAAATGAATGATAGAGGGAAGATCATTTTAAGGATATGAGGAGCAAGTTGAACATAGTCTCTGCCCTCACAGTTTTGTTTTTTAAATGTTGTCATTTTTTGGAGGAGAATTTCTTGCATGAGAATGTATCTTCAATTTTATTAGAGAAGTCATTGTGTGTATAAAATACAGTTTATGGAAATTAGCCTTCATTTTTCCCCGGACACATCTGTTCTATAAAAAGGAAAAATATACTTGAATGTTTTGCAAAGTATTTTCTCCCTCGGGTCTTTAGTAGACATTTATGTCAGACCTCATAAGTTAAATGTAAATTAGATTTTTTTTCTTTCCAGATTATTCTGAACTTAATATGGTGTCTAGGAGCAAATGGTCTTTGAGACACAGCATCTGACAAGTTAATTCAATGAACATTTTTCATTACTCTTACTAAACAAGTCTGCTTTATTTCTAGATAGTTTGTATGATCTACTTATGAATATCTGTCTGAACTTTGGCACTTTAATTTTGTTTCTGAAAAACCTGAAACACCCTGTTTATTCTAAAATATGTCTTTGAGGTTATATCACATAGTTTAAAGGCCAAGTTAGTGTCTTCAAACTCATAAGTTGGAAATTTTGTTAATTTTTATCATGACTACTTCATAAACAATATTAACAATATATGAATAATATTTGAAAAATGTATTCTTCTAAACAACAGCACTACATTTTACAGGAAAGTGAGAAAGAATGCACTTATGTGATGTTTGTTTTATCTGTTAATCACTCTTGATTTTTTTTAAATAAATAAATTGACATGTAAAGAAATCTAAAATTATTACTCCCCACCCCCCCAAAAAGATTCAATTCATTTACCTGGCTTTGAAACAAAGGACATTTGAGAAATGACCTACTGTATTAAAATAAGTGTGATAATCATATAAACTCATTCCTCTGTTCCTCCAGATTTATACTTACTGGCAATGGCAAGCCACTCCAGTACTCTTGCCTAGAAAATCCCATGGATGGAGCAGCCTGGTAGGCTGCAGTCCATGGGGTTGCTACGAGTCAGACACTTTCACTTTTCACTTTCACACATTGGAGAAGGAAATGGCAACCCACTCCAGTGTTCTTGCCTGGAGAATCCCAGGGACGGGGGAGCCTGGTGGGCTGCCGTCTATGAGGTCACACAGAGTCGGACACGACTGAAGTGACTTAGCAGCAGCAGCAGCAAGGACCTTGTAAGAGGTGCTAAACAAAGCTCCTGCAGAGTGTTTAATAGAGCAAAAGAGTTCTTGGTCAAATATGCAAAGCTCTAGTGGTTTCTTTCTCTCTTTTTTTTTTTTGCCTTTTTATTTTATATTGGAGTACAACCAGTTAACAATGTTGTGATAGTTTCAGGTGGACAGAAAAGGGACTCAGCCATAAACATACATGTATCCATTCTCCCCCAAACTCCCCCTTCATCCAGGCTGCCACATAACATTGAGCAGAGTTCCCTGTGCTAAGGAGTAGGACTTTGTTGGTTCTTCATTTTAAATATGCAGTGTGTGCATGTCGCTTTCAAACTCCCTAACTATCCTTTCTCCCTATCCTTCTCCCCTGGCAACCATAAGTTCGTTCTCTAAATCTGTGAGTCTGTTTACTAGTGGTTCCTCTAATAAGGTTTCTTAAACCTTTTGTTATGATATATATATTTCTGGAGCCCTTGATGTGCTAGATACATTTTTGAATCTGCAAGGGAGGGTAATATATAGGATGCCGGAGTTCCCAAATTTAATCAAGGAATCCTGTTTTCATAGAACTGATATTATGAAGAATTTAATATTGGGAAAATCCCAGTAAACATTTTGGAAAATTCCACCATATGTAGTCTTTCAAAGTGCAACCATGGAATCAGTTGTAATCCTTATTGGTTTAATTTGTGTTGCCATTCTCCTAGCAAGTAAAATCTTGTTTTCAGAGTTCTGTTTGTTTTTTGTTTGTTTCAATTTAGATTTGATTTATTTAATTTTTTAAATTAGGTTTTGTAAAATCATCTTAAGATATTTTCTTACTCTAGTATTTGAAAGAAGTTGGATACAGAGTCAGACTGGCCTGAGTTTGCTACACTTGGGTGATTTTTGGCAATTTACCTTTCTGTTTCTTTGTTTATAAAGATTGTTTTCTATTGCTCTTGTTGTTTTAGTGGAAGATATTTTATATATTTAGGATGAATATACCCTCTTCATCCTGAATATGTAATAAATATATAAAATGCCTTCCACTGTACCTGGAAAATAATGTTTATCAAACATTAATCTCATTTTTTCTTACTTTCTTCTTGACCTCTTTTACCCGAAGATAGGAGCACTTGTGTTCTCTAAGCTTCCTTTTCACTTACCATCAGTTATGTTGAAACTTAAAGCATGCTCAGTTCTGACTGTTACATCCAAGTAGTCTTAAATTAACTTGTGAATACAATGTTAGATGGAAATATTGTGTTAGAAAGGCAGTAACTAATTTGAAAATTTAGCTACATGAACTTTATTAAAAGGTTTTTTTTATGCTTTCAGGAAGCAATTAATTTGCTCGAACCAATGACAAATGACCCTGTGAACTATGTGAGGCAAGGAGCTCTCATAGCTTCAGCTCTCATCATGATCCAGCAGACTGAAATCACTTGTCCAAAGGTGAGCAGACAAAAATATTCTCTAGGAGAGAACTATGCACAGGAAGTAGAGAAGTAGGAGAATGGGAGAGCTTTAAGTATATAATATTCTTTGAATGCATTTTTCATAAATTTATGGTCACTTTGTTAATTCAGCTACATAGCCATACTTGAAAAATTAGAACTCATGGGTTGGCTAAATCATAAAAATCAACTGTAATTTCTGCCTTGTGCTGTCCTTTTAAAATGTGTTCAATGGGATGACCTGTTCCTCTGATACATGATACAAACTCAGTGGTCCATGACATTTTTGGTCTGTCCTCTGAGGCAGTAAAAAGTTCTGCAGTCACTTTATATAATGTATACAGTCTCAGTTTAGGAATGCCATTGCCCTCATTGCAGAGCCCTTGGGCGGGGCTTCAGGTGGCTCCAGGAAGACTTTCTTTATCCACAAAAAGCCTCTTGCATATTTCACCCTTGCTGCAGGTGGGATTGTAGCAGGTCTCCGTGCAGCTTTGCCCGCCTCTTCCTCCCTCTCCCTCCTTCCCTTTCTTCTCCCCGCTCTTGCATTGCTTGTGCCTCAGTTGGTAGCAAATGCCTCTCACTTCATGTGTCAGATGTCAGCGCACAGTGACCACTGATCATCTCTCTGAAGCCCATTTCTAGGCTTGGAGTTAAAGCCCAGCCTTCCCCATTCACATCCTTTTCACATGTCCTTCTATCATCTAGTCCTCACATAGACTGTGTGGATGACTCCATAACAGATTTTGAGACATCTGTTTTAAAATCTCATGGGGTCTCCTCTCAGACCTCATTTCAGACTTTTGTTATCTAATGTATCTTGGCACTTCAGCCAGAACTTCTCATTTTGTTGAGAAACAGACAATGCATAGATCTTAGTTCATTTCAGTTCAGTCGCTCAGTCGTGTCCGACTCTCCACAACCCCATGAATCACAGAACGCCAGGCCTCCCTGTCCATCACCAACTCCCAGAGTTCACTCAAACTCATGTCCACAGAGTCGGTGATGCCATCCAGCCATCTCATTCTCTGTCGTCCCCTTCTCCTCCCACCCCCAATCCCTCCCAGCATCAGACTCTTTTCCAGTGAGTCAACTCGTCGCATGAGGTGGCCAAAGTATTGGAGTTTCAGCTTTAGCATCAGTCCTTCCAATGAACACCCAGGATTGATCTCCTTTAGGATAGACTGGTTGGATCCTCTTACAGTCCAAGGGACTCTCAAGAGTCTTCTCCAACACCACAGTTCAAAAGCATCAATTCTTCGGCGATCAGCCTTCTTCACAGTCCAACTCTCACATCCATACATGATTTACATATACTAAAAATTACCATGTTTGATATAATGTAATAGATGTATATAGTTTATGCAGTAATTTCAGATCTTTTAATTCTTAATTTAAACCTAGGGCATTTAACAAGCTTGTATTATTTCTGCTTCTGTATGAGCAGCAGTCAAAGAGATTGACAGCAGAAAATGCCATTGGTATACTGTCTTTTGGCTCATGAAGGAGATTTATTTTCAGCAAAGTAGATAGACTGGGAGGGGGGCAGAGGAGGGTGAAGGAGAAAAATAATTTTAGAATTCATTGATTATTCTGTGAAACTTTGTTTAATAAATTTCAGTTTCTGAGCAGTTGCTATCATTTTTGTCGCTGTTTTTTGTTTTTTTTTTAAATCCAGTTCTACTCTTTCACTTTTAAGACTTGTAAAATTGGATTATTGCAGAAATAGAATCAAACTTCTCATCCTGTTTTAATAATATATTAATGTACTATATCTGCTAGAATATAAACATCTTTTCAAACAGACCACGTTTCTTTTTGGGTTTTGTTTTTAAATACAGCAGTTTTTTGTTTTTTTTTTTTTAGATAGTCCTGGTAGTTATACATGGCACATGGCCTTTACTGAAATTAACTGCAGGCGTAAATGGGAAACATTATGCTCTGATTTTACTAAAATAATTTAAAGCATTTAACTAATGGACATTGTTCTTCAGTAAGAAGTAAATTTGTTTTTTTTTTTATGGAATAGCTCTAGCATTAGTTTATTTTTTTTTTCATTTTTATTTGATAAATGGTACAAAGCACAATGCCAAAAACATTAACAGTTAAAATTTCACCAAATGAAAAAATACTATACAATACACAGTTGTAAAAAGCTACATTAAGTTATTTTACAACTACTTCAAGCTGCGAAAAGAAAAAAAACCCAATGCCATACCTAAGTTATGTTATAATATGAGTAGCTTTTGCATCTTTTATGGATCGTCTTTTGATCGTCTGTTGATGTTTGTTAGCTAGAAGTTATCCAACTGACTGATGTTTTTAAAGAAGGAAGTTTTGTCATGGACTTCATCTCCCCTAACAGTAATATACAGATATTTATTCACTTTGACCTCCCTGTTGCTTTCATGTTGTATGTATTATGAACATGACAAATGTTTTACCATCTTCCCATCCTCTGCTGTAGGATTCATTGATTGATTTAATAACCATAAACTGTGTACCAACAATGGCTGAGTACTTTGGAATGGGGATGAGGTTAGGTTACAGTAGGTTGTGTAGTTTCAAAAAGTCTTCAGCTATTTATTCTAATAAATAAGTAAAACTTTTTCATATTTAGAAAAAGTTAAAAAGAATGCAGCAATTTGAATAATTATTATTTTGTAATCATTCGTAAACATTTTTTGAACCAAGTCTTAGCTGATGTGGATATGTGGGACACACTTCATCTTCACATTGATTCATAATCTTTGGTATTGATTAAGAATGTTGAAATGTAGTTATACCTGGCAGCCTATGCCATTAATATAAATTCCAAGGGGGAAAGTTAAATTTGTACCCCAGTGACAAAAAAGCAAAACTTTATACAACAAATGTTCTTTCTGGAAACACTATCCCTTACAGTGAAATTGTTACTCAGTTCATAATCCTTAAAGTTTAAGTTCTGTTTTGTTGTTTTCTGCTCTGAAGCATATGATCAAGAGCTTTGTAGACTATAGTTTATATCATCTCTCTTTTATCTGATAATTGCTAAGAAGACAAAATTGATATTCTGGAAATTCCATGTGATCCAGTGGTTAGGACTCCATGCTTTCACTGCAGAGAAACTGGTCAGGGAACTAAGATCCTGCAAAAAAAAAAAAGATATTCTTTTGGGGTGGTATATGTTATTGCTTAAAAGAAACAACTGTTAATAAGCTTGAAGAGAAGTAAGTTCTTGAGGCTACAGGGTCCTAGTCACAAGGTTACAACCAGTCCATGAAATAAAGTGAAAATGCCTTGAAATCAAAGGTCACGTGTTAATTTCATCAAGACTATAACCCTTTCCTCAAAGGAATCCAGAAGAGATATTTCTGAGACTTTTTGTGAGATTCTCAATGGAAATTTCCAAAGGAAATGTTTTTTATGTAATCATGATCCAAATCACATCCTTTTATAGAATGCTGTCTTAACACTAAGCTCTACACATTGTGGTCTTAGTTGAACTAACTCCAGTACATCTTTGCTTTTCTTCTGCCGGTTTCTTACTCTCACAAACATAGGCCTAAGAACCTGCATACCCTTTTGGGTGATTACAGATCCAATTTAAAAAGCTGTTATACCAGAAGATCAGAGCCATTTAACTAGAATAATGTTCTTTTATAGATCTTTGGAATTATTTTGTCTCCAGAACCAAACTCTTTATGAAGAATCTGTCTTCTGTTTTTCTTATTAAATGAACTCCACTGTTAGCAGTTACTTGAACATGTATATAGCAAGTAACATACATAGAATCAGATAAAAATATTGACGTATAAGAATAGGATCTAGTGCCCATCCTTGTCCAATATAATCAAGCTACAAGAAAGCTTCTCCCACCACTGACAGGTACCCCTTTTAGAAGTAGGATCATATTTGGCCAAGGTTGATAAGCTTTTGCAGTTCTAAAATAAATCAGCATCAAATTTTAAGGTTTATTTTACAGCAAAATACATTTATAAATAGAAATCTATATTACATACTGTTGCCTTAAGTAAGGGGATTTGGACACTACAGGTGTTGGTGGTAATATAAAGAAAAGGCACAGGCAACTAACATGAACAAAATAATGCTAATAAAATTGAGGAAGGAAGTAGAAACATGATTTGGTATATTGATAGGAGGAAATTATAATAGCACTACCAGGAATATCTTGAAAAAGAAGAAAGATAATTTTCACTTTAGTCACATTAAGTTTGAGATTATAGCGAGTCATTTAGAGATAAGGTGAGAACATAGGAAAATTATCAGAACTAAAGAAAAAATAGGAACCAGTCCAGATAAATTATGTAAGTCCAGAGCCCTTTATCTGCAATTTCAAATTCCAGAAAACTAAAAACTAAGAATTTTCTTTAAGCTCTCATTTGGCTGTAAAATCTAACCTTATATGAACATGTTTATAGCCTTTATCCCATTTAGTAAATATTGAGTCATTTTGCTGCTTCAGAAATATTAATTTGGTTAACTATGGGATACTACCCCCATACTCCACTGAGGTTATTGCATAGTGAATGGTGTATGCACCATGTTAACTGTGAATTCTGAATTCCAAAATTCATTTGGCCTCAAGGATTTTGTGGAAGGAATTAAGAGACCTAGTTGAAGTCATAAGAGCTAATGTATTAATGTAGAAAGATAAAAGGGGGCAAGAAGAACCCTCTGAAACTGATCCCTGATGTACAGCTTTATCTCTATATCCTGGAAAACTGAAGGAAAAAAAAGAGGAGGAGACATACCTAGGTGATAAGTAACAACAGAAAACACTCAGTGGAATTTTATTCCCGTCTCCCCTCTGCCTTTATTTTTCTCTCTGGCATACAAGCATGGGTTGTTTTTGTTCCCCCAACAGTATAAGGTGTGTAGAAAAAAACATGATGAATGTTTAAAATGTAGGAATTTGGAGAAGGTAGACTTTACTCAAACACAGCAGAAAGCATGGATCATAGCATTGTCTGAAATTTAATTATCTTTTCTTTGAGATTATCATGATATAAAATGGGAAATTAATATGACTGTCTTCTACAAATTGTAATTTGTTTTCTGTAGGGGCCATACTATTCATACTGATGAAGTTGAGTCAGAAAATCATGATCCTTAGCCATGAAATTCTTTATGAAGAATCATAATAATGCAAATGAAGTCACTGCTGCATAAGTAATAAAATGTGAGGAAAATTTTTAAGGGATAAACAAAAACTAGCTTTTAAGTACTAGTCTACTTAATGTTAATTTGGATAAACCCATTATATATTTGTATTGTTTTTTATTTTAAATTCCATCTTTCAGATGTTGTCTTCTTGTTTGGGGTGTGATTTTATATTTAAATTTTTCCTTATAATGTACATACAGTGCTTTGTCCAGTGTTTCTTTTTATAAGTTCATGAACTATTTCATAAACTGTTAGCACATAAAATTTCCATCCTATATAAGGTAATGTAAGTGTTCGTCTAAAATAAGTTCAGAATCAAAGGAATTTGACCTGTTGAACCAGAGTAAAAGCATCAAACCTTAGGATTTTTAAAGCTGGAAGGGAATTTGGTGATGATCTCATCATGCAGGGTTTTATATATAGTTAGAGAAAGTACAATGTAGAGAGGTGGCTTGTTTAGTGGCACAGTTAGCTCATTGTTTTCCCCATCACATTCTTTTGCTGCCTATGAATAAAAGTGAGCACCATTTTAAGAAGTATTGTTTTGTTAGAGGTAATAGTCATGGAGGACTGGTGGGATTCTTCTCTGTTAAGACAGCCGTGCTTACTGAACTATGCAATGCCTTTTACACATTACTTTCTGTATATATTACCTCATATGATCTTTACAACAGCCATGTGTTACAATTCCTGTAGAGATGAAGAAACTGAGACTCTTAAAAGATCAGTATCGAGAACTTACCCAAAAAGCTTATTAGAGCAGAGGTATTTACAAGCCAGTGTTGTCTGATCCTGTATTACTCTGTATTATAGCGCAGTGTGGCCTCCCAGACCAAGATAACTGAAAAAGGGAAGAGATTCTGAAAGATTATGTAGTGTAGATAAAATCATTTTGTTAGGAAACTCAAATTCAGTATTTTCTGCTTTTGGCAGATTTGGGGAATTCAATACATTGCTTCTTGAACAAGCAGGCTGCTTTCTGAGTACATACCATTTGAAAAGTGCTTGGTGGGAAAAGTGTAAGACATGGAAGAAACATAAAATATTTCCCTTATTGTCATCCAAAAATCATAGGCACTTTAATAAGATATATTTTATAAATCCTATTTTCTAATTATAAAAGTTAATATATGTTAATTTTAGAAAATACAGAAAATAATAAAGAAGCAAACAAATTACCCATAATCTCTCCCGAAATGTGTCACCATGTGTATTCCATTTTGGTGTGTTCTTTTGGTAAGAGTAATTATTACTCCTCAAAAAGTTAATGTGTGTGCATGATGAAAATCTGTATTGTATGTGTGAATATAAATCCAAAGCATACTCATGCAGCTGCAGTGAAGAGTAGTTTGTTTTAAGGTAGAATGGAAGGACTGTGCCACATCGGAGCCCTGTATGTGGATGGTAAGCAGAATAGCCCTAATTCACAGTGCAGTGAAAGCCTGTGTTCACTCACACAATTTCAGCCTGCTGACTAACAGTGGTGCAGTACAAAATCACATTCAGCATTCCCCCAAGTCTGAATCACCCTCTGTGGAATGAGGGTTGAAAACAGAGCTAGTGCTCTGACACCAGAAAAACCGTGACATCTGTGTTTCAACCATGGGACAGGTCTGCTGTCAAATCTGGTCCAGATCCCTCTCTCTGTGAATCAGAATTTAGGTTTCATTAACACTTGAGCATGGAGAAGGAAATGGCAACCCACTCCAGTGTTCTTGCCTGGTGGGCTGCCGTCTATGGGGTTGCACAGAGTCGGACACGACTGAAGCGACTTAACAGCAGCAGCAGCAGCAGCAGCAACACTTGAGCAATCTGTTCCCTGCTCTAAAATCACACCGCAAGTTAATAGAACTAGGCTGTAATTCTTTTTCTTGTCCTTCAGGTGAATCAGTTCAGACAGCTGTATTCCAAAGTCATCAATGATAAACATGATGATGTCATGGCCAAGTTTGGCGCTATTCTGGCCCAGGGCATACTGGACGCAGGTAAATGTTTTTAAATCTCCCAGATTTATTTATCTCTTTAAACTAAATCTAATGAAATACCTGTTCTAACTATATGACAAAGTAGAAATTGAGTCAGACAAAATTATTTCTGGAAAAAATTTGGAATCTGCAGTTCATAGAAATAATTCAGCACAGTTAAGGCTGCAGACTGTCAGGGTTTGAATCCCAGTCCCTTTACAGTCCTAGCACTATTTCCCCTCTTTATGTCTGTTTTCTTATCTTGTAGAGTCTACCTCATAGTGTTGGGAGGATTAAAAATACATGTAAAGCAATTAAAACCATTCCAGTACCTTAGTAAAGTGTTTGATGAGTGTTGGCTGATTTTTTTCCTTTAATTTTCTTAGTATGAATCAGTTTTAAACAAGTTGACATTGGAAATTTTTTGAGGAAAATAAGTTTTAGACAAATTCTAGCAGCCAAATCATCCTAAAATAAGGTACGTGTAATATTTGCCTAGTATGCATAGTACATTGTACTGGCTCCTGAATTCACATTCGTCATTACTACGCTATGGTTTGTTTCAAAAGAAATGGGCTGACTTTTCAGGATAGAATGGTGTGTTTTAGGGCCTTGGACTTGGGGTTCATTTAGCAGCATACTCTTTAACTGTTTGTTATTATTGGTGATATCTCACTCAGTAGAGTAGAAGGGAGTGAGCACAACTAAGTATTAAAGTATGAGATTCTTTCTCTAACTGTACCCTAGTTGTGTATATAATATATGAATTATATTATAAAAGAATAAAAAAGAATATAATCTTTTTTATTAACCTTTGCTGATTTGGAAGGTAAAAAATAGTATCTCAAGGTTTTCATAGTAATTCTATTAGGTGAGCTCTCAAACTTATTAGTTATCTTAATTTATTCTAATAACTGTTAACCATGTTTATTACCACTATTTTATTGATCAACTAGAAATGTGTTTATATTTCTAGTGAATGAAAAGAAAATCAGGAAAAGAAGCTGAATGTTTTGATATCTTAGGTTATTTTGGCTATTAACCTCTTCATGTTTCCACTTGGAGTACTTTTTTAGTCATATCAAGATTTTCAGTATCCTTATTTCATAAATTTAGGTAATCTCCCTTATAGATAAGGCTTTTTAAAAAAATCTGTCTCCTTTCTAATTTGATTGTTTTACCTTTTTCTTGATTAAATTTATTAGATTTTTCTTTGTGTTTGTTTATATGCTACTGTTTGTCTTTCTGCCCCCTAGATTCTTTATTTTGGCTTGACTCTTTTATTTTCTTTTCTCTCTCTTTTTTTTTTTCTTTTGTTATTTTAGTGCAGTTTTCTAAGTTTCTAAGGCAAATACTCTTCTTTTTTATCCATTTGTCTAGTGGCATTTGTTTTGTTTTAATTTTCCAAGAAGAGAATTTTCTGCTTAAATTTTTAGTGTTTAAGGTATGGTTTATATTTTTCTCTTTTCAATTTAAAAATAGGTCATTGCAGCTATATATAAATAAAGAAAATGTTCTATGGATACTTCAGATGAAGTAAAACTATTTCTGTTCTTGACGGTATTGATTCTTTCTCTCCTGTGGTTATAAACATTATAGACATTGACACGCCATAGTTTCTTCCTTCTCATTCTTTGCCACCTTTCAAGGTTTTTATGTTACACTTACATTGTCGTTGTTGTTGTTCAGTGGCTAAGTCGTGTCCAACTCTTTACAACCCCATGAACTGCAGCACTACAGGCTTCCCTGTCCTTCACTGTCTCCCAGAGTTTGCTCAAACTCAAGTCCATTGAGTCAGTGATGCCATCCAACCATCCATCCTCTGTCATCCCCTTCTCTTGCCCTCAGTCTTTCCCAACATCAGGGTCGTTTCCAGTGAGTCAGCTCTTTGCATCAGGTGGCCAAAGTACTGGGGTTTCAGCTTCAGCATCAGTCCTTATATTGAATATTCAAGTTTGATTTCCTTTAGGATTGGCTGGTTTGATCACCTTGCTGTCTAAGGGACTCTCAAGAGTTTTCTCCAGCACCGCAGTTCAAAAGCATCAATTCATCAGCATCCAGCCTTCTTTGGGCTTCCCTGGTATCTTGGCTGTTAAAGAATCCACCTACAGTGCAGGAGACCCTGGCGTCGGGAAGATCCCCTGGAGAAGGGATAGGCTACCCATTCCAGTATTCTTGGGCTTCCCTGGTGGCTCAGATGGTAAAGAATCTGCCTGCAATGCGGAAGACCTGGCTTCGATCCTTGGATTGGGAAGATCCCCTGAAGAAGGGAACGCCTACCCACTCCAGTATTCTTGCCTAGAGGATTCCATGGACAGAGAAGCCTGGCAGGCTACAGTCCATTTGGTTGCAAAGAATTGGACATGACTGAGTGACTTTTACTTCACACTCTTCACAGGCTTCTTTATGATCCAACTCTCACATACATGACTACTGAAAAAACTGTTGCTTCGACTATATGGACCTTTGGTAGCAAAGTGCTGTCTCTGCTTTTTAATACACTGTCTAGGTTTGTCATAGCTCTTCTTCCAAGGAGCAAGCGTCTCTTAATTTTGTGGTTGCAGTCACCATCTGCATTGATTTTGGAGCTCAAGTAAATGAAATCTGACACTCTTTTGATGTTTTCCATGTCTGTTTGCCATGAAGTGATAGGATCTGATGCCATGATCTTAGTTTTTTTGAATATTGAGTTTTAAGCCAGCTTTTTCCTCCATCAAAAGGCTCTTTAGTTCTTCACTTTCTGCCTTTTAAGTGTCATCATCTGCATATCTGAGGCTGTTGATATTTCTCCCAGCAGTCTTGATTCCACCTTGTGATTCATTGTCATGGCTCATAACAAATACATTCTCTTGTGACTGTGTGGATCACAATAAACTGGAAAATTCTGAAAGAGATGGGAATACCAGACCACCTGACCTGCCTCTTGAGAAATCTGTATGCAGGTCAGGAAGCCACAGTTAGAACTGGACATGGAACAACAGACTGGTTCTGAATAGGAAAAGGAGTACATCAAGGCTGTATATTGTCACCCTGCTTATTTAACTTATATGCAGAGTACATCATGAGAAACGCTGGGCTGGAGGAAGCCCAAGCTGGAATCAAGATTGCTGGGAGAAATATCAATAACCTCAGATATGCAGATAACACCACCCTTATGGCAGAAAGGGAAGAACTAAAAAGCCTCTTGATGAAAGTGAAAGAGGAGAGTGAAAAAGTTGGCTTGAAGCTCAACATTCAGAAAACTAAGATCATGGCACCCGGTCCCATCACTTCATGGCAAATAGATGGGGAAACAGTGTCAGACTTTATTTTTCTGGGCTACAAAATCACTGCAGATGGTGATTGCAGCAATGAAATTAAAAGATGCTTACACCTTTTAAGGAAAGTTATGACCAACCTAGACAGCATATTAAAAAGCAGAGACATTACTTTGCCAACAAAGGTCTGTCTAGTCAAGGCTATGGCTTTTCCAGTGGTCATGTATGGTTGTGAGAGTTGGACTGTGAAGAAAGCTGATTGCCGAAGAGTTGATGCTTTGGAACTGTGGTGTTGGAGAAGACTCTGGAGAGTCCCTTGGACTGCAAGGAGAGCCAACCAGTCCATCCTAAAGGAGATCAGTCCTGGATGTTCATTTGGAAGGACTGATGTTGAAGCTGAAACTCCAATACTTTGGCCACCTGATGCGAAGAGCTGACTCATTGGAAAAGACTGATGCTGGGAAAGATTGAAGGCAGGAGGAAAAGGGGACGACAGAGAATGAGATGATTGGATGGCATCACCATCTCGATGGACATGGGTTTGGGTGAACTCCGGGAGTTGGTGATGGACAGGTAGGCCTGACGTGCTGCAGTTCATGGGGTCGCAAAGAGTCGGACACAACTGAGCAACTGAACTGACTAACTGACTGTGAAATTATAGTTCTCAGTTTAGTCTTAGATTCATATTTAAATGAATTCATTGCTTACCACCATTTCTTTTATGCTGCTTCTTTTTCTAGGGTATCTATACTAAGACTTGACATTTAACTTACGGATTTTGTCATTCAGGTTCACTCTGTGGGTTTTGATAGATGCATAATGCTATGTATCCACCTTTACAGTATTAAACAGAAGAGTTTTACTGCCTTAAAAATCCTCTGTGCTCTACCTTTTCATCCCTCCCTCCCTACTATCTCCAGTCCCCTAGCAGCCACTACTAATCTTTTTTGCTATCTCTTAGCTTTAGTGTTTCCTTTTCCAGAATGTTATATAGTTGGAATCATACACTATGTAGCCTTTTCAGATTGACTATTTTTGGTAATTGGTTTTTAAATAGGATTTAGAAGTAACATTTTACCACTCCGTAATCTTTTATTTTTTCTTTTAGCTGCTGCTTTTTGAATTTTATGATTTTAGACTTCAACCCTTTACTCATTCATTCATTGGTTTTTACTAAATCAGAGTCATTTGTTAAGGAACTGGGGAGAGAATAATTCTTTATTTTAGCTTTATTCTGCCATCTCTACCAGAAGACCTCTCTGGGTTTTCCCCTCCTTCCTCTTTGAACCCCTCTCCCCTTCCACCACTTTTTTGTGTCTGTTTGATCTGTATTGAACCAATCAAGTTTTGGTGCTTCTTTCCATTTCTCTTTTTAGTGTTATTAAAAGTTCTGTCTTGCCATGTTCACTATTAGGAGCATAAAATTATTTCCTTACCCTTTTTCGCTTTGCTTTAGAAAAAATTTTATGATTTGTCTCAAATCAAATAGTATGATTTGTCTCAGAAGTTAATGGTAGTAGAGAAAATCCAGAGAGGGAAACTTCAAAGAAATGAGTGAAGTTGAAGTTTATGAAAACTCACTCTGATTTAGTCTCTTCATGGAGAAAAGCTGGAGATTAAGAAAGTTTATAGTTGAAGTTTATAAAACTGTGCAAATATTATCAGTAAAATAAACTTGCCCTTGTTTTATATTTATCTCACACTGTTAGAACAAAAGACGTTTCTAAGTCTGAGGAAGATAGATTTCATTGAAATAAAAGGAAATTCAGCTTCAAAACTTAGGTCAAATATCGCATTCTCTGGGAAGCCTTTCCTTCCCTTCTACCCTCTTCAGCCTCTGCCATGGGTTAGGTGGGCCTAGCTTTATGTCTGTCATAATACTTTTATGCCTTATTTTAATTATCAAATTATCCATCATCACTAGATTGGAGCTGCTTGGAATCTTTTTCAGCATTTTGTTCAGAATTCTCAATCCGTAGTAAGCATTCTGTGAATGTGGGGTCAGAATGGGGAGGAATATAAGCCAAGAGTAAAAGTAGAACTCATTCCTGTTGGAAAAATACATTTAAAATATACCTGATATTTTCTAGGTAAAATCGTAAATGAAATATCTACAGAGGAGTACTGAAAAAATCTAGGTTATTTGGTTGAACAGTAGAACCCTGATTCTTACAAAATTTTAAATGCTTTTTGGTTTAGTACAGTTTGTACTCACTTCCTCATTCCAAGCAAAATGTGAAGAAATCTGTGAGATACTGAGATGAAGTGGAATCAAGCAATAAAGAAAGTGGAAAGTGAAGTCGCTCAGTCGTGTCCGACTCTTTGCAATCCCATGGACTGTAGCCTACTAGGCTCCTCCGTCCGTGGGATTTTCCAGGCAAGAATACTGGAGTGGGTTGCCATTTCCTTCTCCAGGGGATCTTTCGAACCCAGGTCTCCCACATTGCAGGCAGATGCAATGGAGATGCAATCAAGCAGTGGAGATCCACAACTGGAATTCAGATTAAGATGTTGACTAGGCACAAACAAGCCCTGTTTTCATAGGCTGTATTATATGAAGTACAGAATTCGCATCCCAGAGTTTTGGGGTCCAACACTAACAACTGTTACTATAGACCAGAGGCAGCAACACGGTAGCCCGTGGGCCGTATCTGCCTTATACACGTTTTTGCCTGCCTAGCAAAATCTGCAAATGTTTGTCAGAAACCCAGATTCAAGTGTACTTTTAAAAACAAAATTACATGATGACCATGGCCCTATGCCCCGAGTAACATGTCCTCTTTAAATATGATACGAACTTTTCAGTTTGCTTCAGTCGTTCTGCTTTCTCATTTGTTTACCTGACCAGTTCCTAAAGACGTTCTTGTTTGCAACCTCCAGAGCATCCTAGAATCTCAGCCTTATGAGGGCCTGTAAAGATGTAGCTAACTGACACTTGGACCTTAGTTCTTTTTCACTAGCTTTCAAACTGTATTTCTCTGTACTCCCTCAGGGGATAGTCTAGGAGACATGACAGCTGGTAGATTAATAGGTCAGGTTCAAGCCCAAAATCTCTTCTGATTTAATAGAATTAGCTCTGATTTGTTTTATATATTATGCTTCCTCCAAAATTTTTTTCAATCAAATCAAGGATTGGATATTAAAATTTTTCTTTTGTTCACGGTAGTGCTCTAGTGCAGATGGTCAAGTTCAAACTCTCATTTTGCCAATGGGGCAAAAAAAACTTTTAGAGGTAAAATGATTTGTATAAGATCACAGCCTAGTTAATCTTGTTGCTACCTGCATTCAGACAACACTAAAGCTTTAGAAAGACAAGAAAAAGCAAACAGTATCTACCTCTTGTCTTATGCTGTTGTTTGCAAATATGATATGTACTAAAATTTTACTTTTCGTTTGTACATTAAAAGCCAGTGTACAGTATAGATTAATTTAGCATACAAGTTCTGATGTCCTTCAGGCTTAGTTTTTTTACAAAATGCCGTGTGTGTGTATGTGTCTAGAAGTTTTCGATTACCCTGAGTCCAGCATTTCCTTTTGGAGACCCTTCATAGATACTGGCTAATTCCAGTGACTTCATATTAGATTTTATGAACTATACTCCCAAACTAATCACCAAATTCTTTTCTAGTGCAGTACTTAGAAATTTTAGTTTGCTCTGCTAGATTCATGTCTGTGATTTCTCTCCTTTTCTGCAGGTGGACATAATGTCACGATCTCCTTGCAGTCCAGAACTGGGCACACCCATATGCCTTCTGTGGTTGGCGTCCTTGTCTTTACCCAGTTCTGGTTCTGGTTTCCTCTTTCACACTTCCTGTCATTGGCTTATACCCCTACCTGTGTCATTGGCCTGAACAAAGACTTAAAGGTATGTTTGCAAGAGCTCAGTTTTATAGTATATAATTACTGTAGCTGTTCACCACCCACTCATGAGGATTTTCATGAAAATTATAAAAATTAGTTGACATCTTATTGATAAAATATTTTCCCTTCAGACTGAGTCACCTTACTAAGAGGAGTGTGTTGGTGGAAATTTTGAAAATTAAGTCTCTTTACTAACAGTGTAACCTTGGGTAAATCAGTTAAGAAATGGTGAGGGGGGCAAAATATAAAAACATGAAAAGGCTTTATAATCATTGATGAATCTTATTTAATACTGAAGGTCTGTGAGAGCTGTTGTAGGATTTCATGCAGATAACTGACACGGTGAGATTCGCAGTTTAGAAACATCATTCTGGTATCAGTGGAAATTTGTTACAGTGCTGTTGCAACAGTCTGGGCAAGGGAGACCTAAACTAAATCTTCCTAAGAAAGGAAGGTTGCTGCTGCTGCTGCTGCTAAGTCACTTCAGTCGTGTCCAACTCTGTGTGACCCCATAAATGGAAGCCCACCAGGCTCCCCCATCCCCGGGATTCTCCAGGCAAGAACACTGGAGTGGGTTGCCATTTCCTTCTCCAATGTGTGAAAGGGAAAAGTGAAAGTGAAGTCACTCAGTCGTGTCCGACCCTTAGCGACCCCACGGACTGCAGCCTACCAGGCTCCTCCATCCATGGGATTTCTAGGCAAGAGTACTGGAGTGGCTTGCAATTGCCTTCTCCGAAGAAAGGAAGGTTAGAGACAGGGATATGTTTCACTGTTAAGTGATGCTAGAGTGTTTGCTGGAGGAAAGGATTGTTACTAAAGGGAAAACAAGATAGATGGATGTCCCTTTGGTAGTGACAAAACAGGACCGGGGAGGTGAGGAGCCAGGGGCAGGGACAGAATGAAACTAGTCACATAAGTTAAAGCTTTAAGGTGATGCATTCCCTGTCATCACGCTATTTTGGGGGGAATGGGGGGTCGTGGTTTCACTTGTGTCTTTCTCAGTCCTTTGGCCCGTGATTCACTTTCTTGGTCTTCCATCCTCTCAGAGGCTTTCTGACCTTTAAATAACTTACATTTGGTCATCACTGTTGTTAAAACATTATTTAAGTTTTCAGGGTGGAAAAATTTTAGGTAAAAAAATAACGGGTAAAGATTGAGTATTTGGATTTTTTTTTCCAGTATAGCTAAATAGCCAATTAATTGTCCTGTAAGTGTTTCAGTATTAACTACTCATATATATATTGAGCAGTTTGCTCTCTTAGATCAAGAATCTTTTGGTTTCCCAATCTCTAACATTGTGGTTAAACATACAGTGTAATCTTTAGGGACTTCTTCCTCTGGCACACAGTTTTGTGATCTCTGTCTATTCCTTACAATGAAAGTGGGATGGGAAAGACAACGTTGCTTGTCCTAGTAAATGTGGTGCTTATTACCATTCCCTATCAATGCAAATTGGGTAAATAAAGAAAAATTCAGAGAACTTTAAACCTGGTCACCAGGTAATGCAAAGCCAACTTTTCCATTAGGCTCATGCTAGACTCTGTAGTGTAAGGAAGGGACGTGGAAGCTAGGTGTGCAGATTAGATAATCAAATGACACTACAAAAAAGGTAACAGTTGACCTGATGCTCACACCATGAGTGGGACTTAACGCTCTGAAGCAGGGCACATGGTAAAATGAAAAATGAAAGGGATGCCTGTTCAAAGGCACAGAGCTTCAAGAAAGTATAGGGAACCACAGTAGTCTGTAAAGCACCTCAAAACTAACTCAGTGAAAGAAGACAGATGCCTTTAAGGAAAGTGTGGTAACATAATTAAATAGCTGTGTGATTTAACGTGAATTGAAACTTCTGGCATCCCTTTGCATCTGTATGCTTATTTAGAGTATAGAATCCTTAGACCTTGATTTTGATTATTTTAATAAAGGAGAGGAATTCTCTTATTTCTTCAGATGCCGAAAGTTCAATATAAATCAAACTGTAAACCATCAACATTTGCGTATCCTGCCCCTCTGGAAGTACCAAAAGAAAAAGAAAAGGAAAAGGTAGGTTCTTTGTTAACTTTGAGCACCATTTGTACCTATATAGGAGCTGCTTAGTGTTTTACTTGGGTTTGTTTTAAATACTGATATGTTTTAAAGTAACACTTCTTATGGTCAAATCCAGCATTACACGAGAGTATGGCATGAAAACCCTTTTCTCTGCTAGTCATCCAGGTCCCATATTTCAGGAGTCACAATTTGTGAATCCTCCAAATGTTTTTTCTGTCCACGTCAATACTTTTTATACCACAAATCGTGTTTTCTACATACTGTTCTGCATCTTACTGTTTTCATTTTAATGGTTCTTTTAATGTGTATTGATCTTGTTTTTTCCAAAGCTGCAGAGCAATCCCTTTGTGTGTATATTGTTTTACCAGTTCCTTGTCTGATAGACATTTAAGGTTATTTCTGATTTATCACTGTTACAGATGAGACTGGAATAGAGTTTTTATACATGTGTATTTGTGCACTTGTACAAGTGTATCCGTAAGTTAGGATCTTAATTGTGGAATTGCTTGATCAAAAGTAATGCACATTGTTAATTTTTATAAGTATTAACTAAATTTCCTTTCAAAATGAATATAACTGATTTATACTCCTCCCAATGAGTATAAAGATATTTATTGACATGTATTAAGTTAAACTATGGTAAAATTGAGAGCTGTGCTTGTCCCTGTAGTTTTCACAGTAAAATTATCCTTTATGACACTTCAGGTTTAGGAAAATGATTTTTTCTCTTAAGAGAATATTCTGTATTAGCCAGTTGATTGTTTGCTATAAATGTTATGGTTAAGTAAGGATAATTATGTAATTGACAAAATTTCTAGGTGGTAGGTGATAGTGTCCTTTGATGACAGCATCTTGTTCATCAGCTATGTATCTTATTCATCAGCTGTGTTTCAGGATCATCCCCCTCCCCCCACCTTTGAGTCTAAAATAAAGGCAGCTTTACACAATTACTGCCTAGCCTTTCAAGGTCCCTGTTTCACCTCTGGTTTCAGTGAGACCCATCACGGATGATAATTCCAAGTTAACCACTTACCCTCTGTGGGTTACCATTGTAGGGCATCTAGTCCAGTGAGAGAGCTTTACAACCAGGTTTGGAGAAAATTTTTGTTTTCCAGTGCTTTCCCTATAAAGTAAAAAAGGATGTGTCATCTAAATCTCTGTCTCAGAAACTTATTGTAGCAAATTAACATCGTATGCTACAGATTAAAAAAAAATTTTAGAGCTATATTGAACATAAGCCTCTAGCAACTAAAGATTTACCTGATGATTGTAACAGTAAGTTATCCTTATATTCCCAGATTATTTTGTTATTTTTGATTCTTTACTACCAGGAAACAATAGCACTGTAGAACAGAATTCTCACTGGGCTTGTGCATTTCTGTGTAAGTGAAAGTTGTTAGTTACTCAATTGTGACCCTATGGACTGTAGCCTGCCAGGCTCTTCTATCCATGGCATTCTCCAGGCAAGAATACTGGAGCAGTTTGTCATTCCCTTCTCCGGGGAATCTTCCTGACCCAGGTATTAAACCTGGGTCTCCTGCATTGCAGGCAGATTCTTGACTCTCTGAAGCACCAGGGAAGCCCATGTATATTTTACAATGGTTTACTCTGTTCACTCCTTTAGGTTTCTACTGCTGTGTTATCTATAACTGCCAAGGCTAAAAAGAAGGAAAAAGAAAAGGAAAAAAAGGAAGAGGAGAAAATGGAAGTGGTGGGTATAACTTTCTGGTGACATGGGTTGATGTAGCTGTCTCTATCATGGTCCAGATTCTTCCTTAGTTGAACATTGTTATACCTTGCTCTTGACTTCCTTTAAATAATTATCCTGTTCCAAGCATGTAAACTCATAAAATTCTCATTGAAAGAGACTTTCGAAATTAAACTCATTCATGCAGAGTACATCATGAGGAACGCTGGGCTGGAGGAAGCACAAGCTGGAATCAAGATTGCCGGGAAAAATATCAATAACCTCAGATATGCAGATGACACTACCCTTATGGCAGAAAGTGAAGAGGAACTCAAAAGCCTCTTGATGAAAGTGAAAGAAAGAGGAGAGTGAAAAGGTTGGCTTGAAGCTCAACAGTCAGAAAACAAAGATCATGGCATCTGGTCCCATCACTTCATGGGAAATAGATGGAAAAACAGTGGAAACGGTGTCAGACTTTATTTTTTTGGGCTCCAAAATCACTGCAGATGCTGATTGCAGCCATGAAATTAAAAGATGCTTACTCCTTGGAAGGAAAGTTATGACCAACCTTGATAGTATATTGAAAAGCAGAGACATTACTTTGCCAACAAAGGTCGGTCTAGTCAAGGCTATGGTTTTTCCAGTGGTCATGTATGGACGTGAGATTTGGACTGTGAAGAAAGCGGATTGCCGAAGAATTGATGCTTTTGAACTGTGGTGTTAGAGAAGACTCTTGAGAGTCCCTTGTACTGCAAGGAGATCCAACCAGTCCATTCTAAAGGAGATCAATCCTGGGTGTTCATTGGAAGGACTGATGCTAAAGCTGAAACTCCAATACTTTGGCCACCTCATGCGACGAGTTGACTCACTGGAAAAGACTCTGATGCTGGGAAAGGTTGAGGGCGGGAGGAGAAGGGGATGACCGAGAATGAGATGGCTGGATGGCATCACTGACTCTGTGGACATGAGTTTGAGTGAACTCCGGGAGTTGGTGATGGACAGGGAGGCCTGGCGTGCTGTGATTCATGGGGTCGCGGAGAGTCAGACACGACTGAGCGACTGAACTGAACTGAACTGATGGGAATAATAGTAGGATACAAATCAAGAATGAGTTCTTGGAAGGAATGACAACTAAAATGGGTTTTGAAGGGCAGAGTAGGATTTTCATCAGACAGTGCAATTATGGTAGGAGAAAGGAAAGCCCTTTCAGGCAAAGGCAGGATCATTTATTTAAATATCTCTACTAATGAAAAGACCTTCTTACCCTTTTCAGTTAAGTTAAATATCACTCTCACCCCTAAGTTACCATCTCTCTCTTCTGAGTCTGGCATCATTTTGATTCTACTTCCATATCTAAACCTGACTGCCTTTTGCACCTGATAGTTGCTCAGTAAATTTATTAAACAATGCTGTAGAACAGAAGTGAACCTTTATGGGACTATATTTTTTCCCCCCACTGTAGGATGAGGCAGAGAAAAAGGAAGAAAAAGAGAAGAAAAAAGAACCTGAGCCAAACTTCCAGTTGTTGGATAACCCAGCCCGAGTTATGCCTGCCCAGCTTAAGGTCCTAAGCATGCTGGAGACCTGTAGATACCAGCCTTTCAAACCAGTAAGTTACCAATGGCCCTTAGTTATATACCAGTAGGGTGTTAATCTGTAAGGCAATGGAATCTTTATAGAGAAGGATAAATTGCCCAAGTGTTGGAAACAGCTGTCTAATACTAATAAATCTCTTAGCAAAAGCAAACATACCCTTCCATTCATACAGAGTTGGATTCTTGACTTTTGTGAAACCATTCATCTACCAAAGGTTTACATCATAGGGTTACTAATACAGCATAGTGATTAGGACCATGGACTCTGGAGCTGGACATCCTGAGTTTAAATCCTGATTCTACCACTTTCAGCCTGTGTGACCTTAAGCCAAGAACTAATCTTCTCTCCATAAGTTTTCACTACTATAAAATAAGAATTATCATCCCTAACTCATGAGAATGTGATTGAACAACGTAATATACAAGTATATACAGTATATACAAGCTATACAAGCATATACAGAATACGCTTGAATATAAGCGTATACAGTTAATACACAAGCACAGGAGTGTTCTGTTTTACAATTAGAAAAGGATCTTCATGCCACATAATTTATTCTAGGGCAGAAAGTTTCATGTTAGGAACAAGTGCTAATCAGAAATTTGAGCTTGGTAATGTCTGTCTTTTCTGGGTTCTTGTACCTTGCAAACTGGAGAACCATTAGTAGACACACTTAGTACATTCAAATCCTGGACCAATCTGAAATGTCATAGATAAGATTTCTAGATCCTTCTGGAAAAGTAAACCCATTCTCATCGGCTTGAAGGTGGTCCCTGCTGGTGGTGACAACTCTTACTCACAATTGTGAGTCAGGGTCTTATCTGACTAGATTATCAGGAAACAAGGGCAGAGGATGGAAGATAGCTGTATGTAATGGAAGAGCTAGAATTGGGTGGAACTGAGTTTATATTGCAGCTCTGCCATGTCTTAGCTGTGTGACTGAGACAGTTCATTTAATTGCTTCCTATTTGTTTCCTCATCTAATAATTGGAATGGTGATACTACCTACCACTCAGGAATATTGTTAAGATTAAATAGGTTGTTATGCGTGAAATATCTAAAACAATATCTGTAAGTGGTAAATCCTCAGTCAGTGGCTATTACTTGGTGATGGTGACAAGTCATCAGACATCTGTGGGTAGCAGGCAGTCAGGCCAGGAAGGATAGAATAGTTTGAAGGTCTTCTCCCACCTCCTATTAATCTTGCATTACTGGGACTCAATACTACTTGGCCTGTAGTGTTGAATGAATGAATGGTAGAACCACTAGTGGAGAATGGAATGGTGACCCACTCCAGTATTCTTGCCTGGAGAATCCCATGGACAGAGGAGAGCCTAGTGGGCTACAGTCCATGGGGTCACAAAGAATTGGACACATCTGAGTGACTTTCACTCTCTCACCAGTGGACACATTAGTTACTGTCTAATCTGCAGCCCAGCTCACCTAAGTGACATGTTTCTAGAAAATACATTCTAACAGCATGCTTTCAGAACTGCTCTTGCCAGAACAGCTGTATTAGTACACAACCAGTGAACACTTTAAGCGCACACAAGGCACTTTAAGCGCACACAAGACACTCAGTGATTTTTACACTTATGAAGAACTAAAAACAGCAAAGTATATGCTCAGTGTCGTGACACATATGAGGAGGCTAGTTTGCCTCAGCTGGAACTTAAATGACTGTTAAACCTTTGCTCAAATCAGAGGAACCTGTAACAGTTGTTCACTTATGAGCCAAAATATATTTCCTGTGTCTGTGCCTGGCTGGCTGTTGAAGGTAGGACCCCAATCGTACACGCCCCTCAGCAAAGACTGGGAGACTTATTCTTCCAAGTATTTAAGGAACTCCCTCACTAGTTATTAGCTGTCTGGTCAGATAACAGAGATTTCAGTGGTCACATACAACCAAAATACTTTCTATAAAAGTCACAAAACATAAATTTTTTTTAATGGGCAAAGGATTTGAATGGGCATTTCTCCAAAGAAGATTTACAAATGGCCAAAAGCACATGAAGACTCTCAACATCATTCATCGTAAGGGAGATGTAAATCAAAAGCACAAGGAGATGCTTCATCATACCTACTAGTATACCTGTAATCAAAAAGACAGTAAATTTTAAAGTTAGCAAGGATGTGGGGAAATTGGAACCCTCAGATGGCACTGGTGTAGGAGTGTAAAGTGTTGTTGCAGCCTCTATGGAAACCAGTTTGACAATTCCTTGAAAAACTAAATGCGGGCACACCATATGACCCAGCAATTCCACTCCTTGGTGTACGCCCAAGAGAATGAAAACCATGTCCACACAAACACTTGTACACTGATGTTTATACCAGCTTTACACATAATAGCCGAAAGGTATAAACAACTCAGATGTCCATCAAGTGGTGGATGAATAAATAAAAATGATGCGCACAATGGAATTTTATTCAGCCAAAAGAAATGACATAGTGATATATACTGCACCATGTTTGAACCTAAAAACATTATCCTAAGTGACAAAAGCCAGACACAAAATACCACATGTTTTATGATTCTGTTTATTCGAGATGACCAAAACAGACTAATCCATAGAAACAGAAGTTGTTTTAATGGTTGCAAGGGCTGGAAGTAGGGAAAAATGCAGAATGACTGCTAATAGATGCAGAATTTCTTTTAGACTGAACATTCATCAGAATGTGCTCTTGAATTAGATAGTGGAGGTGGTTGTATGACTTTGTGAATATACTTTAAAAAAAACCCACTGAATTGTATACTTAAAAGAGTTAATTTATGTTATGTGAATTATATCTTAATTTTGGAAAAAAAGACTGCCTCTGTGTGTTTGTGGTGAAGAAAGGAGTACCTCCTGACTCATCTCCGCTAGTACCCTGCTGGCGGGGTCATCAGGTCCTTCCTCAGACATTGTATTTAGTCTTGAAAATGGTTTGCTTTCCTAACTGTTTCCTGTCCATCTTAAAAGACGCCTTACAGAGAGTGTGGAGCTTTTGGCAGCAGGAAGTGTCCCATTACCTCCATCTTCAGTTGTCAGTAACCTTTTCAGAAAACAGACTGTCATATATCTTATTTTCTGATTAGAGAATGTGTGAACTCTAACATATAAGGCATTAATAAGTCTAAACCATGTAGGTATAAAAAGCTCTTCCTATATGTTGGTTATACTGCAGGATTTGGGCTGGAGCATTCCAGTTAAGCACGAAATAGTACTGTTAACAACCTAGAGCCGTATATTTCCAAAATGCAGGAAGTCCTTTGCTGAATCTCCTTTAGAGGTTCATACACACTTTTAGACCATGGAGTATTAAGATAGTGGCCAAGTAACTCTGTTCTTGGGTGAATATTGGTAGTAAAGTTAGGGACCATTCATAAAATGGCTTTTTTCAAGAAAACTTTTTAAGGGAAAGGGTTATAGATTAATATGTATGGATATGCGTGTATTGAGACAGGGGAAACAGTTTAGAAATTCATGCAGGCACACCAGTTTTATAGCGTGGCAGAGCAGGGTTCTGATGGGTAAAAATTAGATTAGGTTGAACCGCAGAGATGCTTATACATATGTGAATCATTTGACTAATGTGCTTGGGCTTCTTTTCCTTCCCAGTAATGTGCTTTGGTAGAAATGTGTTTTTTCCAGATGTGCCCTCCACTGTTGACTGATTTAATTACAGAGAGCAGCTTTCCATTTCCTTTGACACAGGCAAGCAAATAGAATAAGATTGGTACACCAGAGATGGGCGAACAGTTTGGCGCTTGAATTTACCTTTCACTAATAAGTTTGGGAGAGGGCTTAATAGAATTGCTTCTACATTCTACTTCCCTTTTATTTCCCATCTAGTTTTTCACTGTCTTGCATCACAATGATTTGTAGATTAAAATGAAAAACACTCAGATATTTGTGATATTTATATTGTTCTATCATACTAAAGTTTCTGGAGAAAAATACTCTTTTCATTTATAAATTGTCTTTTGTGTCCAAAATGATGCTTTTCACATAATGATAAAAGGATCTATTAGATTGTGTGTCTTAAACTTTAGCATGCATAAAAATCACCTGAGGATCCTGTTAAAACACAGATTCAGAATTCTGAAGTAGGGCTAAGTTTTATGCATTTCTAACAAGCTCTTTGGGGTCGCGAAGAGTCGGACACGACTGAGCGACTGAACTGAACTGAACTGAACAAGCTCTGACATAATAATGATGCTACTGGCCCAGGACCACATGTTGAGTAGCACAGCATTAGACTGCCTCGTTGGATAGTAAGCATTTTCCCTGCAGCCCAGCTAAGGCCAGTACAGTACTAGGTAATGCTTCTTAAATTGGGATGCATCGGCCAAACAGAGCAACACCACGTGTTCCACCCTCCAGAGCCACTGGGTTAAATTTGCAGATACTCCTATAGCTGACAGTTATCTTTATCCTTTGTTATGTACATTGGCAGTGCCATCCACCTTCAGTCCTCAGACTAACCTGAAGGAATAGATGAGGAAGATATTATGAGCCCCATCTTACAGTTGAACAGTTAAGTTACTGGTGTAGCATCACACAGGGACAAATGCCAAGATTCCTGACTGTCATCTGGGAGATTGTAGTTCCAGTTTTCTACTTCCAAATCATTCTCGTTCTCTTGGGGTACCATTTAACAAGTATGCACTCAGATTGTGGAGCATTCTGGAAATACAAGTGGAACTTGAGCATCTTCATTCCTTGTTCTGTTTAATAGCTGTCCATTGGAGGCATCATCATTCTGAAGGATACCAGTGAAGACATTGAAGAGCTGGTGGAACCCGTGGCAGCTCATGGCCCAAAAATCGAGGAGGAAGAACAAGAGCCAGAACCCCCAGAACCATTTGAGTATATTGACGACTAAGGACCAGAGGTGCGTGTGGAGCAAAATTGTGTACCGTGAGAAGTCTCTCTGTCGCTTCTTCACAAGTGTTCTTACAAGGACGTGGCCTCACTTTCCCCTTCTGTTCTTAATCCCTATCTATGTAAATAACATTAAAACTTCTCTTTATTTGACCTCTTCCTGAATGTGTAACCACCAACTCCTTTTTCTTTTTTTGTTGATTCTTTCCCCTAGTCTAGTGTTCTGCCAGTTCTATTCAAAGTGACTGGTCTGCAAAATGTTTTCATAGGTCCCTGAGGAATGGGCTTGCTCCAGAATGTAACTCAATGCTTCGCTCATCAGAAAGCCTTGCTATCCCCTAATCCCCCAAAAATCAGCTGAACTGACTGTCTGCTCAGTAATGGAGTTGATTTCCATTCTGATGTAAGCTCCTTCTTGTGGATCAGTTATGGTTTGTGGACTGGCACTGTTCTGTAGATCACGCTTTGAGTAGCACAGGTCTGAATTTCTCATGATTCTTCTTTCCTTTGGTAATACTTCTGACTCTAAAAGCCTTCAGTTCAGTTCAGTCGCTCAGTCGTGTCCGAAAGCCTTACTACTCATTTATTCAGTGAAGCTACTGAACGTCTAATGTGTATAAGACAATAGTTATAGGTCCTTGTGGTCAGTTAGACTGTAAAAAAAGCTTTGTCCAGTTGAGAAAGATAATTATTATGCCAGTTTCCTAACCGTGTTGAAGAGGATTTTTAGGTGCAAAATATTGTAATTTCACAAAATTGTCATTCTGCTCCTCTATCTTTTTTTCAAATGGGTGTTACATATTTGAAGATGCAATTCCCTGGTGGCTCAGATGATAAAAAAATCCACCTGCAGTGCTGAAGACCTGGGTTCAGTCCCTGGGTTGGGAAGATCCCCTGGAGGAGGGCATGGCAACCCACTCCAGTGTTCTTGCCTGGAGAATCCCCATGGGCAGAGGAGCCTGGAGGGCTACAGTTCATGGGGTTGCAAAGAGTCGGACACGACTAAGCAACTAAGCACACATAAACTGTATGATCAAGGTTCTCTGATCCCACCATAGGACAAATAGGTTGTAAAACAAACATGAATTGTACTCTTCAAAGAAGATAAGAATAGTATCATTATGACAAAGGAAAAATACATTTTAAATGTCAGATTGCAGATCTAGCTCCATAAGTAACAATTTTTTTCTCAGATAAATAATTAAGGCAGAAACCCTGCTTTTAGTAGCAACACATAGTCAGACCCCCAAGAGACAATTTGCAGTTTTATAACGTCCCTTCCTGCTTTTGAAAGTTACCTTTCAGCTCTTGATGGTTTCCTAAGCTTTACCCAACCAGCACACAGCAGTATTAATACCCTGAGCTCTCAGTGCAGAACTGAGCTCACATTAGCCCCAGGCAGCCTTTCACAATCTCTTACTGAAAACCTCCCAATTAAGTCTTTCAGGGCCATGAACTACCAGATGGCTTAGAAGTTTTCAGTTGGAAATTGGATTCTTGTCAGTTTTTAAAAGGGCAAGACATTCAGTCCAATAAGAATTTGAAAGCTATAGTCTGTCTTAGTGCAAACTGGCCTATTAGGACTGTATCAGCAAGGTTAGGGGCTTGTTTTTTTTTGTTTGTTTTATTTTGTTATGTCTTGGCTGCACCAGGCCGCGTGCCCAATCCTAGTTCCCAGACCAGGGATCAAACTTGTGCCCCCTGTAGTGGAAGTGTGACGTCTTAACCATTGGACCGCCAGGAAAGTCCCTAGGGGCTAGTTTTAAACTTCAACATCTAGTGTCTTTAGGGGGTTTTTTGTTGTTGTTGTTTTTTAATGTTTTTAAATTAAGAGTAACCCTAGCTTCTCCCTCTCCCCGCTACCCCAGGATCTTATTGGTCACCTGAAGAAGATTGTCCAGGCTCATATTGGAAATGCCTGTGAGGAAATTTATGCTGAGACCTGCTATTCACTGCATGTATCATTGCCTCTGTGCTGACCTTGTCTGCAAGCCTTTGGTTGAAGAGATGGTATATGACTAGTGTTCTCTTTCACACAACATGGTTTTCAAATAAATATATTAAGATCTTCAGATGGACAAGGACTTCTTGTTTGTTTTTCAGCCTGGATTGTAAATAAATCGATCAAATACTATTTTCCCCACCATGAAACCCCTAAACCCAAAGAGCTGAATCTGATTCCTGGGATGAATAGGCATGACTTTAATATCAGTGAAGGAGTTAAACTATTTTATAAATTATTTGAAAAATAATAGGGAAAAAAAAAGAAAAACAACCACCCTTGTTTATTCAGTTCAGTTCATTTCAGTCGCTCAATCGTGTCCAACTCTTCACAACCCCATGGACCACAGCACACCAGGCTTCCCTGTCCATCACCAACTCCCTGAGTTTATTCAAACTCATGTCCATTGAGTCGCTGATGCCATCCAACCATCACATCCTCTGTCGTCCCCTTCTCCTGCCTTCAATCTTTCCCAGCATTAGGGTCTTTTCAAATGAGTCAGCTCTTTGCATCAGGTGGCCAGAGTATTGGAGTTTCAGCTTCAGCATCAGTCCTTCTAATGAACACTCAGAACTGATCTCCTTTAAGATGGACTGGTTGGATCTCCTTGCAATCCAGAGGACTCAAGAGTCTTCTCCAACACCACAGTTCAAAAGCATCAATTCTTCAGTGCTCAGCTTTTTTTATAGTCCAACTGTTACATCCATACATGACTACTGGAAAAACCATAGCCTTGACTAGACGGACCTTTGTTGACAAAGTAATGTCTCTGCTCTTTAATATGCTGTCTAGGTTGGTCATAGCTTTTCTTCCAGAGGCAAGCACCTCTTGACTGCAGTCCCTATCTGCAGTGATTTTGGAGCCCAAGAAAATAAACCTCCTACTGTTTCCACATCCATTTGCCATGAAGTGATGGGACCAGATGCCATGATCTTAGTTTTCTGAATGTTGAGCTTCAAGCCAATTTCACTCCTCTTTCACTTTCATCAAGAGGCTCTTTAGTTCTTCTTCACTTGCTGCCATAAGGGTGGTGTCATCTGCATATCTGAGGTTATTGATATTTTTCCTGGCAACCTTGATTCCAGCTTGTGCTTCTTCCAGCCCAGCGTTCCTCATGATGTACTCTGCTGCTGCTGCTGCTGCTGCTGCTGCTAAGTCACTTCAGTCGTGTCCGACTCTGTGTGACCCCACAGACGGAATCCCACCAGGCTCCCCCGTCCCTGGGATTCTCCAGGCAAGAACACTGGAGTGGGTTGCCATTTCCTTCTCCAATGTGTGAAAGTGGAAAGTGAAAAGTGAAAGTGAAGTCGCTCAGTCGTGTCCGACCCTTAGCGACCCCACGGACTGCAGCCTACCAGGCTCCTCCATCCATGGGATTTTCTAGGCAAGAGTACTGGAGTGGCTTGCCATTGCCTTCTCTGGATGTACTCTGCACACAAGTTAAATAAGCAGGGTGACAATATACAGCCTTGATGTACTCCTTTACCTATTTGGAGCCAGTCTGTTGTTCCATATCCAATTCTAACTGTTGCTTCCTGACCTGCATACAGATTTCTCAAGAGGCAGGTCAGGTGGTCTGGTATTCCCATCTCTTAGAATTTTCCACAGTTTATTGTGATCCACACAGTCAAAGGCTTTGGCATAGTTAATAAAGCAGAAATAGATGTTTTTCTGGAACTCTCTTGCTTTTTCCATGATCTAGTGAATGTGGGCAATTTGATCTCTGGTTCCTCTGCCTTTTCTAAAACCAGCTTGAACATCCGAAAGTTCACAGTTCATGTATTACTGAATCCTGGCTTGGAGAATTTTGAGCATTACTTTACCAGCATGTGCTGCTGCTCCTGCTGCTAAGTCACTTCAGTCGTGTCCGACTCTGTGTGACCCCATAGACGGAAGCCCACCAGGCTCCCCCATCCCTGGGATTCTCCAGGCAGGAACACTGGAGTGGGTTGCCATTTCCTTCTCCAATGTGAAAGTAAAAAGTGAAAGTGAAGTCGCTCAGTCATGTCCGACCCTTAGCGACCCCACGGACTGCAGCCTACCAGGCTCCTCCAATCATGGGATTTTCTAGGCAAGAGTACTGGAGTGGCTTGCCATTGCCTTCTCCATACTAGCATGTGAGAAGAGTGCAATTGTACGGTAGTTTGAGCATTCTTTGGCATTGCCTTTCTTTGGGATTGGAATGAAAACTGACCTTTTCCAGTCCTGTGGCCACTGCTGAGTTTTCCAAATTCACTGGCATATTGAGTACAGCACTTTCACAGCATCATCTTTCAGTATTTGAAATAGCTCAGCTGGAATTCCATCACCTCCACTAGCTTTGTTCGTAGTGATGCTTCCTAAGGCCCACTTGACTTCACATTACAGGATGTCTGGCTCTAGGTGAGTGATCACACCATCATGATTATCTTGGTCGTGAAGATCTTTTTTGTACAGTTCTTCTGTGTATTCTTGCCACCTCGTCTTAATATCTTCTGCTTCTGTTAGGTCCATACCATTCCTGTCCTTTATCGAGCCCATCTTTGCATGAAATGTTTCCTTGGTACCTCTAATTTTCTTGAAGAGATCTCTTGTCTTTACTGTTCTGTTGTTTTCCTCTCTTTCTTTGCACTGATCACTGAGGAAGGCTTTCTAACCTCTCCTTGCTATTCTTTGGAACTCTGCATTCAAATGGGTATATCTTTCCTTTTCTCCTTTGCTTTTCGCTTCTCTTCTTTTCACAGCTATTTGTAAGGCCTCCTCAGACAGCCATTTTGCTTTTTTGCTTTTCTTTTTCTTGGGGATGGTCTTGATCCCTGTCTCCTGTACAATGTCACGAACCTCCGTCCATAGTTCTTCAGGCATTCTATCAGATCTAGTCCCTTAAATCTATTTCTCACTTCCACTGTATAATCGTAAGGGATTTGATTTAGGTCATATCTGAATGGTCTAGTGGTTTTTCCCTACTTTCTTCAATTTAAGTCTGAAATTGGCAATAAGGAGTTCATGATCTTAGCCACAGTCAGCTCCTGGTCTTGTTTTTGCTGACTGTATAGAGCTTCTCCATCTTTGGCTCCAAAGGATATAATCAAGTCTGATTTCAGTGTTGGCCATCTGGTGATGTCCATGTGTAGGGTCTTCTCTTGTGTTGTTGGAAGAGGGTGTTTGCTATGACCAGTGTGTTCTCTTGGCGAAACTCTATTAGGCTTTGCCCTGCTTCATTCTGTACTCCAAGGCCAAATTTGCCTTTTACTCCAGGTGTTTCTTGACTTCCTACTTTTGCATTCCAGTCCCCTATAATGAAAAGGACATCTTTTTTGGGTGTTAGTTTTAAAAGGTCTTGTAGGTCTTCATAGAACCGTTCAGCTTCTTCAGCATTACTGGTTGCGGCATAGACTTGGATTACTGTGATATTGAATGGTTTGCCTTGGAAACCATTCAGAGATTCTGTTGTTTTTGAGATTGCATCCAAGTACCGCATTTCGAACTCTTTTGCTGACTATGATGGCTACTCCATCATAGGGATTCCTGCCCACAGTAGTAGATATAATGGTCATCCGAGTTAAATTCACCCATTCCATTTTAGTTCGCTGATTCCTAGAATGTGGACGTTCACTCTTGCCATCTCCTGTTTGACCTCTTCCAATTTGCCTTGATTCATGGACCTAACATTCCAGGTTCCTATGCAATATTGCTCTTTACAGCATCGGACCTTGCTTCTATCACCAGTCACATCCACAACAGGGTGTTGTTTTGCTTTGGCTCCGTCTCTTCATTCTTTCTGGAGTTATTTCTCCACTGATCTCCAGTAGCATATTGGGCACCTACCAACGTAGGGAGTTCATCTTTCAGTGTCCTATCTTTTTGCCTTTTCATACTGTTCATGGGGGTTCTCAAGGCAAGGATACTGAAGTAGTTTGCCATTCCCTTCTCCAGTAAGACGGTAGGTGCTGAGAGAGGGTATCAGAAGGAAGACAGACTGAAACCACAATCACAGAAAACTAACCAGTCTAATCACACGGACCACAGCCTTGTCTAACTCAGTGAAACAAAGCCATGCCGTGTAGGGCCACCCAAGACAGTCGGGTCTTGTGGAGAGTTCTGACAAAATGTGGTCCACTGGAGAAGGGAATGGCAAACCAGTATTCTTGCCTTGAGAACCCTTGTTTGTTACTCCAAGAATTCTCTGCATTTTTATTAATGGGATTGAGAGTGTAGAGTGCTGTTCAGTTACTGAGGAAGTCCCTTTAATGATCCAATGGAAATGAAGTCTACTTAGGCAACTCAGAAGCTTTTTTTTTAAATAAGCTTTACTTCTTGTTTCCTGCTTTTGTCACTGTTATGGACAATAGGTATAAATTATTTCAGTTTAGCCACAAGACCTAATTGTGTACCCTTTTTTCCTTCTTTTCTGACTTTTTTTCGCATGTTTCTTTTTTAAGTTGAGATATAATTTAAATGTAATAAAAAATGCAGACATTTGGTTCTGTAGGGTTTTTTGTGCCTTGGCCTTCAATCACTAAAGTAGGTAGTTTCCAACATTTATACATAAATGGTTCTTTACTCCAGCCTTGGTTTTTTCACTTTGTAATTTAAGATGTAACCTCCTGCATCTAAGGAAAAGAAAAGTAATCTTAGAGGAAACTAACTCCTGGATAGATCAGCAGTGTCCATTCATCCATCACAGCTTTACTGTTAGGTCCAGGTCTAACAATTACTGATCCCAAAAGATGGCTCCACTCACTGGTTAATTTCATTGTTTCCCCTCCTTTGGAAATTCCTTGTTTCCTCAATATCAGATGATTTCTATAAAAGAGATTATCTCATTTCCTAGCCTCTCATTAGCTATATCCTTCCTCTTCAAGCTCTTAACATTGCTTGCATTTCAGACAGTTATCTCTACCATTTCCCATAATATATGAAATATTTTAAAAAAACAGAAGTCTCTCAGTGATGTCACTGTCCAAAATCGAGTAGTCTGGGGAAAATGGTACATTCACTGATCTCTGGCCAAAGTTAATAAATTCTAAAATAGTGGGTTGCTCCCTGAAGGAGCAGTCAGCACCAGTTCCTGGTAAGCAGTGCCATTTAGAATTTGTATCTTGGTCTTAAATCTTAAGGTTACAACTTTTAAAAATGAAGCTGTTGAGATAAAATGTCTACTTGAGTCAAGACTATGATGAGATGGTATCTCTTTTCCTGATTTTTTTTTCCCCTAGATTTCCTAAGATACTTAAGCATTGAGATAACTAAGGTGCAGAGAAATCTAAAGTGCGATAGGATGGAGTGAAACAAGGTTCTGTATGAGGACGGACAGGAGCTGGAATTGACACATGCAAAGAAGAAACAGACGGGAGAGTGCAGTGGTTGCTCTGGGGTGATCTTCGTGTGGACACTGATTCAGAGTTGAAGGCAAAGGGGTGCACATCCAGCCACTCTCTGGGCCTCCCCACTTGGGCTGCCTCACAGGCACCAAAACCATGTAAGCAAAGCATGTCCAGCCTCTTCTCCCCGTTGAGGGGCATGGGAACCCCTCCATCTAGTGATCCAACCGGAAACCCAGAAAGGCTTCACCCTTGACTCACGTTTACCCTCTCAAATATCTCCACTTCACCGACCCTCGTTCCGTGCTGTTCATGACCCTTCATTCAAGTACTTACCTGCCCTTCTGCCTCCAGACTTGCCCAGTATTGCCCCTGCTGTCCTCCACGTTTGTCTTGCTTACCGTCACAACCCTAGCACACGATGTATGATCATATATCCTTGGACTCTAATTGTTAGAATGGTGAGAGCTACAACTGAGCACTAAAAGAACCATTGGGACAGAACCCCTGAGCACACGGGAGGAGATTATTCAGACGCCCTCTCGTGCATCTCCCGCAGTGACTAAGAACTGTTTTTCGGGCGGTTTTACTCTTGAAGAACCTTGGCTTTTCTTTATGTGTACGTGTAAGATAATGTGTCTGAAGCCTCTAACTGGCCTGAGATGATAAGTGGGCTTGGGCAAAGAAGCTTTTCGTGACTTTTTCTCAGTCCTCTCCCCAACCTCCTTATTATCCTCATCATAAGTGAGATGACACTTCAGCTTTTCACAGAACATCCCTTAGAAGGTCCTAAGCTCAACTGTTTCTAGCGTTCAAGTTTTTTTTTCCATCCTCTCATTTTTTACAGTGAAGCACTGGAAGGGAAGGCCCTATCCAAACCAAACTGCGTAATGGGAAGACGGTAGACTCTGACTTCAGACTTTGGTTCAGATCCAGATCTTGTCCCTTAATGGTTTCTTCATTTGTACAGAGGAAATAACATTTACCTCAAGGTTGTGGGGATTAGATGATAATGGCTAATTATTAAGTGCTTACTGCATACTAGATATCAAATCACATATATTGACTTATGCTTCCCAGCCACCTTGTGAGGTAGATGCTACTATGTTGAGATAATCTATCTAGGTTAAAGAACCTAGCACTAAGCAGGTATTCACTAATTTTTAATTGAATCAGAATGGTGTGGTCTAACCCCTCATTTTACACACGAAGACACTCAAGAGTGAAGTCGACATCAAGCGCCATTTTTACAGTTGGGTTTCCTGTTCATCTTTCCATGAAGCAGCTCCTCTGGCCTGTTTGTTTCATGAGCTTGTTTGATCCAAAGGCAGCAGACCTCCTTAATAGCCATTTCTCTGCTTGTTCTACATCCGTACCCTGCTCCAAGTCTGTGTCTTCTTCCATTCTCCTAAACCAGTGTGCCTTTTAAGAAAGAGATTGTCAGCAAAAGCATCATTTCCAGATACCCGTTGCCGCTACATCACAGCCCACTGTTGATGGGCATTTCCCATCTGTTTGCTGGGATCTGGGCAGTCCTTTCTTTGGTGGTGCATGTGTTCAGTGATTGTCAAGTCAGTGAGTTATTTATTTATAACAAAATTGCATCCAGCAGATAATTACCTTCAAAGATCTTGGGCATTCATTACACAGAGCTGGGACTTGGCAAGTGGTTGGACAGAGATAGTTTCCCACCAAGTCATGTTCCCATGACTTGGTATGAGCAGCCTCTGACTCATGCTGTGATCTTCTCTTAGAAGCCCTGGTTTATGTTCTAAAGATTTAAGAAGTTTACATGCATCCCAGGCTTTCTGCTCATGCTGGGAATGAACCAACCCCTCCAAAACAAGGAATGAACATATTTCTTCCTTTGTTCTTGGACTAGAAGCCTGGTGGAGTTCCTCACTTACACCTCACCGCTAGCCCCAGTAATCAGTCTCTCCTCTGAGCAGCTCCCAGGCACATATGACACATGGTTGGCGGGCGATTCGTTGTTCTTGAGTGATTTCCTGTGTGTATGGGATTTTTACTGCCCAGCCAGCTTATAAATAAGCTCTTTCAGGGCAAGTTCCAACATATCTCCCAAAGTCCCTGTCACAGTGTTTTGAGACAGCATGCCTACTGGCTTCAGACTAAATAAGTGGTTGTCTGAGGAGACTTGACAAATAACTGAGGAAAGAAGAGAAGCAAAAAGCAAGGGAGAAAGGGAAAGATATACCCAACTGAATGCAGAGTTGCAGAGAACAGTAAGGAGAGATGAGAAGGCTTCTTAAATGATCAGTGCGAAGAAATAGAGGAAAACAGTAGCTTCTGTGTGCTAGCTGCTCTCTCTTCAGCACATTATTTTACTCAGATGACCATTTTCAACCCTTACAGTTCTCAATGTTACTATCCCTGTTTTACAAATAAATGAGACTTCGAGAGGATGAGGGTATCTAGTAACTCATGAGAATGGAATTCAAACCCAGGTCTGTCTGAGTACAAAACTTGTATCTTTTGGGTTTGCTTTTGCTTATTTATTTGCTTTTGCTCATTTCTCTTGAGAGTCCCTGGGACTGCAGAGAGATCAAACCAGTCAATCCTAAAGGAAATCAACCCTGAGTATTCACTGGAAGGACTGATGCTGAAGCTCCAATACTTTGGACACCTGATGAAGAGCCAACTCATTGAAAAAGACCCTTATGCTGAGAAAGACTGAGGACAGGAAAAGAAGGGGACGACAGAGGATGAGATGGTTGGATGGCATCACCGACTTGATGGACATGAGTTTGAGCAAGCTCCAGGAGTTGGTGATGGACAGGGAGGCCTGGTGTGCTGCAGTCCATGGGGTCTCAAAGAATCAAAGACAACTTAGCAACTGAACAACAACAATTGCATATTTTAGCCACTACAGCAGTGGCTAAACTCAATTCAAGTCCAACTCAGAAATCACTTTAGCCAGCACTCAGGTGATCCTGATAAAGGTGATCCTGAGACCACACTGAGAAACACTCCTACACAAAGGGGCCTCCAGAGCTGGGTACCCTTGCTGTTTAGATGGGGTGTGGACACAGGGCTAGTCAGGACCCCAGAACCCCTCCAACCACACAGCCATCAGCAAAATCCTCCTTAGAGGACAGATGTCTCTAGAGGCAAGGCAGGACACACCTGGAGGCGGAGTTACTCCCCAAAGGAAAGGCCCCCAGAACCCATGTTGGCAGACCAAGTGGCAGAAAGTGGGACTGCTGTCCTGCCGGGGCCCCTTGGGCAGGTCTCACTTGTAGTACATGTGATACATGGCACCAGGCCTGCTGGCCCCCTACCATCTCCAGGATACCCTACCTTCACCGTGGCGACTGCTGCTCGCCAGCAAAATGAACATTGGGTTTGTCTAACAGCATGTTTAAAGAGATGCTATGCTGTCTTACCCAGAGCCCTGCAGTGGGCATACTGAGGAGCTGAGAAAGCTAGCAGGGGCAGTCACAGTGTACCCTACCAGGGCCCCCGACCTGACATCCTCTGTGGCTTAAAGTGACCCAGCAAGATCCATCGCCTTGCCTGAGCCTGTGAGCGGATGCCATACAGTCAGTCCTTGCCCAGAATCTTTAGGCCCCAAGCCAGCCCCACAGAGGCCTGGACACAGGTGCCTCGTCCTCTCCACTCTTCAGTGTTCTCTGGAGGCTGTGTTCAGTCTCGGAAGATCTCGGCCAGCAGCGGGGTAAACCATGCTCTGGGGCCAAACAGGGACAGCAAGGCCAAATTCCCCATCAGCAGGCAAAAGTGTCTGCCAGAGCCAGCAGGGCAGAGGCCCAGGAAAAAATAATTTCATTTTTCTTAAAATAATTTGATCAACATATATTTGCAATTCAAATAGTCTTTATGGGAAAAATGAACAAGTTGTTAGACTTCCTTACATTTATTCCATGGCTTAGAAATGCTTTTATTTTTTTCTCTTTTAATTTATGCTTTTATTTTTAATGGCAGTAACAGGGTTGGGCAATGGAGGCACCATAATCTTCTTAGTGTTTGAGTCTCTATTTATTTTAATATTTTATTTATTTATTTATATACTTGGCTGCAACGGGTCATAGTTGAAGATATATAGCTGAGGCATGTGGAATCTAGTTCCTGGACCAGGGTTTGAAGAGGGCCCCCTACATTGGGAGGGCAGAGTCTTAGCCACTGGACCACCAGGAAAGTTCCTAGAACCTTTAAATGTCCTAATTCATTCCAAACAGGAACATGTAACCTGTGCCTAGTCCCTCCACATTCTCAAGCCACTGGTTCAAGACAAAGTCACACTGCAGTGGAGCTGACACTAATTGTTGTTACTGTTCAGTCACTGAGTCATGTCCGACTCTTGTGACCCTATGAACTGCAGCACACCAGGCTACCCTGTTCTTCACTGTCTCCTGGAGCTTGCTCAAACTTATGTCCATTGAGTTGGTGATGCCATCCAACCATCTCATCCTCTGTCATCCCCTTCTCTTTCCCTCAGTCTTTTCCGGCATCGGGGTCTCTTCCAATGAGTCAGTTCTTTGCATCAGGTGCCAAAGTATTAGAGCTTCAACTTCAGCATCAGTCCTTCCAATGAATATTCAGGGTTGATTTCCTTTAGGATTGACCGGTTTGATCTCCTTGCTGTCCAAGGGGCTCTCAAGAGTCTTCTCCAGCACAACAGTTCGAAAGCATCAATTTTGCAGTGCTCAGCCTTCTTTATAGTCCAAATCTCACAACCATACATGACTACTAGAAAAACCATAGCTTTGACTATGTGGACTGTCTAGGTTTGTCACAGCTTTTCTTCCAAAGAGCAAGCATCTTTTAATTTCAGGGCTGCAGTCACCATGTACAGTGATTTTGGAGCCCAGGAAAAGAAAATCTGTCAGTGTTGCCCATAGAGAACATGGAAAAGCATTGTTTGTGAGGGCAAAGCCAGTGTGACTAAACAAATTGTGGAAATTAAATCCATAGATGACTGGATGTAGCTCACATTTCTCTACCACATTAGAGAAGGTCTAAGTTGCTAATTCCCTCCTGTATTAACTCATTCTCCAGTGAGCTTCTGTAATGTTTGCAGGCTGGCCACCATCTGCTTTCCTTCTGGGAACCGATGCCTGTGCTTTTTTCCCTGAGGGAACTGATGATGTCCTAGCTCAGCCTGGCTGTTTGCCATCACTCTTATCCCGCAGGCCTTGGTGACAGGCTCAGGGAAGAACACAGGGTCTGTCAGGACAATCCGAGCCAGTAAGACCAATTCTGGAACCTTCTTTCCCACCCCTGGGAACCACTCTCTCCTCTACCTCTGACGTGACCCAGAGCTGAGCCTTGCTGCACTTGAAGCCTGAATACAATGTCAACCCAGAGGAACCCGAGCTCAGAAGGGATCCAAAGAATCGCACAAGTTGCAAATCCAGCTGGGCCTCCACTCCAGACAAGGAAGTGCCATGAGTGACAGATTCTCTTCTTTGCTTAAACAAAACACAGGGCACTTAGAGTTGAATTTTTGGAGTTTGATACCAAAAGCTTACTTCAAGAGGAATTGTTGAAGAGGGGTGCTACGGGCTAAACTGTGTCCCCTCAAAGTTCATATATGGAAGTCCTAACACCACCAGCACCTCAGCGTATCTCCACATGTCTGTGGAGATGGGGCCTCTCAAGAGGTAGTTAAGTTAAAATGAATTTGTATGGACAGGCCCTAATCCTAGGACCGGTGTCCTTGCAAGAGGAGATGAGGGCACAGACAACACAAGGGTCAAAGGCAAATACGTAAGGACAAGCAAGAGGGCAGCCACCTGCGGCCGAGGAAAGAGGCCTTAGAAGAAACCAACCTGCCGACACTTGATCTCAAGTTTCCAGCCTCCAGACTGATAAATTTCTGAGGTTTAAGTCACCTGGTCTCTAGTTTTTTGTATGGCGGCCCGAGAAAATGAATGCAGGGGCTTTACTAGAGGACCACCAAGGTGACTGAATGGGGAGGGGATAAGGGTGAGGATGTCACTGCAGTCACCCACCAGGGAGATGAGGCTTGAACGAAGCGGGAGACAAGCAATAAAGAGAAGGACGTGGATCTGAGAGAAAGTTTAGGCCAAACTGACACAGCTTGTTCACTGGCTATGACGAAATGAGGGTAGGGATACCAAGCTTCTTGCTGGAGCCGGATGGCATCGTGTCCTTCAGGGGAGGGAGGGAAGTCAGAGGCCCCAAGTGGTGACCGTGAATTTTCCCCGTGTTTGTCCTCACATGCCCCATGCCTCCGCCAACAGCAGGTTATTAGCTCCAGCTTGGTGGATTCATTCATCTCCCCTCTACCCTCACAGCCTGGAACCAGGCTTCTCAGGACAGGACCCGATTACCCCTGGAAGGAAAGCATGTCCCACATTGGTGGGGCGCGGGCATTTTTAATTCCCACTTGATTGGCCTTCCCTGGTGGCTCAGACGGTAAAGACTCTATTTGCAATGCAAGAGACCCAGGTTCAATCCCTGGGTCAGGAAGATCCTCTGAAGTAGGAAGTGGCAACCCACTGTGGTATTCTTGCTTGGAAAATTCCATGGAGAGAGGAGCCTGACTGGCTACAATCCAGGGGGTCACAAAGAGTCGGACACGACTGAGCAACTTTCACTTCACTTCATGATCAGGGATCCCAACAGTGTTTCTGGGGGGAGCCCACGTCCCACCAAGCGTGGCTGAAGCAACACACTGGGCTCTGTCTGGTCCGGAACTTTCCTATGAGCCGTTCATCGCCTTGAACTACCCAGTCAAAAAGTTGCACCACAGCAACTGCCCAAGGCCACGTGTGTCAGACTGCTTTGTGTCCTCCCGTGTGGTTGGCACAAGCTCACCTGTGACAATATATGCTCCTTTAAATACACTGCTTTCATTTATTCTTATAACAGGGCATTATAAAAATCATTTTAAAATCAGGTGGATGAGTAGTTTATATTTTCTGGGGATATCATTTAAGGGCAGGAAAGAGGCTATTATTACAAAGCATGTTAGAGAAGAGAGCCTGAGAAGGTGAAGGAGACTCACCAACCAGGGCAGCGGCTCAGACTCAGTGGAGAGGCCCCCAAGGCCTCCCAGCCTGGGTATCCCCTCAGGCCAGGCCTCTGCACAGCCTCTACCCTATAAGGTCATGTGTGGGCTGAGCAAGCAGAGAAAATAAATGGGCTCCCCTAGCAGGCGCCTGCAGCTCTCACAGCTTCCTGGAGGGTAGAGAAGGGGTGGGTTGGGTTAGGGGCACAGCAGCCTCTCAGAGAGCCCCTTCTGCCCCCTCAGAGGGCTTGGGCTGCACCGTGCCCCGCTGCCACTCCTGATTAAAGGATCCAGAGTGAGCCTCTCTCCAGAACTTCACGTGCAAGAAAAGAATGTTACCTTGTCTGCAGCTCCTTATTCCTCCAGACAGGTACACACACATTTCCATGAGACACAGTGAAAAAGTGTTAGACACACAGTCGTGTACGACTCTTTGTGGTCCCATGGACTATAACCTCCCAGGCTCCTCTGTCCATGGGATTATCCTGGCCAGAAAACTGGAGTGGGTTGCCATGCCCTTCTTCAGGGGATCTTCCCGATCCAGGGATCGAATCCGTGTCTCTTGTGCTGCAGGCAGATTCTTTATCATCTGAACCACCAGGGCAGCCCATAAGACAGAGGGTTCTAGAAAACGTGAGTCAGAACAGACCAGAATCCTAGCGGGCTCTTGGGACCAGGATTGAGGGTGGGTGAGGGCAGATACAGAAAACTATCTTTGTCTTGGTTCCTTTCCAAACCTGTGTTCTGGGTTCAGCACTGCTGGGGGAAATGGCTAAAGACCTGGCAGTTGTGTGGCCACAGCTTGCCTGGCCTGAGACCTGGCCTTCCAGAAGCCTGGACAGCCTTGACACAAGGGGGTTCTGAGCAAGGCCTGAATGCTGCAGGGAGCACGGCTGCTATGGTGCACCACCATCCAGAATGACCCCTGGACACAGAGGTGAGTCAGCCAGCACCCCAAGACTAGCACTCAGCCCCCTTAGAAGGCCGAGCACTGCTTCTCTCATCTGCTCCTCACCCGTCCTAATCCCAAAGGACTTATCTGAGTACTTCTTCCAAATAAATCCAGTGCTCAGCCTACGAGAAAATCTGGAGAAAGAAATTTCCTTCCTCTCCATCCACATGGCCCCCGTCACCCTCCTGGCCCAGCCTTGGTTGTTGGGCTTCACCACTCACAGCCGGGAAACCTTGAAACAGAGAGGTTCCCCCGCTCCACATCCACCAGCCAACAGGCCCAGAGCAAAGGTGCTGCTGCATCTAAAGGGCTCCAGCTTCCAGCCGGGAGCTGAAGGGATGGATGGAGACCCCCTTCACAGCAGGAGGGCCCCTCCCAGGGACTTCTCTCACTCTAGGGTTTTCTCCCGTGATCCCGCTGACTCCAGAGCCTGTGGCCAATGCAGTAGTCCCAAATAGTGGTGAGTATGAGATGGGACCCGGCTGCTAGAGGCTGGCCAGTGGTCCAAGCCTCAGACTGTTTTGCAGTGTTTGATGATGCTGCCCCTTCCGGTCCTTCCCGGATGTGCCCAGTCCCCGGGAGGCTGACTTCTAGCCCTGTGGGCTGACCTCCATCAGGACTATTCCAGACCCTCAGCTGGGCCGTATTTTCCTGAACCTGAAGGATGGACAGGGTTCATATAATTTTTCCTGGTCAGCTTCTCAGGTCCTCCTGAGAGCAGGGGCTGCACACACTCAAGGTGGGGTGGGGGTGCGTTAACTCTATTTACCAGAAACTTCTGAGCCTGGACCAGATGCTGCCACACTGTAGCTACTCCGACATCTCTGCCTACTTCAGCGTCTCCCCCAGGATCTTGGCAGGCCCTCCTGGCACCGGGCACAGAAGAGGAGAAGGCCACTCCCCTGTTGCAGTGGGAGGGAGGAGGAGGAGGTCACAGAGCTGGACGGGGGCAGTCTCCACGTCCCCCCTCCCTTCCCTCCTACTAGAGAGCTTCACCTCAAGCCTCAGGGGTGGGCAGGGAGGCAGAGAGGGAACCAGGTCTGCCCAGAGAGCCCTCTGGAGTCCAGACTCTTTCCTGTGAGGAAAGGAATCAACTGGAACATGGCCAGCAAAGCAACAGCCCTTACCCTAAACACACAGAGGGGTTTTACAGAGTCAAGGGCAGGGGGCAGCCAGGCCTCAGGAGGGAGGGGAACCAGACCCTCGGGCCCCCAGACTCCAGGGAGAGTGCGCTCACAGGGCTCTGTTCATTGTCCGCCCTGGCTCTCTGCCCAGGTCATCACCGCTCCCGGGCCCATGTTGCAGGCCCAACCACAGGGAGACCTGGCTTCCAGTCCCAGCCCCACACAGAGGTGGTGGCAGAGCAGAGAGGACAGAAGCCAAGAGCTGAAGGCCCTCCTTCAAGCTCTGTCCCTGGCAGGCCAGCTCCACCCGACTTCCCTGTGACCAGAGCCCCAGCCCCAGAGGCCGGGAGGAGAAGGGAGCCAGGGAAGTCTGTCTTGGCTCAAGCTGCTTTGAGATGGGTTTCGGTCCCTGGACGTGAAGGAGCCTTTTGCTTTGTCAGGAGTTGAGGAGGGAGGAGAAGGGACAGGACCGGACCAGAAAGCCTTGGTGATGTGGAAGGCGGGCGTGGGCCTCGGCTGGGCTGCTAGAACCCCCGCCCCGGCCCCCTACCCCCCCTTCCCCCACTCCACCCGCACCCCCAGCGTCTGTGCCCAACTTCCTTCCCAAGGTCACAGCTGTGGGCGGTCCTGGGAGGAAAACAGTGATGCCCGGGCCACGGGTGGGGAACTGTCTTCGCTCCCGAGCGCCGGTGGTTTCTGGGAACCTCTCTGCCTGGCACAGCCAGGGTCCAGGTTCCTGGAAATGGCCGTGTGGGTGGAGGCAGGGTACGCCTGGGGCCAGGCCGGAGCCGAGTTGCCGCCGGGGCGGAGTCCGGCTCGGGATCCAGGGCTGCTGTCTTAAGCTCTCCCCAGGACCCGCGCTGACTCCATCCTTCCCAGGCCCAAGGTCACTGTGGTGACCATCCCCCCGCACCAAGATGGGGGTCACTGGGTGGAAACGCCGTGGACCCCTTGCTCGCTGCTTCTTGGGGCGGAGGGGCTGCGGGGGTGACCACGGCTCCCCCTGGTCCCCGCGCGGGGCGGGTTGCGGGGGGTGTGGGGGGAGAGGTGGGGCGATGTCTGCGCGGCTTCCTGGGCGGGGGTGGGGAGGGGGGCTGCGGCCCGGTTGCTCCGCTAATAGATTTATCCCGCGGCCCAGCGGTCGCAGATCTGGCCTTGCAGTGCCCGGCTCTCCATGCTGTGGCGGGGGTTGTGGGGAGGGGCGGATACTCCCTCCCGAGCCCACCCAGCGGGACCCACACTTGAGTGCCCACCCGTCCCTGTCGCCTAGATTGCTGGGCGCCACCCCTAGGGTTTCTGATTTGGCAAATCTGGTGTGACCTGAGAGTGTGCATTTCCAACAAGCTCCCAGATGCTGCTGTGGCAGCTGGTCTGGGGACCCCTGCCCTCCCAAATCCTTTCCTTAGGAGCCATAGATTCACTTTTGGCTTCAAATGTCTATTAGCAGTAAAAGGGTTCACCCAAGAGCAGAACGGGGAGTTCTTCCTCTTACCCGTGACCTTGGTCTCATCTGAGCTCAGGGGACATTCATTACAGGTGGGGAGAAGGGTAAAAAGGGAGATTTACTGTTATTACCTGCAACATTTATCATCATGAATTATTCTTTATATTTATTTATTATATTTATTTATCTGTTTGGCTGTGCTGGGTCTTCGTTGTGGCATGCAGGAGCTTTAGTTGTGACCTGCAAACCGTTAGTTCCTTCAGGTGGGATCTAATAGTTCCCTGGCCAGGGATCAAACCCAGGCCCCCTGCATTGTGAGCCTGGAGTCTTGGCCACCAGACTAGCAGGGAAGTCCCTGTTTTGTTTGTTTGTTTGTTACTGATACAATTAATCAACTGTTTATTTAGGAGCTGGGTTGTCACTTAGTCTCATACACACCCTTCAAGTCCACATATAGGTTTCACCATGAAAGCAATAATCATAATGTAAAGTTGGTTTGGAGCAAGTGAGCTGGTGTTTAGGCTGAGACAACAATGAGGTCAGAAAACGCTTAGTGACAGGGTCAGCCACCTAACTAAAGAGGTTCCCTGTGAGCCACATCTTGCTGGTCCTCAGGATGTGTCCACCTGCAACCCAAATGCAGTCACTGTAGCACCGACTCTCAAGTTCAAACCAACATACCTAACCTTCTGTGCTCACGTCACGTGCCTTACAATAAGTGTTTTTAAACTTGCTTAGAAATTAGTTTTATTCTTCCCTAAAAATTGTGTCTATACCTAGGAACACCATTGCTGAGAATGGCCTGAGGATTTCTTGCAGGAGCTGACTTGCTTTGCAATGATCCTGAATCTAGGTCTGCCCTTTGGGAAGGCCATTTGAAGGCCTGCATCTTTTTACGAACCTCATCTAGGCCACAGAACTATTGGGGGTGGCTGCTTCTGTGGTGGCTCAGTGGTAAAGAATCCACCTGCCAACGCAGGAGACACAGGTTCGATCCCTGATCCGGGAAGATCCCACATGCTATGAAGCAACTAAGCCTGGGCGTCATAACTATTGAACCTGTGCTCTAGAGCCTGAGAGCTGCAAACACTGAGCCCACGTGCCGCAACTACTGAAGCTGGTGACCTGGAGCTTATACTTTGCAACAGTAAAAGCTACTGCAGTGAGAAGCCCCCGCATGGCAACTAGAGAGTAGGACTCGCTTGCTGCAACTATAGAAAAGCCCACACAGCAAAGAATATCCAACAAAGCTAAATAAATAAATACAGAAATAAAATTAATTTTTAAAAGATCATTAAACAATAGTGAAGTGTCTCAATTAAAAAAAAAAAAACCTATCAGGGGCTGTGATGTGACTCACACCCCTGGGTCAGGGCAAGGAAGGATAGCACTTGAGGCCAGGGTGGATGCTCTGGTCTCCCCCATTTTCCTACTTCCCTGCTTCCCTGCCTATAGACAGCTCTCCTGGGGGTATGTACATCCCCACCCGGCTGTGCTCTCCTTCCAAGAAACCAAGCAGCTCTTGAGAGATCCATGACCCAGTTCATTTCTACCTGGACTCTGAGCAAAGAAGACAGGTGGCTCTGAAGTGTGTGGGCTCTGGCTGCTTGCCGTTCAAATGCCAATAAACAGACCAGGCTGGTGGAAAGGAAAGTTTGCTTCAATTCATGGCAGACATCTGTCCAAAGGCAGACTCCCTGCTACCCCCGACAGGCAGGAGCTTTTATAGACATACAGAAACAGCATAGTCATCTCTAACAGTCATCTTCAAATTGGTCATCAGTGATCTGACCGGTGTCATCTTGGTTGTTTTATGTACGGTTAATCTTCAGTTTCAGGGTCCATTTGTTCCCATTTCTTTGGGGCCAATTCTCAGAACTGTGGCAGCTCCTGTCCTGGGTACAGTCTGGTCATCATGTAGTTAACTTCTCCACCTAGTGTTCTGGTATCTATAGTACAGCTCACAGCATAAGGCTCAGAATATTATCTATAGCCCTTGAGAAAGAACTAAAGGTCCTTGACTATGCTTAATGACTGCTGTTGCTGCTAAGTCACGTCAGTCGTGTCCGACTCTGTGCGACCCCACAGACGGCAGCCCACCAGGATCCCCCGTCCCTGGGATTCTCCAGGCAAGAACACTGGAGTGGGTTGCCATTTCCTTCTCTAATGCGTGAAAGTGAAAAGTGAAAGTGAAGTCGCTCAGTCACGTCCGACTCTTAGCGACCCCATTAGTATTATTTGGTCTCCTTTGACTGTTTTCCTTTGTTTTCACATGTTCTCATTTCTCTGATTAAACTTATTCTTTGACTGAAGTTTTCCACAAACAAAAGGCAGGCAGAGGACACGGTGAGGGGAGGGGGCGGTCAAGGACCATAGGGGCCTGCTGTTTCATGGGCGCTTCAGAAGCCACCTGTCTTCTTGGTTCAGAATTCATATGGTATAGTTCTGTGTATTCTTGCATGAGTGCAAAGTTGCTTCAGTTGTGTCCAATTCTTTATGACCCTATGGACTGTAGCCTGCCAGGCTCCTCTGTCCATCGGATTCTCCAGGCAAGAATACTGGAGTGGATTGCCATGCTCTCTTCCATGGGATCTTCCAGACCCAGGGATTGAAACTGCATCTCTTACGTCTCCTGCATTGGCAGGCAGATTCTTTTCCACTAGTTGCCACCTTTTAATCTCTTCTGCTTCTGTTAGGTCCTTACCATTTCTGTCCTTTACTGTGTTCATCTTTGCATGAAATGTTCCTTTGGTATCTCCAATTTTCTTGGAGATCTCTATCCTTCCCATTCTGTTATTTTCCTCTATTTCCCTGCAACAAAAGATAAGAAAGACTTCTTAACAGAACAATACAAGGAAATAGGGTTGCCATATTTAGCAAATGAAAATACAAGACAATATAATGTCCTGTACGCACAATTAAATAAGGCAATATTGGGGATATACTAAAAACTCATCAGAAATTAAAGTTTAAATGGTTGTCCTGTATTTTGTCTGACAATCCCAGAACAGAGTAAGCTGATAATAAATATTAACTTTCATCATGAACGGAAAGATTTATTTTCAATTCATATTACCAGGAAGGGTGTCGCTTCCTGCTAAATACAACCTTTACTTTGAAAAGAATCTCAGACCTCAAGAGAGCACTGGCAAGCCTGGGTCCTGGGGAGATGACCACAGACCATCTCAAGGATTCTTCAAAGGCAAGCTCATTTACCTTTTTCACGCCTTTTTCCCTGTCTCTGGCCTGCGTGGTCTCCAACTTCTTGGGGATGTACACATGCAATATCTGGCCCGCAGTGCCTGGAGGGGAGGGATTTTCTCCATCTCCAGCCATCTCCCCAGCATCCAGCCCAGAATTGGAAGACTCACAGGTGCTTCTTCAGTGCTGGTGAACTTCAGCTCAAAAGCACCAAGTGCAAGGTGAGGGAAGATCTGCGATCTGTTTTATTTTTACAAAGCTACATTTCACGTGGGGGGAAAAAAGTTTCTCTAAATTCCTGGAAATTGCTGCAGTGGGGTGGAATTCTAGTGCCTGGCGCTTTAAGGCAGATCGCGGGTTACATTTTTGGTTCCAAGGCGGCTCCAAAATCACTGCAGATGGTGATTGCAGCCATGAAATTAAAAGAAACTTGTTCCTTGGAAGAAAAGTTATGACCAACCTAGACAGCATATTAAAAAGCAGAAACATTACTTTGTTAACAAAGGTCCGTCTAGTCAAGGCTATGGTTTTTCCAGTAGTCATGTATGGATGTGATTGTTGCACTATAAAGAAAGCCGAGTGTTACTTGGCCCTGCAGCGCAACATCCGTAGCCGTCACCACTCCGCGAGTCCCAGCTTCACTTCCGACGCCGCTAAGCTTCGGAGCGTAGCCTCCCAGGCTCCGCCTTTCCTCCCAGGATGCTCCGCACAGGTCGCGCCCCGTGATTGGCTGCTCTGCTCCACGTGGTGCCAGGCTGGCGGCGGTGGTTGCCGGGGCGACGGCTGGAGACGTGGAGGGCGGGCCAGGTAGGCGCGTGCGTCCGCTACGGAGGAGCAGGTAAGTGAGTTCTCCCGGCCCCGACTTGGCCGGGCGATCTCAGAGCCCGCGGTCCCCGGGCTGGGAGGAGTAGTGATGGGCCCGAGGGCCGCGGCTCTGCTGAGCCCTTTTCCCAGAGGAAGACCCCGATGCGCCAACTCAGCAGCCGCAGCCGGATGCCCCGACTTTTCGCTTGCTGTCCTGGACTTTTTTTCTGGCGCGGGCCTAAGGCAGCTGCTTGTACATCCCGAGGTCAGCCCAGCTTCTTGCCACAAGTAGTCCCCGATCATTGCTCCAGTGAGCCGGACAAAGAGGGCCCCAGGTCGTCCAGTTGGGTAGTAGCGGCACGAGAGGGTGGCCTGGGGATTTTAGATCCATCCCTTCCGTTATCAATCAGCTAACCTCTCTCCCCAGGCACCTAGGTTAAGTCCACATTTGTTCCAATCTAAGCAAAAACAGGATGCTTGCTATGCAAATTCCTCCTCCAGACAAATGCCTTAGTCTTACCTTTATTCAACTACCTCCTAGGCCCTAAATCCTTATGTAGAAATTCCGAAGCTGGCACTGCAACCCTCAAAAGTGACTGAAGAAATTTTCTCTAGTTTTTGCATAAGGTAATGGTTCTCAAACTTGGAACGTGCATAAAAGTCATCGGGAGAGATTGTTTAAAGTAGTTTCTGGACATTATGTTCAGTAAGATCAGAGTGATGCTAGGAATTTTCATTTGCACAAGCATCCCAGGGGATTCTAATTCAGATGGTCCAAACTTTGGGGTAATACTGTGTAGTGGTTGATATCAGTGTGGATTTAAATTTCTACTTTGTCACTTATTAGTTGAGTTCTAGGGAACACCTCAACCTCCCTGGGCCTCAGTTGCCTCATCTGTAAAAGGAGAATATAAATCATATTCATCGTTCAGGTTTATTGTGAAAATTAAATGTGAAGCATTTTGCACATTGCCTGGCATATGATAAGTCCTCAGTAAGTGAGCCTATTTGATATAAAAGTGTACAGAAAATTTCTGTACTTTTTAAGAATGTCAGAGTACTAGAACACCCAACGATGGTTCATGTTCACTGAGAGATGATCATAACAGAATCTTATTCAGATGATGGTCGTGAAGAACTTCTCTGATGAAGTGATGTTTATTAAGCACAGGGGTCAGCCAGGTGAAGAAAGAGAGGGGAGAAGTGTTGCAGGCAGAGAGAACAATATGTGCAAAGGCCCTGAGGTAGGAAGAAGCTTGATTCCCCGCTTCTAAGCAGCCTCACATATTCACCCGTTCTGGGGATTAGGACACAGGCAACTTTGGGGGCCATTATTCTGCCCACTACAGCTGCCTTTTTTTTTTAAAGTTGTTGTTTATGTATGTCTTTTTGGCTCTGCTGGGTCTTCAGTGCTGCGCAGGCTTTTCTCTGGTCGAGGAAGCAGGAGCTCCTCTCTGCTGTGATGCTCAGGCGTCTCCTTATGGTGGCTTCTCTTGTTGCACAGGCTCCGGGCACGCGGGCCTCGGCGGTTGCAGCACTCGGGCTTAGTAGTTGCGGGCTCTAGATGCCAGGGTGCATGGGCTTCAGTTGTGGCTCGTGGGCTTACTTGTTCCGTGGGGCATGTGGAATCTTCCCAGACCAGAGATGGAACCTGTGTCCCCTGTACTGGCAGGTGGATTCCTATCCATTGTACCACCAGGGACGTCCCCTCCAGCTCTCTTGTTAATTCACAGATGATTGAAATGAAAGCCTTTGTTTTATGTTTTTGCCTTGCAGAGATTTTTGCTGTGAGAATTAACAGTATCTGTTCAATATGGTAGACATTCTGGCTCATGAATCAGAATTACTTGGACTAGTGAAAGAGGTATGTTTCACAAAACACAGGTCACTGAGGAAGAGATCTTGAAAACTTGTGAAGCTTGTGTTTTACAATGCAACAAATTCTATAATGCCTTGCAGTGTTTATATCATTACATTACTGTTATGTTTTCCATTTTATAATTTTCAGTGTGTTCATAATAAGCTGAAATCTTAAAGCTGCTTTTTAGACTTCCTTTAAAGAAAGTTATACAAGCAATACATGCTCGTGGTAAAAGATCCAAACAGTATAGACATGTAAACAGTGAATTCTCCTACTCTGCTCCTGTAGTGACCACTGTTAATGGTTTAGTTAGAGTCACTTGGACTGCAAGGAGATCCAACCAGTCCATTCTAAAGGAGATCAGTCCTGGGTGTTCATTGGAAGGACTGATGCTAAAGCTGAAACTCCAATACTTTGGCCACCTCATGCGACGAGTTGACTCACTGGAAAAGAGTCTGATGCTGGGAGGAATTGGGGGTGGGAGGAGATGGGGACGACAGAGAATGAGATGGCTGGATGGCATCACCGACTCAATGGACATGAGTTTGAGTGAACTCCGGGAGTTGGTGATGGACAGGGAGGCCTGGCGTGCTGTGATTCATGGGGTCGCAAAGAGTCGGACACAACTGAGCGACTGAACTGAACTGATATTACATTTCTAGACATTTTTTTCTTTGAGTATTCAAAATATATTCACGTGACTATATAGTTTATTTTGCAAAATGTAATGATATCATGCACATTGTTCTGTAGCTTACCTTTTTAAAAAATTTGTTTTTAATTGATTGATAATTGCTTTATAATATTGGTTTGATTTCTGTCATACATCAGCATGAATTAACCATAGATGTCCCCTCCCTCTTGAATTTCTCTCCCGGTAGCTTGCCTTTTATCTGTCAACAGTCATACAGTATAAACATCTTCCTATGTTCTGCCCAAAAGACGTCTGAATACTGTAGAGTATTTCAGTGAGTGGCTGTGTCATCATCTAGTTAACTTGTTGGCTATTAACAGACCTTTATGTGCCCTACACTGAAAGTTTCTGAAGGATAGGCCTAAGCCTTATGCTTTTTGATCTTCTCTACAGCTTTTAGCCGGCTTCCCAGGTGATTCTGCAGTAAAGAATCCACTTGCCAATCAGGAGACATGGGTTCGATCCCTGGGTCAGGAAGATCCCCTTGAAAAGGAAATAACAACCCACTCCGTATTGTTGCCTGGGAAATCCCATGGACAAAGGAGCCTGGCAGGCTACAGTCCATGGGATGACAAAGAATCAGACACCACTAAGCGACTAAACAACAATAGCTACTTTTATCAGGGGTCTGGCGTAGAGTTGATGCTAAAGAAATGGTTGCTGCTGTTTTGGTGTGTGACTGAAGTGTCCATTAGGCATTTAGTCACACATGAGGGACATGTGGCCGTGGAGCAGGAATGAGGCATGCACCCTAGGGATGCAGCTTTGAAATTTGGTGTGATCTTGAGTAAATTTTCAAAGGCGTCAGAGCAGAGGGTGGTGGACAGGGCCTAGAGAAATAGCCACAGTTAGAGGAGGTGGAAACAGAAGAGTGTGACTGACACAAACTGGGGGGCCAGCAGGGGAGTGGGAGCAGCAGTAGAAGTAGTCTGCATCACTAACATAAAGGGGTGTGTGTGTGTGTGTCTCTGTGTGTGTGTGTGTGTGTGCGCGCGCGTGTGTATGCTCAGTCCTGCCTGACTCTTTGCCACCCTATGGACCGTGTGTGTGTGTGTGTGTGTGTGTGCGCGTGCGCACGCGCGTGTATGCTCAGTCCTGCCTAACTCTTTGCCACCCCATGGACCGTGTGTGTGTGTGTGCGCGTGCGCTTGTGTATGCTCAGTCCTGCCTGACTCTTTGCCACCCCATGGACCGTGTGTGTGTGTGTGTGTGTGTGTGTGCGCGTGCGCTCGTGTATGCTCAGTCCTGCCTGACTCTTTGCCACCCCATGGACCGTGTGTGTGTGTGTGTGTGTGTGTGCGCGTGCGCTCGTGTATGCTCAGTCCTGCCTGACTCTTTGCCACCCCATGGACCGTGTGTGTGTGTGTGTGTGTGTGTGCGCGTGCGCTCGTGTATGCTCAGTCCTGCCTGACTCTTTGCCACCCTATGGACCGTGTGTGTGTGTGTGTGTGTGTGTGTACATGTGTGTATGCTCAGTCCTGCCTGACTCTTTGTCACCCCATGGACTGTAGTCAGGCTCTTCTGTCCGTGATGTTTAAAGACAAAGGGTGATCCTTAGTGCCCTACTTGAAGATCACAGATGGTATTGCCCAGGTTTAATGACTTGCCTTTCTTCTTAGGGACAGGCATTATTTCTAATCCTTGTTGCAGGTAACAAATTCCCAGTGACCTACTTGACCCAAAGCCATCAAGCCTCTGCCAGTCACTTTTGCTTTTTTCAGGCTGCTGCACATATTATTTTCTTTTCTTTTTTCGTAGTTTTATTTTCTATTAATAATTATAATGAATCCTACAACTCACATTTTCCTTCTAAAAAGCACATTTATTTTATGTACATGAACATTTTCTCCTCTGATCACAAGATGCCGGAATAGAAGGATGTATGCTCATCTTCTCCTGTGAGAAACTAACCACTGAACATCCATCAACAGGAGAATTGTTGGATCCCACCAAAAAAAGATACCCAATGTCTAAGGACAAAGGAGAAACCCTAACAAGATGGTAGGAGGGGTGAAATCACATTTAGAATCAAACCCCATACCTGCCAGAGCCACTTGAAGGGCTCAAACAAAACAAAACCTTCATACAGTCAGCAAAAACAAGATCAGGGGCTGACTGTGGCTCAGATCACGAATTCCTTATTGCAAAATTCAGACTTAAATTGAAGAAAGTAGGGAAAACCACTATCCCATTCAGGTATGACCTAAATCAAGTTCCTTACGATTATACAGTGGAAACAACAAATAGATTCAAGGTATTAGATCTAATAGACAGAGTGCCTGAAGAACTATGGATGGAGGTTAGTGACATTGTACAGGAGGTGGTAATCAAAACCATCCCCAAGAAGAAATGCAAAAAGGCAAAATGGTTGTCTGAGGAGGCTTTACAAATAGCTGAGAAAAGAAGAGAAGTGAAAGGCAAAGGAGAAAAGGAAAGATACACACATCTGAATGCAGAGTTTCAAAAAATAGCAAGTAGAGATAAGAAAGCTTTCCCTAAGTGATCAATGCAAAGAAATAGAGGAAAACAATAGAATGGGAAAGACTAGAGATCTGTTTAAGAAAACTAGAGATACCAAGGGAACATTTCATGCAAAGATGGGCTCGATGGAAATGGTATGGACCGAACAGAAGCAGACAATATTAAGAAGAGGTGGCAAGAATACACAGAAGAACTATACAAAAAAGATCTTCATGACTCAGATAACCACGAGGCATGATCACTCACCTAGAGCCAGACATCCTGGAGTGTGAAGTCAGGTAGGCCTTAGGAAGCATCACTACGAACAAAGCTAGTGGAGCTGATGGAATTCCAGTTGAGCTATTCCACATCCTAAAAGATGATGCTGTGAAAGTGCTGCACTCAATATGCCAGCAAATTTAGAAAACTCAGCAGTGGCCACGGGACTGGAAAAGGTCAGTTTTCATTCCAATCCCAAAGAAAGGCAATGCTAAAAGATGTTCAAACTACCACACAGTTGCAGTCATCTCACACGCTAGCAAAGTAATGCTCAAAATCCTTCAAGCTAGTCATCAACAGTACCTGAACCGAGAACTTACAGATGTTGAAGCTGGATTTAGAAAAGGCAGAGGAACCAGAGATCAAATTGCCAATATCCATTGGCTCATAGAAAAAACAAGAGAATTCCAGAACACTTACTTCTGCTTCACTGACTACGCTAAAGCCTTTGATTGTGTGGATTACAACAAACTGGAAAATTCTTTAAGAGATGGGAATACCAGACCACCTGACCTGCCTCTTGAGAACTCTGTATGCAGGTCAAGAAGCAACAATTAGAACCGGACATGGAACAACGGACTAGTTCCAAATTGGGAAAGGAGTATGTCAAGGCTGTATATTGTCACCCTGCTTATTTAACTTATATGCAGAGTACATCATGAGAAATGCCAGGTTGGATAAAGCACAGGCTGGAATCAAGATTGCCAGGAGAAATATCAATAACCTCAGATATGCAGATGACACCACTCTTATGGCAGAAAGCAAAGAGGAATTGAAAAGCCTCTTGATGAAAGTGAAAGAGGAGAGTGAAAAAGCTGGTTTAAAACTCAACATTCAAAAAACTAAGATCATGGCATCTGGTCCCATCACTTCATGGCAAATAGATGGGAAAACAATGGAAACAGTGAGAGACTTCATTTTCTTGGGCTCCAAAATCACTGCAGATGGTGCCTACAGCCATGAAAGTAAAAGACTCTTGCTCCTTGTAAGAAAAGCTATGTCAAACCTAGACAGCATATTAAAAAGCAGAGACATTACTTTACCAACAAAGGTCTGTCTAGTCAAAGCTATGGTTTTTCCAGTGGTCATGTATGGATGTGAGAGTTGAACCATACAGAAAGCTGAGCACCAAAGAATTGATGCTTGTGAACTGTGTTGTTAGAGAAGACTTTTGAGAGTCCTTTAGACTGCAAGGAGATCAAACCAGTCAATCTTAAGGAAATCATTCCCGAATATTCATTAGAGGGACTGATGCTGGAGCTAAAGCTCCAATACTTTGGCCACCTGATGTGAAGAACTGACTCACTGATAACGACCCTGATGCTGGGAAAATTGAAGGTAGGAGGAGAAGGGAGTGACAGAAGATGAGATGGTTGGATGGCATCACCGACTCAGTGGACATGAGTTTGAGCAAGCTCTGGCAGTTGGACAGGGATGCCTGGCATGCTGTAGTCTATGAGGTCGCAAGGAGTCAGACACGACTGAGTGACTGTACTGAACTGAAATGAACATTTTCTATGATACTGTCTTTCTAGACCTTTAGTATGTATATCAATAAGTGAATTCCTGATCCCGCATTACTTCACCAAAGATGACAATTGATTAATCACATTATATATTTGTGATAATATTGAGCTGATACAATTACATCAAAGATAGTCACTTTGTTGATGTTAGAACAGAGAAATGTATGCTCATTTATGCTCTTTTTTGTTTACAGTATTTAGATTTTGCTGAATTTGAAGACACCTTGAAAACATTTTTGAAAGAATGCAAAATAAAAGGAAAACCATTTTCTAAATCTACATGTGGCTCTTTAAGGGACCCCAAATCATTGAAATTCCAGGTATGTAATTAAGATGCTCCCAACTTCTAAAATACGTCACCATTAGAGAATGTTGGAATCATGTCTGGGGACCTGGGCAGAGCTACTTGTTAGACTGTGCCAATGTTTATGGATAAACGGGTGATATCATCTTCAAATCTCTGGAGTGATTTCACATCCTTTCTTGACTGACCTAGAAAATGAATGGCAACACAAGGTTTTTCCATACGTATTTCTTGGTAGGAAGAAGAAACCACGCAATGCTTAGAAACAGAGATAAATGTGATTCTCCCACCCTGAGGAAGTTTAGGTTATTAATTCTAAGTACTGGGGACACTATGGTGAACAAAATAAAACAAAATATTGGCCCTCAGGGTGCTTGCCATCTAGTTTGGGGAGGTCGAAAGGGGCAAGAGCCATATACAGGGCAGCACCCTGTCAAAGGAAGGCCTGGGTGGCTGGGAGCCCCTGGCGGTGGGCTGCAGAGGGCAGATATCAACTGTTAGGATCAGAAAGGACCTTGAAAGTCCTCATTTCAGGGACTCCGCTGGTGGTCCAGTGGTTAAGACTCTGTGCTCCCAATACAAGGGGCACGGTTTCGATCCTTCGTCAGGGAACTAAGGTTCCACGTGTGCGGCCCAAAACAAAAAGTCCTCATTTCAGTCATTTGATTCTGCGTCCCGTTCAAAACGTGCTAGGTAAGGGATTGGTTCACCTCGAGTACGACCCGTGACAAGAGAACATACGATTTCCTGAGGCAGCGTGTTTCAGCTTTGCCTGATAATATTTTTATTTTTTGGAATTAACAAATTTTATTCTCTTATAATTCTCTTGTTCATTTTCCTAAACACTGCATGGAGTGAGGCTAAGTCAGTATTAAACAAATCAGAATTTCTAATGGTAACCCATAAAACATGACTTAATTATTTTAATAAATTTGTTTCAGTATACATACTTCCAAGAGAAATCAGAGACTTGGTTTGAGAGTCCCACCGAGTTGCTGGAGGTCAGACCACAGCCTGACTCCCCCATGACCTGGCATGGGGTACCACTGAGCAGGGACACCATTGAAGTGGCCTGGGGAGTTGAAGTGGGGCTGTGCCCATGCCCAGCACCCCTCCAGGCCTTGGGCATGTGGGTGCCGAGGCCGCATCACTTCAGACACGGGCTCCTTTGTCAGTGCTGCACCGGGCAGCCTGAGGCTTCCTCCCAACCCCAGAGCAAACTTCAGAACAGGAGAAGACAATCTGGTCATCATTAGACATGCAAACAGAGGCTACTTAACTTGAAAAGTCTTGAAACTTTCTGCTTCTGAGAAGCCTGTCCTTTCTGCCCATTCAGTAAACAGCTGTGTCTTGCCTTTATAGATTTCCCAAACGAAAATACCTGGAGCGGTGGCTTAGCGATACTTGCAAGTGTCAGTGGCCCTCTATAGACAAAATTTCCTTAATTACAGTTCTGTTAGAACCTGTGTGTATGGGTGATTATTGGTGGTGTGTAAATTTTCTGATCTTGGTTAATTCTGGCTGAGATCACACTCTACATTCGAGAAGTTAATATTTTGTGACCCCTATGAGTTATCACACTGATTTGTTTTATCTGTTGTGTTGTCACTAAGCTGTGTCTGACTCCATGGATTGCAGCACACCAGGCTCCTTTGTCCTTCACTATCTCCTAGAGTGTGCTCAAATTCATGTCACTGAGTCGGATTGTTTTATGTGTAGATATTATTTTAATTTCAGGGATTCTTTTTTTTTTTTTTTCAATTTTTCTTGGAGGACAGTTACTTTACAATATTGTGATGGGTTTTGCCACACATCATTGTGAGTCGGCAGTACGCATACGTGTGTCCCCTCCATCCTAAACCCCCCTCCCACCTCCCTCCACACCCCATCCCCCCAGGCTGTCACAGAACACAGCTTCGGGTGCCCTGCGCAGGGACCATTTCCACGTTCCGAATATGCTTCGTAAATTGGGAGTGTCATGGCACAGCAAAGGTTTGTGGCCCCAGGTCTACAAATGCAGATTCGAGAATAAACTGTAGACGGGCCATGTGATGCATAAGCATACTTTGCCAAACCATGTTAAGAAAACACTTGGCTCCAGGCTTTCAGACACCCTTGAGAGCCCGTGCACAGTCCCTGGGCCTCTTGGGAAAGCCCTTCTCTGGGTGGCCCACAGGGTCTGCTCAGAGCTCAGCAGACTTGAGACTGGGGCGGGGCCAGGCCCCAGCAGCACGGCCCTCTCACCTCTGTATTAGGAAGTGACAAGAACATGGGATCCTCTGGCCAGGTCCCCCCAAAGAGGCCGGTTTTGAAGAGGTAGAATTTCACTGTGGGGCTTATTTTGAAAACTTCTGAGTTTCTTTCCAATGTAAGCCAGTCCCTTCCCGAGTGAGGTAATCTTCAGAGACCATTGTTCTCGGTCACATGACACAGAAAACATTTTTGTAGGGTTCATGTCGGAAGACTCCTTATCAGAGAATGTTTCTGACTTAAGGAAAACCAAACACAGCAACCCTGTTCTCTGTAGGTTTCTATCTTATGTTAAAAAGCTTGATTATAAACAAATAGAATATGTTATCTTAAAAAAAATTTACAGAAAAAAATGTAAAACTATTAAAAGCGTAAAAGAACAGTGACCCAATAATGGTGGTAAGTAATGGTGGTGAAGGATGGGGGAACTGGAGATTCTACAGAAAATCTGAAAAAAAATCAGAAAACTCTGAAAAAAGTTTCTGCAGTTGAGCCCAAAACAGAGGTCTGCATATTGTGGGCATTTGATACAAAAAGGAAAATACTGCAGGAAGCTATCTTGATCCTGAAGGCAAGCATGCGTACTCAGTAGTGTCCCACTCTTTGCGACCCCGTAGACTGAAACCCGCCAGGCTCCTCTGTCCGTGGGATCTCCCAGGCAAGAATACTGGAGTGGGTTGCCATTTCCTCCTCCAGGGGCCCAACCCAGGGATCATCCTGGCATGTCTTGCATCTCCTGCATCGGCAAGCAGATTCTTTTACTGCTGAACCACCTTGCCTAAATCTGTAAAGTCACACAGCAGATGGTGGTGGTGGGTCAGTTATCACTCCTCCTGTGAGACAGGTGATGTGCTGACTGCCACCTCCTATCTCCAGAGTTCTTTGTCTCAACCACTGCATGGTGAGTCGGGCCATGGGCTCTGCCCCATGCCATCAGGCTGGCGCAACCCCGAAGCTGGCCTTGAGCTGGGCCTGTGCTCCTCCTTCCTTCTCCAGCCCAGGCGTCCTATTCCTGGACCTGGAGGCAGTCACTCTGGGGGAGCTGGGCTCTGTGGTCACTTTCCATGCCTCCCTCCCCACCAGATATGCTTCTGGCAACAGCAGGCCTGTGACGATGGTCAGTCCCACCTCCCAGGCCTGGGATTGACCACTGCGCATGGCTGAACTCTTGGCTGTATGCCACGTCTTGGCAGCTGTGGTGTCAGCGACTCTCTGTAGGTATGAGGTCGCTCCGCTGAGGTCTGGCTGGGCTCTGCGTCCGAGCCATTCTCATTAGTCTTAGGAGGTGGGTCGCCAAGTCCAAAGGGCGACCTCAGTGTATTCTTGTGCTGGTGGCAGATTCCTTCCATTTCAGAGACCTTCGCCATTGCATCTGTTCTTCAGTGAAAGCCACTCAGTCGTGTCCGACACTTTGTGACCCCATGGACTATACAGCCCATGGAATTCTCCAGGCCAGAATACTGGAGTGGGTAGCCTTTCCCTTCTCCAAGGGGTCTTCCCAACCCAGGGCCCGAACCCAGGTCTCCCACATTGCAGGCAGATTCTTTACCAGCTGAGCCACCAGGGTAGCCCAAGTATACTGGAGTGAGTAGCCTATCCTTTCGCCAGGGGATCTTCCCAACCCAGGAATCGAACCAGGGTCTCCTGCATTGCATGCGGATTCTTTACCAACTGAGCTACCGGGGAAGCCCTCTGTTGCTCATATTTGATGTTGCAGAGCAGTGGAAAACCAGGGGCAGTCTGCAGGAATGTCAGCCAAGGCTCTCAAGCCCTCTGGATCTCTTTTCCTATCCCTCACCTCTGAAAAGGAGACTTGGTTTTGCTCACACTGAAATCATGAAGTATATGGGTGTCTAGGATGAGATGGGTGAATGGCATCACCGACTCAATGGTCCTGAGTTTGAGCAAGCTCCGGGAGATAGTGAAGGCCGGGGAAGCCTGGCATGCTGCAGTTCACAGGGTCACAGAGAGCCGGACACAAATGAGCGAACGAACAACAGCAAGGCGTCGGGAGGGTGTGAGAATCAGGCGTGTTGGGAGACGCGGCATCCCTTGTGACTGACCGGGCTTCACTCTGATGTCTTCTCCACAGAGGGATCTCCTTGCTGCGTTTGACAGTGGAGACCAGAAGGTGTTCTTCAGGCTGTGGGAGGAGCATATCCCCAGGCCCATCCGGGATGGCGACTCTCTGGCCCAGAAGCTGGAGTTCTACCTTCACATCCACTTTGCCATCTATCTTCTGAAGCACTCCGCAGGCAGACCTGTAGGTTCACCTTGTGCTGGGGGGTTGGTCCACAGGTGTGTTAAAGGAGAATGTTAGCCATTACCTTTTGCAAATGAGGATTAAGTTAGTTTTTCAGCCCTTTTATCATATTGCTTCTCAGGAGTAGGCCTCCTATGTCCTGATGAATGCTTTTTCTGTCTCATTCCCAGCAGTTTCTTTTCTAATTTGTATGGAAAGTTAATCATTTCTGTAATGAAAGCTATGTCCTCATTTGCTTGACTATCTCAAGATGGCTATGTCCAAGAGAATGCATCTTTAGACCACATTTTCAACCAGAAGATGAATTTAAGCTTAAACGGTGGGAAAATGGTGTGCCCGTTTGTGAAAGTTTGAGTGATGGGTTGAATTGAGCTTCTGCAGTCTTTTCCTGGAGGTGTGAAGGAGAGAGGGGAGCAGACACAGGCAGCTCTGCAGTGAACCTTGGGGTGCGGAGGGAATGACAGAGCAGGGCTGGCCAGGCTGACATCGGACCATCCGCCTTTGTTTTGTGACTTCTCCGTGTACTGGCTACTGCCCTGAGGACCTGTGTTAACTCATTACCATGTCAGTGGCCACAGGAGGGGTCAGAGAGGAGGGAGCAACTATATAGCACATTGTAGTAGCTGTTCTTGGAAGGCTGTTCCTAAAGATGTTTCTCAGGTGGGTGCCATTGTGGGAGATTTTCATTTCCCTTGTATCTGTTTTTACTAATTTTTTCTGTTTTGCTAAAAGATTAAAAAAAAATCAATAAATTTTTTAAGTCCAGTGGGCTTCATGGTATAGGTGAAGGGAGATACATTGATGAGAAGAACTGACCTGTGTATAAGACTGTGAGGGACCTAACAGGTGAGGTCAAGGAAGACCTTCTCATTGGGCCTGAGGGTGTGGGGAAACCCGGGGTGGAGGGGAACCCGACTTGCCTGGGGTTTCACCTGGAAGTAGTGAAGCTGGCAAGATCACTTCCTGGTTAGCTTAATAAAAGAAGGGAATAATGATACGGAAACTGCGGTTTCAAAAAACTGTTCACCCTTAAATGCTTGCTTTGGCAGCACATATATTCTTAAAAAAAAAAAAATAGAACGACACAGTGAAGATTAGCATGGCTCCTGTGCAAGGATGACGTGCAAATTTGTGAAGAGTTCCATATTAAAAAAAAAAAAAAGACTAGTCACCCTTAAAAACCTCTCCTAAGGAAATCACAGGAATGCAGACAAATATTTTTTCTGCTATCTGTACTGTGAAAACAATGTACATATCTAGTAATGGGAGATTGATTAAATAAATTATGATAGACCCACAAGATGAGGTTTTGTCATGCCATTAAGAAAGATGTTGACGAATTTAAGGATATCAGAAAATGGTAATGACAAAGTGAAAAGGCAGCGCTTGGACTATGTATATTATACATCTAGTTCTCTGATATTCCTGGCAGTTTCATGAAGGGGTGAAATAGGAGGTGATGTTCAGATGACTGGAGACAGCTCGCAGGCTGGGCCAGGCGAGGAGGATGCCAGCGACATGGCTGGAACCAAGGGAGCATTGGAGGGAGGACAGGTGAACCGGTGAGCCGGCGTCAAGCAGAAGATCTCAGACATCCTCTCTTCCTCGCAGGACAAAGAGGACCTGGATGAAAGGATTTCTTATTTCAAAACCTACCTGGAGACCAAAGGGGCGGCCCTGAGCCAGACCACGGAGTTCCTCCCTTTCTACGCCCTGCCTTTTGTTCCCAACCCCATGGTGCACCCCTCATTTAAAGAACTCTTCCAGGTAAGCGTCTGTCTCCAGATCTTGGATCCTGGGCAGCATGGCAGTTCCACCTTTTATACGCTGGTGATTTCTGACGGATGCTGTAAAAAAAACACTAAAATTTGCATATGTTGTATTTTAAAAGAATGTACAGGTAATTTGCTTTAACAAACTTTTCTTCTGCTATAAAATGTGATTTTGCTGTTGTTGTTGCACCAAGACTTGTTAACTCAGACTGACAAAATATTGTAAAATATACTAACCTCTGAAAGTCATTCTTTGTAAACTTTTGCAGCATTGAAACGATAACCTATTCAATTATAATGAAAACTAGTAGCCAGGAAAAATCTAGACTGCTTTACACAATCACTGGCCATGTGTATTTTGATTTGTGTTAAAATTCTCACTTACTTGGTATATGTTTGATTGTCTGATTTTGTACTACATTATTTCCATCAGACTATTTGTCTATAGCTCTTTTAATTGTTATATTTCATTTTACTTGACATTTTAGCATATTTATAAATAAAATTTACCTATTAAGTTAATTTTTGTTGACTTACTAAAATTAATACATCCCACTGAGAGATTTATTGAAATGTATTTAGAAACAAATATTTTGATAGGACTAGTTTTTCTAAAGCTCTCACACTGTTTTCAAAAATTTGTATGGCACTTGCTCCCCAACCACTGAACAATGGGCGCAGTTCTTCCAAACTCAGTACATTTCAGTTTCTACTATTTTTCTGTTTACTGACTTCAGTAAAACCAATTTCGTTACTCCTGAATAGCAGCTGCTAAATTGAAGGTCAGGTGGTTGACTCATTCTGTCAAAGCCAGATTGTTGTGTAGTGGCACAGCTGAATTCTGTGCTTGTTTTTCTGGTCAGTCGCAATTTAGTTTTACTGTCTTCTCCTAAAAGGTTAAAAATATAGAACGGTTACAAAGGTGATGGACCTTGCAATGGAAGGTTAGATTTTCTCACAGTCAGGGTTCTGTTTATGAGAGTTCTGACATGGCGGGTGTGGCTGCATCTTAGGTCATGGCGAGATGGAGCTGGGAGAGTCAGGGAAAGGTTTCCGCTGAGTCCTCGGCAGGTCTGATGTTCCAAGACTGAGTTCAAGTTCTTCTTCAGAGTTCAGGAGGGTAGCGATCATCAGTATTCACAGAGTCATTTTATTCTCCCTTTTTTTCCTTTTACTGCTCTCTAAATATATTCTTTCAGTGGTCATCACAGATACTTCAGTGTACATAATAAAATCTAAAGTTAGTATCTTTACTCTCTTCTTGACCATTACAAGGACCTCATTTAACTTACGGTCTGTAGTTGTCAAATATTTTAGTATATACTTTCAGTTCAGTTCAGTTCAGTCGCTCAGTCGTGACTGACTCTTTGCGACCCCGTGAATCACAGCACGCCAGGCCTCCCTGTCCATCACCAACTCCCGGAGTTTACTCAAACTCATGCCCATCGAGTCGGTGATGCCATCCAGCCATCTCATTCTCTGTCGTCCCCTTCTCCTCCTGCCCCCAATCCTTCCCAGCATCAGAGTCTTTTCCAGTGAGTCAACTCGTCGCATGAGGTGGCCAAAGTATTGGAGTTTCAGCTTTAGCATCAGTCCTTCCAGTGAACACCCAGGATCAATTCTCCTTCAGAATGGACTGGTTGGATCTCCTTGCAGTCCAAGGGACTCTCAAGAGTCTTCTCCAGCACCACAGTTCAAAAGCATCAATTCTTTGGCACTCAGCTTTCTTCACAGTCCAACTGTCACATCCATACATGACCACTGGAAAAACCATAGCCTTGACTAGACGGACCTTGGTTAGCAAAGTAATGTCTCTGCTTTTTAATATGCTATCTAGGTTGGTCATAACTTTCCTTCCAAGGAGTAAGTGTCTTTTAATTTCATGGCTGCAATCAGCATCCGCAGTGATTTTGGAGCCCAAAAAAATAAAGTCTGACACTGAGAGTTCCAGAAAAACATCTATTTCTGCTTCATTGACTATGCCAAAGCCTTTGACTGTGTGGATCACAATAAACTGTGGAACATTCTGAAAGAGATGGGAATACCAGACCACCTGACTTGCCTCTTGAGAAACCTGTATGCAGGTCAGGAAGCAACAGCTAGAACTAGACATGGAACAACAGACTGTTTCCAAATAGGAAAAGGAGTACATCAAGGCTGTATATTGTCACCCTGCTTATTTAACTTATATGCAGAGTACATCATGAGGAACGCTGGGCTGGAAGAAGCACAAGCTGGAATCAAGATTGCCGGGAGAAATATCAATAACCTCAGATATGCAGATGACAGGGATACCCAAATATTTTATTTTGCTTTTTTTTTTTTTAAGGTGTCTTGGTTTATGTTGGCCAACCTAGCAGTCCTTTCCTGAGATTCATTTCTATACGGTTGAGCACAGAGAACCTCAGGCTGGAGCACACCGTATGAGTTTCCTGGAGTTGTTATAATAAAGGACTGCACACTGGGTGGTTTAAAACAGCAGAAATTGCTTGTCTCACAGTTTACAAGGCCAGAAGTGTGAAATCAGGGTGTCAAGGGACTGTGCTTCCTATGAAACTTCTAGCAGAAGATCCTTCCTTACCTTTTCCAGCTTTCAGTAGCCTCAGGTGTCCCTTGGCTTGTGGCTGCATGATTCTAAATCTCCTCTCTGTCTTTGCATGGCTGTCTTCTCCCCACGTCTGTGCCTAAATGTCCTACTTCTTATAAGGACACCAGTCATATTGGATTAAGAGCTTATTCTCATTCAGCCTCCTCTGAGCTAATTTCTTCTGCAGTGTCCCCGCTCCCCTGACCTCACATTCCGAGGAGATTAAGGCTTCAACATGTCTTTTTAGGGGACACAGTTCAACCCACAACAGACTCATTAGAAACAGAGTCGTCGTGCTGTCTCAGGGAATTACAAAATCTTTTTTAAGATATTAGACTTTTCTGCTTATTTGGCAGTATTTTTTCAAAGAGTCGGAGAATGCACAGGATAAACCAGTGGAGCGGGGTAGCGGGTGAGGGTGATGAGAGCTGGAGGAAGAAGTGGGGAGGATGGGCAGTTCGGAGGGAGATGGGACAGGATCTCGGAGCTAAGTGGACGTGAATTTTTAGCATTAGAACTTCTTTTAGTGGGACCTCCTGGTTTAGTGGTAGATACTCTTATCTAAGAACCCTCAGGAAAATTGTCCCGAGAAAGGTCGTTGCTTGTGACACTTATTCTTTGACTACATAAGTCATTATTTTTTTCTTCTCAGTGAACATTATTTGAGATAAATAATTTATTTTTAAGAAAGAAATCAAACTAGACACATATCAGAATGCTGGATACAATGGAGTATTTGAGGCAGACGACCGCTGCTTTCTGTTTTTCTTGTCTGAGTGAGGTTTATGGAAATGAGTCCCTTTCTTCTGGAGACTTTCTGTAACTTAGCCTTAATTATATGTGCCTGCCAGAGACACATATGCCTAAACCATGCTGAATTATTTTTGGTATTCAGCCTAATAAGGTTACTTGGCATCCCTGAAATATTCAAATCATGTACATGGTTATTTTTTCCCTGATTATGAAAGTACTCTGTCCTTTCCTCCTGCCGTGGGCTCTTGAATCTTCTATAAGTGAATTGGTCAAATGTCCTAAAACCTGTTTTTTACAGCATCACACTACTGGCAAGACATCTTGCTTCTGATTTCAGTAACTGTGGCAGAGCTATTTCATCCTGAAGGCCACAGCTTGACAGTGTTTGTTGGCATTTAATGATCTGGTGCTTTTCTTATTTTTCCTTGTTCTTTTTTTCTTACTTTTAGGATTCCTGGACTCCAGAATTAAAATTGAAATTGGAAAAGTTTCTGGCTTTAATGTTCAAAGCCAGTAACACGCCAAAGCTTTTAACATTGTATGTATCCTTTTAAAGCAAATGGAGATCACCTATGGAATTAATCGTTGCCTGTGTGTGTGTGCACGCTAAGTCATCTCTGTTGTGTCCAACTCTTTGTGACCTCATGGACTGTAGCCTGCCGGGCTCCTCTGTCCATGTGATTCTCCAGGCAAGAATCCTGGAGTGGGTTGCCATTTCCTCCTCCAGGGGATCTTCCCAAGCCAGGGATCAAACCCTCTTACATCTCCTGCATTAACAGGTGGGTTCTTTATCATTAGCGCCACCTGCAAAGCCTGAGAATGGCCTGTGAAGTCGTTCAGTCATGTCTGACGCTTTGCAACCCCATGGACTGTAGCCCACCAGGCTCCTCCGTCCATGGGATTCTCCAGGCAAGAATACTGGAGTGGGTTGCCATTTCCTTCTCCAGGGGAATCTTCCCGACGCAGGGATCGAACCCAGGTCTCCTGCATTGTAGGCGGACGCTTTAACCTCTGAGCCACCAGGGAAGCCCTAGATGGCCTCACATAGGGAAGGTTGTGGTTGTGCTGCTTCTGTACTCAAGAGTGAGTGAAGCACTAACAAGAGCTTGTGCCAAGGCCTGCGAAGAGTTGACTTCTGCGGCATTGGGTCTCTGAGACTTGGTGAGGGTCTTATTTTCATGTCATGTGCCGAGAAGCTGTCTTGAGTAGGAAAAAAAAAAGCCTGTCTTCTTGGAAAAGATCTCTTTGGAATTGTCCCTTTATTAAAGGTCAGTCACTTAAGGCCTTGAGGTCATGATGTATGGATCAACTCATATGTAACTTGTCCGTCCAATCAGGACTTTAACAACTTTGTTGAGGTGTAATTTACATACCATAAAATTTGCCCACGGTAAGTATGTTATTGAATGATTTTTAGCAAATGTGCAGCCATCACCACGATCCAGTTTAAACAGAGGCACTTTTGAGAGTAGAAGGGGGACACTGGCCAGACACCCAGGACGAGGTGTAAGTGGAGGGTGTCCAGGGAGGAGCAAGGCCGTTGCCTGCCTGTGGAGGCTCCCTTCCCAGAGCTGGTTGGTCCCTAAGGATGCTCGTCTGAGCATCTTATTCTGAACAAGCATTTTATTTTGAGCATTTTATTCTGAACAAGCATGTAGCAAAAGTTATTTCATGACAAGAGTTAGCATGTTGAATTGTAAAGTTGGTGCTTGTTTTGTTTACTTTAATAAAAAGTTTAGGCCACTCTACTGGGTAATGCCTTCTGCTTACATTCTGACTCCAAAGCATTGGACTCTCTTTTCCTAACTGGATTCTGAATAGAAATCGCTGGTATTTCACCACACGGTTCTCCTACTCCCGCTTTTTGAACGTTCAGTGGCTCCCTCTTGCCTGTACTCAGCTCCTCACCTTGCCCTGAGACTGCCCCCAGACGGGCTTAGTACACCTCCCCTTTTGACTTCTATATCCTTTAAGGTTTTCTTCAAGTTCTTCCCTCTGCCCACATGTTTGCATACCCAGTTCCTTTCCCTCTTAGAGTTTTGTATAAAAGGACAGTTTTCAGTGAAATTAGAACTTCTCCAACTTGGTTTATGGCTTTTTTAATACACTTTTGAAAAGTATTTCTCAGGACTTCCCTGGTAGTCCAGTAGCTGGGATTTTTGCGCTCCCAATGCAGGGAGCCCGGGTTCAATCCCTGGTCAGGGAGCCAGATCCCACATCCTGCAACTAAGAGTTCACCTGCCACAACTAAAGATCCTGTGCAGCCAAATAAATAATTTAAAAAATTAAAAATAAAAAGCCTTTCTCCTTAAAGGTAACAGCTACCAACCATTATGTAAAGATTCTAAAAGAAAGTTTTTACATAATAAATGATACTGGTGTATTAATAATAGCACCCACTTCATAGGAATAGTATGAGGATTGAGTTAATACATGAAAAACCTGCTTAAAACTGTCCAACACATAGTAAGCACTTGTGTTATTGTTAGCTGTTGTATTATAGTTTGCAAACACTTGTCAGCTTTTATCCCATTCAACATTTGCTTCAAAGCAAATACACTGAAGTCCAGCAGGTAACTTTAAACGTTATTCCTCTCTTTTCTTTCTTACATGGAAATATTTGGAGTTCAGTTCAACATGTATATTAGGTTGAATAGTGTGCTAGGAATTAGGGATAAAAGAAAAAGCCAAGATCATTGTCTTAGCTGGAGTTTTGTACATGAAAATGGGTGTCTGTGAGGCAGACAGAATGAGGAGTAGGAGTTCCAGGTAGAGGAAACAGCTTGTGCCCAAGTGCTGAGCCAGTGTGTCTGGGACACTGAAGGATTGATTCAGTGTTGCTGGGGCGGAAGGATTGAGATGGAGAGAGTCAGATGCCAGGCAGGGCCGGGTCTTGGAGGTTCGTGTGAGGTCCCCTAAGTAGTGAGGAGAAAAACATGGTCGTGTTTACATTTTTTTTAATCACTCTCTTTTTATTCCTGATTATAAAATAGATTCTATTCCTTATAGAAAGTTTAGAAAGCACAGAAATGCATTTGTTTGCACACGTACACTTCAAAGTATGTAATGTTTACAATAAGCAAGGGGAGACATCTCTATGCATGTATATTTTAAAATATTTTTCTTAAATGAAGAGAATGTTTCATTAAAATATATTAACGAAATATTAATTTAATGCTCATAGCATTAAAATATTCTTCAAAAATAGGTGGTCTCAAAGTTTAAACATAGGAATTACCTATGTCCCAGCAATTCCACTCCTAGCTGTATCCTAAGGGGAAACAAAAGTGTCCGTCTCCTCAGCAGCTTGTACATGAATGTTCACAGCAGCATTATCCAAAATAGGCAAAAAGTGCAAACAGCCCAGATGTCCATCCTCTGATGCATGGATGACCAAGTGCACACAGTGGAATGTTATGTGGCGATACAAGTGAGTGAGTTACTGATCTGTACTACTGCATGGATGAATCTTGGAAACACGATGCTAAACTGAAAGAAGCCAGACACAGAAGGCTGCATACTGTATGATTCCTTTTGTGTGAAGGGGCCAGAAAAGGCAGATCTGTAGAGAGTGGGTACATGGCTGCCTAGGGCGGGGGAGGGGGGTGAGAGGGGGTGGGGACCACTGATGGCACAGGGTCTCTTTCTTGGGTGATGAAAATATTCCACTCCTGATTGAGGTGATGGTTGGACAACTCCCTGAATATATTGAAAACCGTGGAAATGTACACTTTAAATGGGTGAATTCTATAATATGTGAATTACATCTCAATAAAGCTGTTACCAGAAAAAGTAAGGAAACCCAAATAAAAAAGGTGAACACCTTGGCCTTCCATCATGTGGCCAGATGTGTGGAAGCTGAGGTTCAAACCCAGGCCACCCAGCACTAGTGCCTGTGGTCACAGTCACTGTGCCATGTTCTTTTCATCAAAATCTCAGTTTCCTTAGGCTAGTTGCTTTAGCCCTGAAGGTACAGAGGTAAAGGGTATGAACACAGATTTGCATTTTCAGTCCAATGTTTTGGTAAGGAGGCCAGTTAGGAGGAGGCTGCTGGACACACAGGCTGGTTCCTGAGATGGAGAGAGGAGGATTTCCTTAAGGGTAGTCAATCACCCCAGGATTGAGAAGTTGATTAACTGTGTTCGCTCTTCATCGGATTCTGGTTACCTGTCCTGAGCGGTTAACTATCTCAGCTGTTCATGGGGTTCAGGTTACCTGTCCTAAGATAGTCGGTTAACTGTTTTTGTTGTCCATCATGTTCTGGTTTCCTGTCCTGAGATTTTTCTTTTTCACTGCACTGGGGCTGTTTCCCAGATCACCCAGCACAATGAGAGGAATATCCTGAGTACTGTCTCCTGAATGCCTGTTTTCCTGAACTTCTTCTCATCCCAGAAGGAGAATGGACAAAGCAACAAAGGTAAATCATCTAGATTAACCGTTTTTAAATAACAACTTCGCCAACTCGAGTTTTAAGTAATGAAACGGAGAGAATTCCACAGACCTGGCAAAAGAGGGCTTTGAAAGTCTAAATACTTATGTAGTGCTTTGCAGTCCTTTTTCTCTGCATTCCTTGAGGCACACTTCTCAGGGTGGCTGGTACTGTTAGCTTTGTCTTGTACATCAGATGACTAAGATGGGAAGAATCCACGCAGGTGCCAGAAAATGTCCGGGCAGCAGCAGTTAGACGGCACAGTGCAGCCCAAGCAGGGAGAGGGTTATTTCCGTGTCTTTCACTTTTACCTCGAACTAGTCTAGTCTGACAGGGTCTTATCTCAGCAGCATGTGGAGTGTCCATTCTTATAAAGCGTTTCCGTTTTTCACAAAGTAGGAATTCCAGAATGTAAAAATTCTTAAATTTTTAGCGTAAACTGATGGTTTTTCCACGATGAGTCATTTTTACCAGACCCCTTCATTTTTCAGAAAGATGAGAATTTTCGTTAACGTGGTGGCCACAAGTGGGGTTCTTTGTAGGAGTTTTGTCTCTGATACGACATGATTATGAAAATGGCTGAAGTTACTCTGTTGGAAAGGGTATGTGAGGTGCTTCTTGCCTTTGCTAAGTACCGATGGCATCACCCTCGATTCCCAGCAGGTGGAGTGTTACTACATGAAATAGCACGTTTGTCCTTTTCACAGCAGTCCTGCTGGAGAGGATTTCAGAACTTCCTGCCATTGTTTCCGTTTCCTTTTAGACAGTTAAAGTTTTCCAAAGAACAAAAGCATTAGGAAGTTGTCATTTGGCTCTTGGTTCTCCAGCATTGGGAGGATGAGCAGTGCTGAGATCCCCACGGGGGCTTCAGTAACTTCAGGTGGGAAGCCCTGGGGTGTCTATTCTCCACCTCAGGAGCCCTGTGGCCTCTAGCCCAGCGGTTCCAACTGTACAGCCGCTTCTGTGGCCAGGCCGCCCCTCCTGGTGCTCTGAGGGCCCCACATGGAGGAGTGGCAGGTCTCAGGACCCCTCCTCTCTGTCTGCCCGAACACGGAGGAGTGGGGTGCAGATGTGTTCTCATGGGGTCAACGGGGACCTCTCTGAGGGTCGCAGACTGCAGCCTTGAACCGTCGGGGTAGCTTTGCCCCCAGCACGGTGACCCTGAGGACGAGTGTAGCCCCCAGGATGACTCTGTACGTGCAAGTCCAGGCCTTGACCAGGGCAGGTCCGGCCCGGTTTTCTCCCATTCGGCACAGCTGGAACTCTTCAGCTGGACCAGCACTCGGGTCTCACTGTACACCTCCCGGGAATGCTCTTGTGCTTCACTACTTCTGTTTCTCTAACCATCCAAGCAAACCATCTCAGACTTGGTGGCATAAAAGAGTAATATCCATTTGTTATTATTATCCTCTTGCGTGGTCTGGGAGTTATGGGCTCAGTCAGTTCTCGCTCAGGGTTTCTACCGGGTGTAGACGGAGCCAGGTTGGGTCGAGCCACCTCCAAGGCTTCCACGAGCATAGGTGTAGTGGCTGATGCTGGCTGTCGGCTGAGCTCTCAGCACAGGCCCTGGCCCGGGACCCCCAAGTGGACTCTCCTCGTGACCTGGGCCTCCTCAGGGCCTGGCGGCCAGGTTCCCACCCAGGGTGAATGTCCCCAGAGGAGTGCGGATGGAAGCCATTTTACCTCTTCACCCAGGCTCTAAAGTAACTCAATGTTGTTTCTGGTGCATTCTCTTCATTGCAAGCAAATTCCTAAAGCCTACATTCAAAGGAAGGAGAATTACGTTCCACCTCTTGATGGGAAGGAGTGTCAGAGACTTTGCAGTCATGTTTTAAAGCCACCGCCCCACCTGTGTCTTCAGGTCCCCAAGGCCTGCCTCAGTGCTTGACTGAGTCTGTTCAGTCCCTGTTCAGATTTGGTCTTTGGACTCGTAGCCACTGAAGGCAGGAAGGTGGTGAGAAGCTTCTCCCGGGTTGCCGAGTTTCTGCCAGCCCCTGTCACCCGGCATGCCCTGCAGTTTAGGGGGATAGCTTCTTGCCAGGAACCAGTTATGTCTCCAGTAAGCGGCCCAGTTTTGCAGACAAAAATAAACATGGGTTGGGGGAGTGCACGAAGAAGAGCCTGTGTTTTTTCTGCAGACCTTTCATTTGGTATTTCAGCAAGGAGGCCAGGGTTCTGAGCCTTCTTTAAGTTCGATTTGAGTTTTCCAAGGCTAGCTAAGCAGGATGTCTGTGGAATTGAGTCTGGCAGGCACAGCGTGTGTCTGTGGCAGAATAGCCCCCAAATGCAGTGTCGCCATGGAGATGAGGGAATAGCACCCGGCAAGGCACTTGTGCCAGGGGCTCGGGCCTAGGCCCACCATCACCACAGCTAGCTGTCACCACTTTGAATGGCTGGATAATATCATTATGTGTCTGGATAGGAAGGTTTCATGGGCACAGTGAGATTTCCGTTAACTTTTTCTTTTCTTCTTTTTGTTCTCTCTTTTTAATTCGTTATTATTTCTCTATAAACTTTGGAAGAAGGGTGGGCAAAGTGTTTGGAGTATGGAAAAGTCTCTCAAAAGGAATTATATTAAAAATGGTGTTAGGAATAAAAACTTAGGTTGGCAGCATAGCATGTTGGATTATTATTTTTACCTGGCCATCTAAAAAAGGATATAGAAATAGCACCTTTCAGCATTCCTGGCATTATTCATTTGGCCCCTTCAGAAAATGGGCAACTGATCATTTTTCTGGAGTCCAGAGCTATAAATAGTGTTTCTGAAAATGATGACTGATATTCCTATTCTTTCTAGCCTTAACTTTCTTCATCCAGCATTTGTGGATTAGCAAAAGAACAAAGAACTGATTTATATCTAAATACAAAGAAAAAAGTGTATATATTGTAAAAGCAGGGTGATTGATTTAGTTTTTTATATTGTTGTTCAGTCGCTGAGTTGTATCCAATGCTTTATGACCCCGTGGACTGCAGGACACCTGGCTCCTCTGTCCTTCACTATCTCCCAGAGTTTGCTCATATCCATGTTCATTGAGTCAGTGATGCTATCTAACCATCTCATCTTCTGCCGCCCTCTTCATCATGTGTCTTCAATCTTTCCCAGCATCAGGGTCTTTTCGAATGAGTTGGCTCTTTGCATCAGGTGGCCAAAGTATTGGAGCTTCAGCTTTGGCATCAGTCCTTCCAATGAATATTCAGCATTGATTTTTATATTCAGTTCAGTTCAGTTCAGTCGCGACTCTTTTTTAGGTTAGAAAAAATTTCTGTATTTTGAAAGGTATTGTCTTGAGCAGCCTAGGGGGTCTCCAAAGTTAAATCTCATCTACTCTTATAAAAAAGTCTTGCATCTAAATGAAGTATAAGTGTTAACATGAGAAAACTTGACTGCTGTACTGCGGTGAAGATCTCCGTCACTTTTGTTATTGTTTCATTTCATGCTGAAATTAAAAAAAAAACTGTCTGTGACCTTAACTGGCATTCTTTTAGTTGTATATATTTTCTGTTTAAAGCTTGCAGTTCTTTGTCCAAAGAATGGACAAAGAATGCAGTTCTTTGGACTTTTGCACAAATTATGTCAGTGGCTTTGAAATATAAAGCGTCTCAATAAGTTTTGCTGGCATGACTATGGCAGTTTCATTAAAATAACATGGGCCAAGACATCTCCACTAAAAGCTGACATCTTGGAAGGCAAGGCATCTTGGCTTAGTTGTCCTTCTCTCATAAAACTTTTGACAGGGAAAAGAAAGAGTCAGAATTCTGTTTAATGCTCAGAAACAGAGTTGATATTTTGAGCTGTAACCCAGATATCTTACAGTAATGGTCAGGTCCTGTTTATAACTGTTGTCTGCACATTGATGTCTCTGGATAGCAGACTGTTTTTGCTAACGAGAGAAGGAGTTGCCTACTTCTCTCTTTCCTGTTTATAAAATTTGAATTTTTTTCTCCATGAATGAAACTAATTTTTATAAGTAAATGCTGGGTTTTATGGGCTTCCCCTGTGGCTCTGCGGTAAAGAATCCACCTGTAATGCAGGAGACGAGGAGATACAGGTTCAATCCTTGGTTCAGGAAGATCCCCTGGAGAAGGGCATGCCACTCCAGTATTCTTGCCTGAGAATCCCATGGACAGAGGAGCCTGGTGGGCTGCAGTCCATGGGGTAGCAAAGAGTCAGACACGACTGAACGACTAAACAGCAACTCTTTTCTGTAGGCTGCTGGTAGTTTAGGCTCTTTTCTCTCAGGTTACCATACTTTGAAATTGTCATAAATTCCATTTCTTTGTTCTCAAGGTCAAAGCTCCACAAATAGTCCCTTACATTTAGTTAATTGACAGTGAGTTTCTGAGGGGAGTTTTTTGGTGCAGTCGCCTTTCAAGAGGGACTACTTGGGTGACATTAACATGGATGGCTTGAGAAGTCATTTGACCCAGCTAATGCGTTTTGGTGTTTCATTCATCTGCCACCCGGTACATGTTGAGAAAAATCTCATAAATTCTCTCTAATATTTATTACCATAAAATGGGACTGTGAATAATCTAAAATTTTCATCCTTGAAAGTTCTTAGCTATGTAATTTTGAGTTTTGGATGTATGAAAAAGCTTAAATAATACTTAGTGGGGGAAGAAGGTAGGGACTTTCAATATTGTATTAGGAGAATGATAAATGATTTCCAGGGACATTCTCCAGAGGTTCAAATACTGGATATAAATTTGTTTCAGATGACTTTTTAAAGTTATCTTTCAATACTGAAATTTGATGGGTATTAAATAATAATAATAATTCATTATGTGATATTTGGGGTTTTAATAGTTAAAGTATTTTACTTCTGTACATCAACAATTGTGAAACATGAAAGTTTTTTAAATACAGTGGGAATATGGGTTATCATTGTACCTGTTTAAGATACAAATTAAGAGGAATAGATAATTTAGGGCAGTATTTCTCTAACATGCAGTTATGTATCAGAGCCATTTGAGGAGTTTGTTAAAAATGTATGTACTTAGCCCCTACCCAGTATCCACAAAATTAGTCTCTGAAGTTGAAGCTTGATCATGTTTATTTTTGGATGATTCTGATATATTTCAGAGTTTACATACCACTGCTTTAGGACATAACATTTCTGCCATTTTTTCAAGTGATCTACTTATATAGAAATACTTTTAGAAAATCTTTGACCCTTTTCCATGAAAGGAAATAATAATAATAGCTTTCATGTATGGCCCACCAGATGACTGCAGCCACAAAATTAAAAGCCACTTGCTCCTTGGAAAGATAGCTATGACATACCTAGATGTATTAAAAAGCAGAGACATCACTTAGCCAACAAAGGTTCATAAAGTCGCAGCTTTGGTTTTTCCAGTAGTCATATATGGATGTGGAAGTTGGACCATAAAGAAGGCTGAATGCCAAAGAAGTGATGCTTTCGAACTGAGGTGCTGGAGAAGACTCTTGAGAGTCCCTTGGACTGCAAGGCGATCAGACCAGTCAATCCTAAAGGAAATCAACCCTGAACATTCATTGGAAGGACTAGTGCTGAAGGTGAAGCTCCAATAAATACTTGGCCACCTGATGCAAAGAACTAACTCATTGGAAAAGACCCTGATGCTGGGAAAGATTGAGGTCTAGAGGAGAAGCGGGCAACAGATTATGAGATGGTTGGATGGCATCATTGACTCAATGGACATGAGTTTGAGCAAACTCTGGGAGACAGTGAAGGACAGGGAAGCCTGGTGTGAGGCAGTGCATGGAGTCGCAGAGAGTCGGACACGTCTGAGCACCTAAGCGTAGCACAGCATAGTTAATTTACAGTGTTATATTAGTTTCAGGTATATACACAACATAGTGATTCCATATTTTTATAGGCTATATTCCCTCAAGTTATTATAAAACAGTGCCTGTATTTGGTCTCTATAATTTTAAAGTCTCTCTGTATGCATGAAATATGTTCTAAAATGAAGACTTTACATATTATACGGCACCTGGATTGGGACACAGTGAGTTAACATGGGTGTGGGGGCAGCAACAGGTCCTTCCATCAAAAGTGTGACCTTCCAGGCAAGGGAGAAAGTAGGACAGAGGCAAGGAGGGTTGACACCAATGAAGCTTCCAGCTGTGCCCAGGGTGGCTTGGCCATCTTGTGCTGCTGTGACGGATGAGGGCAGGGTGGTGGTGGGGTTCCAGGAAGAGAACCCTAGAACCTTTCAAGGCTACTTCTTTAAGGCCCAGTGAGGTGGCTTATGCTTTCTCAAACTGGGAGAGTGAACACCTGGCATCTTACCTAATTGTGGATTTGAATTTTTTCAGCACCTGTCATGCAGCCCTAGCTTTTACTTAAAAGGAAGAACTTATCCCTCATACAGACTCACAGGGCACAGACAGAGAAAAAAACTCGGTTTGGGTTCAGCCATTTTGTGAACTGATAATAGAAACATTGAGTCCATTTCTCATGTATGTAGAGAGAGGAACTGAAAGAAGTTGAATGGGATTCAGCCAAGGAGATAGACTTTGTTAGGAAAGTCAGTGATGAGCAGTTGAACTATCAGGGTAAAACATTAAAGACATCAAGGACTTCCCTGGTGTCCAGTGGTTAAGACCCCGTGCTTCCAATGCAAGGGGCGCAAGTTCGATCTCTGGTCAGGGAACACAAAGATCCCACCTGCCATGCAGTGCGGCCAAAAAGAAGAAATTAAAAGATCGGTGATTACAAAGCGCTTTGTAAGTAAATGTGGCATAAACAGAAGTGTTACATACATAGTGCCAAGTTCATTGTTATAGTAAAATATTCTCACAGGAGGTGTGGCATTCACTTGAGAAGAATATAATTATTTTTTATTTTGTAGGGTTTTTAAAAAAATCTTTTTAAATTTTGTTTATGTTTCTTTAAAAAATTATTTATTTATTTATGGCTGTGCTGAGTCCTCCTTGCTGCACGGGCTTTTCTCTAGTTACAGCAAGCAGGGGCTGCGCTCTAGTTGCGATGTAGAAGCTTCTCTTGCTGAGCACAGGCCCTGGAACACGCAGGCTTCAGTAGTTGCGGCGTGTATGCTCAGTGGTTGTGGCCCACAGGCCGAGTTGCTCCATGGCACGTGGGATCTTCTCGGATCAGGGATGGAACCCGTGTCTCCTGCATTGACAGATGGATTCTTTGCCATTGACCCACCAGGGAAGCCCCTTGTAGACTTCTTTTTAATCATTGCTTTTTTGTTTTGTTTCAATGTAAACGTAAATTGTCTTCCTAGATGTGTTGCAGCAGCTCCACCAGCAGCTGGTAGAAGCTGAGCGGAGGTCCATGACGTACCTGAAACGGTACAACAGGATTCAGGCCGACTACCACAACCTCATTGGAGTCACGGCAGAGCTGGTGGATTCTCTGGAGGCCACGGTCAGTGGCAAGATGGTAAGGAGGTCCCCCACTGTCCACGTGTCTTCTTGAGGTAAAGATGAGCCGTGGGCACGGATGATTCCTTGCCACTCCCAGCCAGTGACACTTGTCCCCCCACTTTACAAAGCCGGGCACAGCTGTTTATCACGCCGCTGCAGTATTTCATCCATTTTTCCTGACGCATTACGTACTGCGTCTTTGTTTCTCTAGCCTGTTCTTAGTGTTAGCAAAGAATAAATGGCAGCAGAAAAAAAATTATGTCATGGCATAAAAACAGGGGGAGACATTCTTTTGGTATTGAACTGTGGTGTTGGAGAAGACTCTTGAGAGTCCCTTGGACTACAAGGAGATCCAACCAGTCCATTCTAAAGGAGATCAGTCCTGGGTGTTCACTGGAAGGACTGATGCTAAAGCTGAAACTCCAATACTTTGGCCACCTCATGTGAAGAGTTGACTCACTGGAGAAGACTCTGATGCTGGGAGGGATTGGGGGCGGGAAGAGAAGGGGACGACAGAGAATGAGATGGCTGGATGGCATCACCGACTCGATGGACATGGGTTTGAGTGAACTCCGGGAGTTGGCGATGGACAGGGAGGCCTGGCGTGCTGTGATTCATGGGGTCGCAAAGAGTCAGACACGACTGAGCGACTGAACTGAACTGAACTGATGGGTTTTCATATACTGATTTTGTATCCAGTAACCTTTCTGAACTCCATTAATCTGAGAGATTCTTTTGATCAATTCTCCTGTATTCTAGATTGGCAATCATATCACTTTCAAATAGTGATTTTTTTTTCCCCTTGTATGTCCTAACTTTCTTTTTTCCCCCACTTAACTGATTATGTAAGACTCTGGGAACTGAATGAGCTCATGGGCATGTTTGTCTTATTTCCAACTTTAATGGGAGTGACTTGAGTGCTTTATTCAATAAAAAGAAAGCATAATAAAATTACATTCTGGAAATAGAATTTTTTTATTGAAAGTAATTGTGGATTCACGTGTAATTTTAAGGCATAGTGCAGAGAGTCCTTGTACCCTCTTCCCAGTTTCCACCAGTTGTAATAGTTTGCAAAACGATAGTACAGTGTCTCAGCCGAGATACTGGCGCTGATACAATCTATTGCTTTATCCTGACTTCCCCAGTTTTACTTGTACTCCTGTGTGTGTCTATATGTGTGTGTTTTAAGCTTTATACAACTTTATCACCAATATAGATTTATGTGTTAAACTTCCTTTACCACCTTAAAAACGTGACTACAAAATGAAATGTATTCTAGAAATTTTCGAAAGTATCCGTTCCGTTCCGTTCCGTCGCTCAGTCGTGTCCGACTCTTTGCGACCCTGTGGACTGTAGCCTACCAGGCTTCTCCAAATAGAACTATGCAAAAGTAAGATTAAAATTACCTGCCATTATCTCACTTAGTAATAACACTTGTTAACATTCCAGACTTTTTTTTTTTCCAAAACTTGGATACATGTGTTTTACAGAAATGGGCTCAGTTCACACAGTCTTCTACTCTGCTTTTCTCCTAAATACCGAATCATGCATTCTTAAAGTCATTAAATATCCTCCTACGATGCTCACCTCTTGTGGCTGTGTTTTCCATCAGGTTATTTAGTGTGTCGGGTCTCTATTGTTGGACATTAGGGTTGTTTCTAGGTTTTTACTTTCATAAGGGGGCATTTAAGTAAACACTTGAAAGGAATCAATTCCCTGGGATTATCCCAAAACTCCAGGCCAGAGCAACAACTGTGGATTGCTTTTTGCTATAACAGCTTGTGAAAGTGAAAGTCGCTTAGTCATGTCTAACTCTTTGCCATCCCATGGACTGCACAGTCCATGGAATTCTCCAGGCCAGACTACTGGAGTAGGTAGCCTTTCCCTTCTCCAGGGGATCTTCCCAACCCAGGGATCAAACCCAGGTCTCCCGCATTACAGGTGGATTCTTTTAAATATGTTTTAATACCCTACACTGAAACGTCTTTGCCCGGATGAAGACACAGCGCACAAATGTTCACAGAACTGCTGAAAGCTGCATGGTGCGGCTGGAATGGCCCAAGCTAGGGGTGGGGAGTGGCATGTGTTGGAAGACGAAGCAGGGAAGGTGCATCGGGGACAGCCATGGAGAGATTTGTAGGCTGTGCTTAGGAACCTGTGCTTCACCCTGCAGTTAGTGAGGAGCATTTGAAATGTATATTTTGAAAATTGTTCGGGTTTTTTAGTTCGAAAATAACATGCACCGACTTTTCTTTAGTACAGAGAAGTACCAGAAACAAAACAAAGATGGCTTATATAATCACTGTTAACAAAAAAAATGAAAAGAAGGCATGTACATAGAAAATTCAAATAGTACAGAAATTAAACATGTGTTTCCTTTTGCCGTCTCTCTTATTCAACAAATGGCTGCCATCATCATAGCGTGGCTGCCACAGCCAGGGTTGCTGTGATGCCAGGCGTGGCCCACTGACCTCAGGTGGGACCTGAGCTCTTACTGCTGGAGTGTGCGAGCAGAGTCCCACATACCACCAGGCAGGGGGTTGGAAGGACCTCCAGTATCAAGACAGGGAGACATAGGGTTGAGGCAGGGGGCAGCACTGGAATCTGAACCAGCTTGTTTTTGTTCTAAAAGAAATACATGCTCAGAGTAAAAAACTGAAACACTTCAGAGGAGTGTATAGTTAGGAACAAAAGGCCCCTTCCACAGACAGTTCCTTAGTCTCGTTTTCTTGCAAGATTAACACTGGTGTATTACTGCAGAGCCCTTCTGCACATACATGTGTGCACTACTTGGGGATATGTAAGCCATTATCCTTCTCAAACTGGCTGTTTCACTGTCAGCGTATCTTGGAAATCTTTCCACATGACCACACTTCAGTACTTGTACTTTATTCCACTGTAAGGGTGAGCCATAATTCGTCAGATCTCTGATGATGAACATTTGGATTTTTTTGTTTGCTATAACACAAAATGTTGTACATACTGTATATATCCTTATATGTATCTCTGAAAGAGATGGGAATACCAGACCACCTGACCTGCCTCTCGAGAAACCTGTATGCAGGTCAGGAAGCAACAGTCAGAACTGTACATGGAACAACAGACTGGTTCCAAATAGGAAAAGGAGTACATCAAGGCTGTATACTGTCACCTTGCTTATTTAATTTATATGCAGAGTACATCATGAGGAACGCTGGGCTGGAAGAAGCACAAGCTGGAATCAAGATTTCTGGGAGAAATATCAATAACCTCAGATATGCAGATGACACTACCCTTATGGCAGAAAGTGAAGAGGAACTCAAAAGCCTCTTGATGAAAGTGAAAGAGGAGAGTGAAAAGGTTGGCTTGAAGCTCAGCATTCAGAAAACAAAGATCATGGCATCTGGTCCCATCACTTCATGGGAAATAGATGGAAAAACAGTGGAAACAGTGTCAGACAATTTTTTGGGGCTCCAAAATCACTGCAGATGCTGATTGCAGCCATGAAATTAAAAGGTGCTTACTCCTTGGAAGGAAAGTTATGACCAACCTTGATAGTATATTAGAAAGCAGAGACATTACTTTGCCAACCAAGGTCCGTCTAGTCAAGGCTATGGTTTTTCCCGTGGTCATGTATGGATGTGAGAGTTGGACTGTGAAGAAAGCTGATCACCGAAGAATTGATGCTTTTGAACTGTGGTATTGGAGAAGACTCTTGAGAGTCCCTTGTACTGCAAGGAGATCCAACCAGTCCATTCTAAAGGAGATCAGTGCTGGGTGTTCATTGGAAGGACTGATGCTAAAGCTGAAACTGCAATACTTTGGCCACCTCATCTGACGAGTTGCCTCACTGGAAAAGACTCTGATGCTAGGAAAGGTTGAGGGCGGGAGGAGAAGGGGACGACGGAGAATGAGATGGCTGGATGGCATCACCGACTCTGTGGACATGAGTTTGAGTGAACTCCGGGAGTTGGTGATGGACAGGGAGGCCTGGCGTGCTGTGATTCATGGGGTCGCAAAGAGTTGGACACAACTGAGCGACTGGACTGAACTGAACTGAACTGATACAGTATACCTTTGAACATAGGGAAGATAAGCACCTGAATGGAATTGCTAGGTCAGAAGTTATGGGCATTAAAGTTTTGATGCTGCTGCTGCTGCTAAGTCACTTCAGTCGTGTCCAACTCTGTGTGACCCCATAGATGGAAGCCCACTAGGCTCCCCCGTCCCTGGGATTCTCTAGGCAAGAACACCGGAGCGGGCTGCCATTTCCTTCTCCAATGTGTGAAAGTAAAAAGTGAAAGTGAGGTCGCTCAGTTGTGTCCGACCCTTAGCCACCCCACGGACTGCAGCCTACCAGGCTCCTCTATCCATGGGATTTTCTAGGCAAGAGTACTGGAGTGGCTTGCCATTGCCTTCTCCAAAAGTTTTGATAGATGTTGCCAAATTATTTCTCCAAAGATTTCAACAGTGTCTACCCACCCTCCACCCCCCGTAGCATATCAGAATATCTATTTCTTCACACACTTACCAACACTAGGCATGATTATACTTTGAAATTTTTGCTGGTTGGGTAAGTCAGTCAATCAGTTCAGTCACTCAGTCGTGTCCGACTCTGTGACCCCATGAACCATAGCACTGCAGGCTTCCCTGTTCATCACCAACTCCCAGAGTTCACCCAAACCCATGTCCATTGAGTAAAACTTGGTATTCTGAATGTTTCAACTTACATTTCTTTAATTATGTGTGAGGCCAAATATATTTTCATATGTCTTTTTGCCATTTATATTTTCTCTTTTAGTCAACTATTGTATACATGTCCTGTCCTCTTTACATTTGTTTTAAGCAGGAAGGTGACAGAATCAGATTTCCGCATTAAAAAAATGGTTCTGATATCAAAGGAGAGGAAGCAATTTCAGGAGCAAAGGTTGTTCCAAAGTCTCAGAAATCACAGAAAACTCTAGAAGTCCAGAATTGAAAAGTGTCCAGTGTGTCTGCCTTTTAGAAAGTCATTGGTGGTGGCCTTTACCATGGGAGTTTCTGTGGGGGCGATGCAGACGGGGGCTCAACTGGGGTGTGTGGATGGGTATAGGGAAGGCGAAGCAGCAGACGTCGGCTGTTCTTTTAAGGACCGTAGCTATAAAGGAGGAACATCGAGAGGGTGGTTAATAGATGAAGACCTCGGGAGGAGAAAGAGGAAGGTATTTTTGAAATATGAAAAATATCTGGACACGTTTCTAGGTTGTAGGGAAGGAACTGGTGTAAAAGGAAAGGTGAGATGCACAGGATGAACAAGGACTATTTTAATTCTGATCCTGTAGGCATTCAGAGGCGATGGGCTGAGGATAATGTAGGAGGTGCAGCCTTGAGATGGAGCCCAGATGATCCAAGAAATTCTCCACGAGGAATAGGTCTTTCTTGTGGCTGAAACAGACGGGAGGTTTCCAGCGGGCAGGCAGGAGAATCACAGGGAGAGAAGGGGTCTAGTCGAGTGTTCCTGCCCCTTCCAACCCACCAGTCAGTTGAGTAGTCATCCTCTTGTAGACATGAGTGAGTGAGCATTGAAAAGGGACGCCTGTTATATTAGCACATGGGAGTTCACCACACAGAGTCAGGAGACTGGGAAAAGAAGTGTCCCTCCAACAGTCAGGCATAGAGAAAGTCTGGAAGGAGGTCAAACTGTCTGGTGGCTCAGTGGTAAAGAATCCACCCGCAATGCGGGAGACGCGGGTTCGATCCCTGGGTCACAAATATCCCCCGGAGAAGAGAAAGGCAATCCACTTCAGTATACTTGCCTGGAAAATCCCATGGACAGAGGAACCTGGTGGGTTACAGTCCATGGGGTTGCAAAAGAAGTCAGACACAACTGAGCAACTAAACAGCAGCAACCTCTAGGGATTGGCTTGTGGGGGCAGGGTGGACTGGGGACAGGTTGGGGCACTCTTACCTCTTTTTTTTTGACCACACAGCTTGTGGTATCTTAATTCCCTGACCAGGGATGGAACCCGGACCCTTGGCAATGAGAGGAGAGTCCTAACCACTGAATCACCAGGGAATTCTCATTTTTATATATATTAATTTTAAAAAGACGTAAGATGAGAAGAAAACGTTTCAGAGATTAGCAGCTTAGATGCGGGATATCAGTCCTGAATCGTGGTGGCTACTGAGAGAGGCATGAGGGGTGCTGGAGAGAGAGCGCATCGTGTAAGTGCTTTGATGCAGAAGCAGCCCGGCCCCCGTCGTCGGGCACTGGGTGGTTCATGACAGGTCTCCATCGCTCACTCAGTTCCCATTTACTGAGCGTCTCTCGTGTGCTGGGCTCTCCCCTGGTCCCCAGGACATAGGCCTCCTTCATCTCGTCCCACAGGTCCGGAAAGCAGGAGGCAGACCCTTGGTTTTCTTGAGTCCACTGCTTGAGCCCAGATCTTCAGATTTTAAGCCCAGCATTCTTTCTATCATGTCTTTCCATCCATTCTTACCACTCCCTCCTCCCCCTGCCCTACCATGACTTCACTGCTTGAATTAACAAAAAAAATTGGTTTAAAATCAAGTTTATTTTATGGGAATTCCCTGGCTGTCCAGTGGTTAGGCGCTTTCACTGCAGAGGGCCCAGGTTCAATCCCTGGTCGGGGAACTAAGATCCCGCCAGCCAGGCAGTGTGGTCAAAAAAAAAAGTTTATTTTGCAGGACAGTGGGAGTATGTTAAGTGCAATTACATGACTTAAAGTATGCTATCCCGTGGTCACACCTGGAGAGTGTTAGTTTTCTCATCAGGCTCAACTCGCTAGAGCTCCGAGTTAAAGCAAAATCTCACCTCCGTGCCCATGGAGCGGCTGTGGAGAGTCAGTGCTCACGCCGGCCAGGGCAACACTCACCAGCCATCCCTCCTCTGTCCTCTGCAGATCACCCCCGAGTACCTGCAGAGCGTCTGCGTCCGCCTCTTCAGCAACCAGATGCGGCAAAGCCTGGCGCGCAGCGTGGACTTCACAAGGCCCGGCACGGTGAGGTCCACAGAGTTCACCGTGTGTGTTAGTTATCTGTTGTGTCTGACTCTTTGCGACCCCATGGACTGTAGTCTGCCAGGCTCCTCTGTCCATAGGATTCTCCAGGCAAGGATACTGGAGTGGGTTGCCATAGATTTCACCATGCCATAACTTTAAAAAACGAGAGAGCAGGAGAAAAAGAACACATTCGGGAGTCTGCATTTCAGCAGGCTTTAGAGTTCTGTACCTTCCCAGAAGGAAAAGAAAGCTGTTTTTGGAGAGTGAGCAGCTGGAAGGCAGCCTCCTAAGGGGGAAGACAGGCTGGTCTCTTCCCGGTGGGGCCGCTCTGTGGGCACCAGGGCCGGTAACAGCAGCAGGTCAGGAGGAAACCAAGGCAACCTCATCCTCTTTTACAGATAACTGCCAGGTCTCAGGCAGGGCCTTTCTTTCTCTCTCTTTCAACTTTATGAAGTTGCAAAAATAGCCCAAAGGACACTTGTATACCCTTTACCCATATTCCCCAGCTGCTGGCGTTTAACTCATTTGTTCACTTCCTCTCCACACACTTACACACACAAGATGTTTTCTGAACCATTTGAGGATAAATTACATACATTATGTCCATTTCTCCTAAATATTTCAGTGCGCTGTGCATTCATTAATAGGAATGTTCTCTTATATAACTATGATTATCAACTTCAGTCCATTTCATAGTGATGCAGTATTTTACCTCATTAACTTACTGTGCATTTCCCAGTTTTGTCAGCTGAGCCATTAACCCTTTACAGCATCTCCCCACCCCCACCCCACAGTGTGGGGTCAGGTGTTATGTTGACTTGTGCTGTCTCTCTAGCCTCCTTTCGTTTTGCAGGTCTTCATGACATTGACATTTTAGAAGAAGACAGTCCTTCCCCTCCTTTAAAAATAGAACATTTCTCCTTATGTGGTTAATGTTTCCTTGGGGTTAGATTCAGGTTTGCCTTACAGGCCAAAATACTCCATAGGTGATGTGTCGTTCCTCGGAGAGCTCATCTGGAGGCTCGGGGAGTTGGTTGGGTCCTCAACCAGGGACAGACAGGGTACACCAGCGTCTCCCAAAGGAGTTTTCAATTTATGGACTCCTGTCCCTGGAGACACGAGCCTGCCGCTTGGTCCAGAGGCCAAATGTGTGGAGCTGGGCAGTTAGGAGGGAATGCTGGGTTATCCTGAGGTACACTCAAGGGTCAGAGCACCTCCCCAAGGATCAAAGCCCCATCACCCGAGGGTCAGAGCCCCCCCAGGATCAGAGCCCCCTCACTTGAGGGTCAGATTCCCCCCCAGGTTTAGAGTCCCCCCGCCCAAGGATCAGAGCCCCGTCCGAGGGTCAGTCCCACCCCCCAAGGTCACAGCCCCTCCTCCCAAGGGTTAAAGCCCCAGTTTTTCCTGAAGTGTTTGCACAAGAACACTAGGGTCTTCATAAACAGAGGCCTTTTTCAGTTTTAAAATAATCTACCTCATTCTCAGATAGGTTTGAAGCAACTTCTTATTATGAGAAAACATACAAATGAGAAGTGAAAAAATAGAAAATAAAGAAATTTTGGTTAGAATTCATAGACACTGAAAGTAGATTGGTGGTTGCCGCGGGGTAGGGGAAATGGGGAGATACTGGTCACGGGGTACAGACATCCAGTTTTAAGAGTATGTTCTGGGGATGTAATTGACAGCACGATGACTATGGTTAACAATACTGTATTGTGAACTTTACGGTTTCTAAAGGAATAGATCTTAAATGTTCTTACTAAAAAAAAAAGGTGAGGTGACAGCTGTGTATTGTGGTAATGACGTCACAAGACACACATTTACCAAGTTATCACACTGTACACCTTGAACTCACACAATAATACATGTTAGTTATATATCAGTGATGCTGGAGGGAAAAGAGAAATTATGGTTAAAGGGAAATGAGGGTGAGAAAAATAAAGTAAGCCAGACTAAGTCTGGTATAAAAAATGCACTTGGGGAAGGAGGCCCAGAATTGGCGCTGGCTTTCCAGTAGCCAGTGCGGAAAGCAGTTACATGATTTATTTATAAAGGAAGAAATGATGGTATTCATTGCATCTAAGACAACTTTTGTGCTGCACGTGCAGCCTCTGAAGCACAACGGTAAAACGAACGCCCATGAGCCCATCACAAGTGCCCACAATAGACCATCTCAGTGCCCCTGGTGCCCTTTAGACCGTGAACTTTTTCCAACTCTGTATTACTCTTAGAGTTTAAAAGCAAGTCATTAAATACATTATTTTTTGAAGACTGACAGGTCAAAATAACGCTCCATGGGTGATGCTGTGGCTCAGACCTGAGGAGAGTTCCTCTCGTGGATCTTGGTAGAAAGGATGTGGTACCATCCTTGTGAGCCAGAGTCCTTGACCATGTCCTTGAGGTCCACGTGGAAGGACTGGCCAGCTGCTGCTGTGTCGGCTGTGCCACACGTGGACAGTGAAGGATAGGGGCTGTGGCGTCTGTGCTTTAGGATATGGCTGCAATGATGTCTGTGTACAGAAATCTTCGTGAGTCGGCCATTTTTTTAAAATGTCAGATAAGTAACAAGTAACTTCCTCGTGGGCCCTCTAGGATGGGGGGCTTTGGGCCACCTCCCTGAGGACTGACTGAGTTGAGTTTTTATGTCCTGTATATGCTTGGCTGTAAGTCATCAACCTTGGGATGACTTTAAGGATCAGAGTGTGTTTACCAAAAACAGTGGCTTTCCCTGGTGGTCCAGTGGCTAAGACTCCATGCTCCCAATGCAGGAGGCCTAGGTTCAATCAGTCCCCTCATCAGGGAACTATTAACAGGTCCCACATGCTACAACTAAGGTAAATTTTTAACCATAAATTGAGAGAGACCCCACATGCCTTGAGGCAGGGTACAAAATAAACAAAAGACTGATGTCATGTTTAAAAGGAGCAGTATCAAAGGGAATGGGGCACAACGAATAGGACATTTCACCCCACTCGAGGTCACTTTCAATTGCCAAGAGACTGGTCCTGCCATCCTGCCGTGTTGCAGTGACACTAAGGTACAGAGTCTAAGCCTCAGAATTCACAGGAGGGAGGGTGAGCTCTGTTTACCTTAACTCATGGCCATTTTTTTTCCTACTGAGTCATTGACTTACTAGGCAATAAAAGCTGCAAACAGTCTTTTATTGTTCCTAGTGTATTTTTCTTACACAATGATAAAAAAAGTTGATGAGGGGTCATTATGAAAGTGTACAGGATGTTGTCGTTGATTGGGCATGCCTAACGTCAATGTGTGGTATCAGATTTATAATGTGTGGAGAGGAAATTAGGATACAATTTAGACGGGCTGTCTGGTGATTGAGCTGATAGGATCTAGGATTCAGAAGGAGTAAGTGCATGTGTTAGTCACTCAGTCCTGTCCAACTCTTTGAGATCCTATGGACTGTAGCCTGCCAGGCTTCTCTGTCCATCCATGAAATTCTCCAGGCAAGAATACTGGAGTGGATTCCAGGGGATCTTCCCGACCTAGGAATTAAACCCAGGTCTCCTCATTGCAGGCAGATTCTTGACCATCTGAGCCACCAGGGAAGCCCTTCAGAAGGAGAAGATTGCTTTTTTATTTTTTTTAAGGGGAATATGTTCTATCCTAAGGGCTTCCGCAGTGGCTAAGGAGTCAAGAACCCACCTGCTATGCAGCAGACACGACAGGGGCCATGGGTTCAGTCTCTGGGTCAGGAAGATCCCCTGGAGAAGGAAATGGCAACACTCCAGTATTCCTGCCTGGAGAATCCCCATGGACAGAGGAGCCTGGTGGGCTACAGTCCATGAGGTAGCAGAGTTGGACACAACTGAAGCGACTTAGCACACGCACATGCATGAGATGAGTCTGATTTCATCTTATCAAGCATCTAGTAATAAATAGTAAAAGGAGAAGTTTCTTCTAAGAGCACAAGAAGGAGAGTTTTTTGTCTGCTAAGATTATACAGGAACTACACAAATATGTGTCAGCTGGAAAATGTATAACAGTTTAGCAGGAAATGGAGTGAAACACAAATCCCTTCCCTCCCTCACACCCACCCCATCCTGCCTTCCTCCACAGGTGACACTGTTTGACTGTGTTTTATATGCATCCTCCAAACCTTTAAAAACTATGTATGACTGAGATTTTATTAGATACATCCTTCTGCAGCTGTCTCTTTTAACTTAATAGTGTATTTTCGAGAGTCTTTCATGTCCTTTTAGCATCCTTATATCTCCCTTATCTTTTAGAATCTTAATTTGAGAACAGTATGGTTCGTTTAACCATTCCTCTGGTAGACATTGTCAGTTTTTTGCTGCTTCTAACGGTGCAGCATCCGCCTTTGTGTGCTGCAAACAGCATTTAAAAGTGCCGTGGAATGCCTTTCTCCTCTTAGCCCCCCGTTTGCAGTGGGTAAGGATGAATGCAGAGATACTCTCAAGGTGGACACCCGAGCTCAGCCCCCTGGGTGAGTCCCAAAGCCCACCCAGTGGCTCCTCTGGGTTTGTGATTCTTCAGATGGGAAAGTTTCCATTTAAATCCGTCCTTATTGGAGAAAATGGCTTATTTAGAAATTAACCCTCCCTTTCTCTCACAACTCCCAGTAGGCCCCACTGGAAGTATAAGAACTTCCCTGGTGGTCCAGTAGCTAAGATTCTGCACTCCCAATGCAGGGGGCCTGGGTCCAATCCATGGTCAGGGAACTAGATCTCACATGCCACAAGTAAGAGTTCCTATGCTGCAACTTAAGAGTTTGCATGCTTCAGCTGAGACCCAGTGCAGCCAAATAAATAATATAAATAAATTAAAAAAAAAAAGAAATGTAAGTTATAATACTTGCAGATCTGATAGCATTCAATATACTAAAAGTTCAGGACATGTGATTCTTCGGAGGCATCTACTTCCAAAATCAGCCATCTTTATTAGCAGTAACAACATGCAGGGGGCTGGGGTGGTGGCCAGGACAGTAACCCTTTTGGGAGGGGGCCTCGTGCAGTTGTTCAGGAAGCCTTGCTGTGACGCTGTTCCGCTAAGGAGGCCACTTCCTGAAGCTTCCAGTAGGGGGAGCTGTGGCTCCCCCGCCCTGCCTCCTGGCTTTGTGTCTGTTCAGGGTCTCCCTCTTTCTGTCCTGATTAAAGCAACACCTTCTGCCTGGTCTCAAAGCCCTTAGATCTCTGATGGCTCCTTCCCACAGGAGCTGGAGTGACCTTTTCGGTTGTGTCTTTTTTTGGCCACAAATGAGCTCTAGTTCTCTGACCAGGGATTGAACCTGCGCCCCCTGCATAAGACACCATGGAGTCTTAACCACTGGACTGGCCAGGGAAGCCTCTGGCTGTGTCCTATCTGTTTAGCCCACAGATTTCAGGAAAGATTTAGGTACATACAGGAATCTGACCTTGTCACTCTTCCTCGAGTAATACCTGTCACTGCTTGCTGTCCAAAGTGCTCCCCGTGAAATCCTCAGCCCTCCGTGTCGTGATGCCTGTCCATCTATCCAGGCCCGACTCTGGTCACAGAAACCCCGAGGAGCCCTAGCATGACCGGCCCTGGCCCCAGGAGCTCAGACACCTTCAGGCTACGGGGTGGAGGGCCAGGGCCAAGGGCAGTGCCCTCAGTGACCTGGGGAGCCAGAGGGAACCCTGCCCGAGAGGCTCCTGGAAAACTCGCTAGCGCATTCGGACACTCGGGCACACCCACGCCACACACACACTTAGCTGTTTCCACGTGTCGTTCTCCCCATGCTCCATGGCAACGCTCCCCTCCTGAAGCCACACCCCTGCCTTCTCGAGTTGTGCACCTGCTGTTAGAGGGTTGGCCATAGCAGCCGCCCTTCCCCAGGTGGTGGGGACACCCCCTGGGTCTCTGGCTCCCTTGGCCTCTCTGCCCGCTGGCCGACACACTGTCCCTCAAGTGTCCCTCTGTGGTTATTTAACGTCTCCTGGCGATCATGCCCTGTGAGGTCTCTTGACAAGGGTCCTGCCTTTGCACCGCACAGGCGGCCCCTAAGTCAGCATTAGTCCTGTGTGAGCAGGGCCTGGGAAGCGGGGCTGGCCGTGGACCGGCCTGGTCCAAGGTTTCAGGCCCCAAACAGGGCCTTCCTGTCCCTGGTGCCCTTGCGGATCTTTCTTCCTGACCCTCCCTGGACTGCGTCCTCTGGAACAGCAGTTTCCGAGATGTGTGCCCAGAAGCCAGCCCCACAGGATGGCCCTGTCCCCAGACAAAGCATTGATGTTGCGAGTTTGAGACACACAGTGTCCTGAGGTTCGGAGCCGCACACCGGCATCTGGAGAAGGCCCACGGTGAGGGACCGCTTGCCCCGTCCAGCCCAGTGACTCTCCAGTCCCCATGACCGAGGGACACTCACGTCACATCACACCTCACACCAGTTTCTCCAAATACACTTCCTGAGGTCACGGGTCATTAACCAAGCCCTCATCCTGCTGCTATCACTGAGAGCTGTCCCAGGCTCGTGTGGCCCCTCTACCCCGAGGGCCAGGCTCAGGTCCCTGGCCTGCAGCCTGAGAAGTGATGGAGGTGTAGCTCTGCCCTGTCACTCTCAGCTCAGGTATCGATTTATCTCTCCCACGCCCAAGGGTTACAGAGAGCCCTGCCCCGAGCCTGGCACGGGAGGGGTGCTCAGTGACTAATGACACGCTCCTATGTTCGTTGTTCCGCTGGCCTCTGCCTGGGCCCGGAAAGGGTTGCCGCACCTTCACACTGTGTTTCCCCAGCTGGGAAAGCACCGCCTGCCCGCGCCCAACATCCACCGTGGGCTAGGACGCCGGTCTCTTTCCAGCGCCTCAGGCCTTGGGGTCCTCGCCCTGACCACCCAGCATAATGTACCAGAAGTCACACAGCGCCCACGTGGCCTGCAGTCGGGCCCCTTAGCAAGGGGATGCTCCCTGGGCCCGTGGTCCAGACTCGGAATCCAGTGTTAGCTCGAGAGGAGAATGATTCCAGCTGATGATGGACTTGGACCCTTTCTCTCCCAGTTTTCTCTCCCTGGGGCTTTCCTTCCTTGGCCAGACCGTTGGATCTGTGTCCACCCCATCTGCCTGCAGAGCCCACAGCTGGTGGTGGTGACCTTTAGAAATCCCGTCCAGTGTAAAGGCTGGTTGAGAGGTCAGAGCAGGCCCCCCACCCCCCGCCCTCTCCCCCGAGGTGTTTGCATGTTCTTACTAACGCCTCCACCTCGGGGAAGGAAGTGGTCATTATCACCTGCAGTGAGCTCTCCATTCCGTGGGCAAGCTTCTACCGGGGTGTCAGTGTTAAGGTCAGCATCCCAGTTCGTAACTTCAGCTCAGTGCCTCTCAGCTCCAGCACCCCCGTCAGTGCAGGGGGCTCAGCGTGGACAGGCAGAAAAGGGGGAAGTGAGGCCGACTTCCACATGTTCTCCTTGGCACCTGCACCCTCTGGTATAATATTGCCTCCATCTTGCAGATTTGTTGCAGAGAGTGATTTGATCACTGATTCTCCCCACCGAATTGCAAGCTGTCTGGGAAGAGGGCCTCTCCCTTGCTCACCAGTATCAACAGTGCCTAGCAGAGGCCTATTGGGGGAGCAATCAGTAGGGACTTAACCAAATGCCATAACCTCTCCTCTCTCATTAAGAGTGTGCTCAGCCATTCTTCCTGCAGCTCATCACTAGTTTGGGTTTTGGCTTTTTATTCTTTGGTGTTGTTGTTTTCTTTTATTTGATTGGATAATAAAGGGGCTTCCCAGGTGGTGCTAGTGGTAAAGAACCTGCCTGCCAATGCAAGAGACTCGGGAGACATGGGTTCGGTCCTTGGGTTGGGAAGATCCCCTGGAGGAAGGCACGGCAACCCCCTCCAGTATTCCTGCCTGAAGAATCCCATGGACAGAGGAGTCTGCAGGCTACAGTCTAGGGGGTCGCAAAGAGTCGGACACAACTGAAGGACTTGGCACGCATGCACGGATAGTAAAGTCTTGATACTGTTTGGTACACTGTCTTTTCTCATGAAAGGGTCAGTTATTACTACTTTTCAATTAATTTCTTCATAGGACAAGTAGAATGATATAGAATTTAGCAAAAGAGGTAAAGAATCAATTTTTTGAAAGATAGAAAAGGTTTTCTCAATTATGAGAAAAGGAGATGTATGTAAGTGAATTTTATTTGTAGAAATATGCATTAGCCAATATCACTAATTTTAAAATATTTTTCTTTTGTGCATATATTATGCTAATATTTTACTGTGGCTGTGTAATAATTGACTTATTCCTGGCTCCTTGATCCTCTTAGTGTGTGAGATGAGTAATTTAGATGACATTTCCAACTTATTTTCTGAACTCTTTGCTACTTAAGCCAGTAACAGGAATAACAGGTAGTTTCTTCGATTTAAAAAAAAAAAGTCAAGGGTTTAAAAAAAAGAAAAGGAAATTCCCTGGTGGCTCAGTGCTTAGGACTCCGCTTTCTCACTGTCAAGGGCCAAGGGCCCAGGTTCAATCCTAGTCAGGGAACTAAAATTCCACAAGCCATGCAGTGTGGCCAAGAAAAAAAAAAAGAGTTAAAAAATGCAAAACACACTTGGTCATGAGCCATTTAAAAGCAGGGTTTTTGTCTTCAAGGTGAGAATTGGGAGGTCTGTAAATACTTTGAAGGGAAACAGTTGACAACAGGGCTGATTTATTAGTTGTTTGTTAAATTTGTCAAGGATTCTGTCACAGATTATTTTTTAAAATAATTTTATTTATTTATTTATTTTTGGCTGTCCTGGGTCTTTGTTGCTGTTCGGGCTTTTCTTTAGTGTGGCGAGCGGGGGCTACTCTCTAGTTGAGGTGTGTGGGCGTCTCTCGTTGCAGAGCACAGGCTTCAGTACTTGTGGCATACAGGCTCAGCAGCTCTTCGGCATGTGGGATCTTCCCAGACCAGGGATCGAACCTGTGTGTCCTGCATTGGCAGGCAGGTTCTTCACCATGGAGCCACCAAGGAAGCCCTAGAGTGTCCACTTGAATTAAAAAAAAAACAAACCTTTTTCTGGCCACATGGTTTAGGGATCTTAGATCTTAGGGACTGAACCTGCACCTTTGGCAATGAGAACATGGAGTCCTAACCACTGGACCACCAGCAAGTTCCCTGAAGTGCCCCTTTAGGAAGTCAGTCTTGATTGATTCATTCATTCAGCAAATGTTGACTGAATGTCTCTGTGGTCCAGGCACTGTGCTTCCTGTTAGGGACACGAGGGTGCTATATCTTAGCCTTTGTGGAACTTGGTGTCTGTTAAAGGAGGACACAGAAGTGGCTGCAAAATAACCACAATTGGATACGATCAGCATGGATAAGGCTCTGTCTGAGGTTTGTGGTGACATAGAGAAAGCAAAGTACCAACACCTGCCCCTTCTGGAAGGGCCCCACAGACGGCTGAGACTTCCTCTCTTTTGCTCTACTTAGCTTTTCCCTCCTAGAGTTCTCTTCACCAAATTCCAAACCTTCTGTCACTCTCGGTTCAGTTACTCAGTCATGTCCGACTCTTTGCAACTCCATGGACTGCAGCACCGCCAGGCCTCCCCGTCCATCACCAGCTCCCGGAGTTTGCTCAAACCCATGTCCATAAAGTCGGAGATGCCATCCAACCATCTCATCCTCTGTCGTCCCCTCTCTTCCTGCCTTCAATCTTTCCCAGCATCAGGGTCTTTTCCAATGAGTCAGTTCTCGCATCAGGTGGCTAAAGTATTGGAGTTTCAGCTTCAGCATCAGTTCTTCTAATGTATATTCAGGACTGATTTCCTTTAGGATGGACTGGTTGGATCTCCTTGCTGTCCAAGGAACTCTCAAGAGTCTTCTCCAACACCACAGTTCAAAAGCATCGATTCTTCAGCGATCAGCTTTCTTTATAGTCCAACTCTCACATCCATACATGACCACTGGAAAAACCATAGCTTTGACTATTACTTTCAGTTCAGTTCAGTCGCTCAGTCGTGACTGACTCTTTGCGACCCCATGAATCACAGCATGCCAGGCCTCCCTGTCCATCACCAACTCCCGGAGTTCACTCAAACTCATGTTCATTGAGTCAGTGATGCCATCCAGCCATCTCATTCTCTGTCGTCCCCGTCTCCTCCCACCCCCAATCCTTCCTAGAATCAGAGTCTTTTCCAGTGAGTCAACTCGTCGCATGAGGTGGCCAAAGTATTGCAGTTTCAGCTTTAGCATCAGTCCTTCCAATGAACACCCAGGATCGACCTCCTTTAGAATGGACTGGTTGGATCTCCTTGCAGTCCAAGGGACTCTCAAGAGTCTTCTCCAGCACCACAGTTCAAAACCATCAATTCTTCGGCGATCTGCTTTCTTCACAGTCCAACTCTCACATCCATACATGACCACTGGACAAACCATAGCCTTGACTAGACAGACCTTTGTTGGCAAAGTAATGTCTCTGCTTTTTAATATACTATCTAGGTTGGCCATAACTTTCCTTCCAAGGAGTAAGCGTCTTTTAATTTCATGGCTGCAATCAGCATCCGCAGTGATTTTGGAGCCCCAAAAAATAAAGTCTGACACTGTTTCCACTGTTTTTCCATTTATTTCCCATGAAGTGATGGGACCAGATGCCATGATCTTTGTTTTCTGAATGCTGAGCTTCAAGCCAACCTTTTCACTCTCCTCTTTCACTTTCACCAAGAAGCTTTTTAGTTCCTCTTCACTTTCTGCTATAAGGGTGGTGTCATCTGCATATCTGAGGTTACTGATATTTCTCCCAGCAATCTTGATTCCAGCTTGTGCTTCTTCCAGCCCAGCATTCCTCATGATGTACTCTGCATATAAGTTAAATAAGCAGGGTTGCAATATACAGCCTTGACGTACTCCTTTCCTATTTGGAACCAGTCTGTTGTTCCATGTCCTGCAATTTAGGGGGTCACAAAGAGTTGGACGTACTCCTTTTCCTATTTGGAACCAATCTGTTGGTCCATGTCCGTTCTAACTGTTGCTTCCTGACCTGCATACAGGTTTCTCAGGAGGCAGGTCAGGTGGTCTGGTATTCCCATCTCTTTCAGAATTTTCCAGTTTATTGTGATCTACACAATCAAAGGCTTTGGCATAGTCAATGTATTACTTTACCTATAAATAATTCAATATACATCTCAAACAGATAGGGGCTTTAAAAAACAAACAAACAAAACATAACCACAGTGACAAATATAATTAACACTAATTTCTTAGTATCATGTAATACCAGTGAGATTTTGATATTTCCCTTCTTTTCTCAAATGTCCTTTATTGTTTTTTGAGTCAGTCCAAACAAGTGCCATTCATGGCACTTGGTTGTTTCTCTATTGTAGTGCATGCTTAATATGGCAAAAAGAAAGCAAGAAAACAATAAATGGGACATGCCCATAAAGTAGGCTGTGATTTGGCCTATAGACAGGATCTTTACATCCTCTTTAGGGAGTGGTATGGGAGGGGGCTTGTGAATTTTTTCTATAAACTTTTCTATAGTGTTTGACTCGGTGCAAAGTGCGTGTGTTATTTTTATATTCAAAGATAAAATCTTAATAAAACCAGGATAATAAACTGATTTTCATTGCTTTTATTCTTTATGGTGTCTTTGACTAGGCAGCTTTAAGTTCCTGCAGGAGCTTGGTCAGGGTGAACCCACCCGGGGTTTTATAGAGTGCCCTTTGGAGTGGAGTTTAGCAACAGGTCAAGGGTGGGTAGCTTGGGAAATGCATCAGTAAGGTGTCACTTAACTTGGACTTGGGCTGACTTTTAAATTGAATCTGATTATGGTTGGAGAATCCGGCGGATGAAAAACTTTGCAAATCTGTTTTTTATGTGCCACTAGAGTGATGCTAAAGCTGAAACTGCAATACTTTGGCCACCTCATGCGACGAGTTGACTCACTGGAAAAGACTCTGATGCTGGGAAGGGTTGGGGGTGAGAGGAGAAGGGGACGACCAAGAATGAGATGGCTGGATGGCATCACCGACTCTGTGGACATGAGTTTGAGTGAACTCCGGGAGTTGGTGATGGACAGAGAGGCCTGGAGTGCTGTGATTCATGGGGTCGCAGAGAGTCGGACACGACTGAGCGACTGAACTGAACTGAACTGAGAGTGGTTGGGGGTTAGTGCATTGCTGTCAGTGTTTTAACACAATCTGTTTCCTTCTGTCCCTTCCCCCGCAGGCTTCAACCATGTTAAGAGCCTCCTTGGCACCCGTGTAAGTAACTGCTCTGAGGAATTGTTATTAAGAGGAATAGCTATGGGTAAAAATGGAATTCCAAGTACTTTTAATAAATTCTCGTTTTAACTGCCTGATTTAGACGAATTCCTTTACTTAGCTGGAGCTCCATGTAGGTATTAAAGGAAATACCAGTAATTATAAGTAATACTTGTCAGATATGTTTGGAATAAAGTTTTTTTTTAAGTCCCAAAAAATACTTATAAAAAATATCTTTTAAAGTTATTTCTATTTATGTTGGAAAGGTAGCATCGAATGGAAAAAATCATTGAATTTTTCCAATAATGTTTTATAGAAATCAATTTAATTTCCTGTCATAAGGCAGTCAGCGAAGTGTTGCAATGTTTGCATTTCACGTTCTCTGCTGATTCACACCACGACCAGGGCCACAGGATGGCTCTGTGTTGTGCTGGAGCATTCCTGCCCAAGTCACTTAGGTTGTCCCCCAAGGGGGTGGGGAGCTCCACCAGGCATGTGTGTTGCAGTAGCAAGAAAGTCGAGAACCTTTGGAGGGACATGAGGACTAGGATGGGTTCTGGTGACCCCCTGAGCCAGCCTTGGGTGGTGGGGAGTGGGGGATGCGGTGGGCTGGGTGCTGTGAGATTACACAGACACCTGCGGTTCATACAGCATTCCTCCTCCCTCCATCCTGCCGGAGCCTGACATGGACCCTGCACTTGGTTCACTTCGGTTGGTGGCTCTAGAATGTGATGCTTATGAGCACAGACCTATCAGGATTAAACCCCCGTTGGCCACAGACTCTGTGACCTTGGACCACTTTTATTCCTCTCTGTACCTCAGTTTCCTCATGGTCCCTGGGAGAGTGGCTGGACGACAGAAATGCCAGGTTGTTGAGCAACTTGTTGGTAATATTGCCGTTGTTGTTCAGTCTCTTAAGTCATATATCCAACTCTTTGCAGCACGCAAGGCTTCCCTGTCCTTCACTATCTCCCAGAGCTTGCTCAAACTCATGTCCATCAAGGCGGTGATGGCATCCAACTGTCTCATCCTCTGTCGCCCCTTCTCCTCCTGCCGTCAGTCTTTCCCAGCATCAGGGTCCTTTCCAATGAGTTGGCTCTTCGCATCAGGTGGCCAAAGTGTTGGAGCTTTAGAATCAGCATCAGTCCAGTACTGGCAAGTAAATATGGCCCAAATAGAACAGTTTTTCCTCTTTCCAGTAGAAGCTTCCCAGCTTTGGAACATTATCAAACTTGGTTTTAAAAATTGAACTTTTCTTGTCTAGAAAAAGAGCCTATTTGAATTTTAAGTAATTTTTTTTTTTTTTACTTTTGAAATAATTCCAGAGTTGCAAAAAGAGTACAGAGAATCCCCATATATCCTTCACCCAGATTCCCAGTGTTACTGTTTTACACAAGCCCAGTGTAGTTATCAAAATGAGAAAATTAACGCTAAAGCAGTACTGTCATCTAACCTGCAGGCCTTGCTCACACTTTACCAGTTGTTCCATCATGTCCTTTCTGTGGACTCAGATTCAATCCAGGATCACACATGTTAGTCTTGTCATGTCTTAATTTCCTTTACTTCGAAATCCTTCTTCAGTCTTCATCTTTCGTGGCCTTGACGCTTTTGAAGAATACTGGCCAGCTATTTATAATTGCAATTTTAAAAATATTTGTATTACTTTTTAAACTCACTTTTTAAAATAGTATCTGCCTCTGGGAAAAAAATCGAAATAATCAATGTGCCATGTACAGAGGTTTACCATTTGCTTGTTTTAAATTGAAGATGCTCTTCCCCAGGAATGTTAACTGAGACCCCATTCGATGCCTTTTTTCTAGCTTTTTCGTCTGGGCACTGCAAGAGGATCTCATTTTGTCTTTTAAAAACTAACATTAAGGGAATTCCCTGGCAGTCCAGCGACTGGGACTCTGCACTTTCACTGCCAAGGGTGTGAGTTCCAACGTGGTCGGGGAACTAAGGTCCTGTGCCACATGGTGTGGCCAAAAAATAACCTAGCGTGTAAATTTTTTCTATAATATAAGTAGTACATGCTCATTATAGAAATTTTGACTCCACAGAAACATATGAAGAAGAAAATTTAAAGAACCCCCAATCCTACCTCCCAGAAATACTAACCCAGTTTTTACTCCACCCTTAAAAACAAATGAAACCCTGCATCTTTAGTCTTTTTACTCAGTTCCCAATGAATCCTCATTGAATATTAATATTCTCTGCACAGTATTAGAAGACTCATATTTTGTTTAGTTTTTAGTCTTTTTGTTTTGAAATAATTACAGATGCACCTGAAGTTGAGTCCTCCATTGTCCTCCCAGTGGTGACATCTCATCTGGCTGTGGTAAAACGTTCAAATAAGGAAATTAACGTTGAGACAGTGCAGACATCATTCAGTCTTCAATTTTTCTGTACATTCCAATCTCCTTCTGTTCAACAAAACAAAATGTGAGGTTGCTTGTTTTAACGACGAGGCATCTCAGACGGCTCCTTCCATTTCTGGTGAACCAAATGCAGGTGCCGGGTCGTCCGCACCTTGTAGATCTCTGAACAGAGATCTGTCGGATTTGAAACCTGCCTTAGCCTAAGGGCTGACTCAGGTCCTCTCGAGGAGAGTTTGCAAATTGTCCTACTAACTACCCCCCTCACCGGCATGTCCCCACTGCCGCTTCCTGGCCACAACTTCCTCCGTCCTGGAGGGTCAGTGAGGTGCGCCTCATCTTCAGGGTTGTTTTCTGACCCCTGGTCTGTCCTTCAGGCTTCCCTGTGACTTAGCTGGTAAAGAATCTGCCTGCAATACGGGAGACCTGGGTTTGATCCCTGGATTAGGAAGATCCGCTGGAGAAAGAAAAAGCTACCCACTCCAGTATTCTGGCCTGAATAACTCCATGGACTACAGTCCATGGGGTCAGAAAGAGTCGGACACAACTGAGCAACTTTCACTTCACTATCCTTCATATCCTCCCAAGTCCGTCCCTCAGGCTTGAGGGGGACAGGTTTTTAGGGAGGACCCGAGGGGCCTGCTGACACTAATAAGACTTTGGATTTTGCTCAGAATCTTAGAACTTCGATGGGAAGTTATGAGGTCTCCAAGGCGATTTCATCCCCATGGTGTGGATTCCTGGTCTATTGTGCATGCAGTGGTTTCCATAGACATTAGGCAGACTCCTTGTTTTAGGAAAACTTATATAAATCTTGGTACATAAACGAGAGGCAAACCTGAGCCTGTTGAAGCTGAGGTGGGGGCCTGGAACCCAGCCCTGTCAGTGGAGGCCTGGAGTTGATGCCAGGAGCACAGGGAGAGCAAGTGGACCCCTGCCTGTCCAGTCTGTCAGAGCCGCTTGAGATGGGACATTATGATACTCAGGAGGTATAATGAATGTGCCCTTGTGCCCTTTTCTTTCTCTTTGAACTTGTGTTGCTGAGCAGGAAATTGAAGGATGTCCCATTACTGCCCTCCTTGGATTATGAGAAACTGAAGAAGGATTTGATTTTGGGGAGTGACCGCTTGAAAGCCTTCTTGTTGCAGGCTCTACGCTGGGTACGTACCTTTTTCCTGAAGTGGAAAAAGAAAAAGACCACACTGGTTTTCTTGACTGGCTCCCTTGCTTGTATCTTTCAACGCTTCTTCTCAAAATCTTTCTTCCTGCTGCCTGCTGATACCAAGAGCTAAAATTAAAAAAGCAGCTTCTGACGATCACTGTGGTCTCTAAAAAAAAACAAACACAAACCCTTATATTGACATCATAGCTGCCATTACCCTCACTTGATGATTTGATACATGCAATTTCCAGGCCCTGGAGTCACCCTTTCCTCTGGCCCTTCCCTGGTTGTGAGCCAAACCCGCAGCTGGTGGCGTCAGCTTGTTAGAGCTCGGGGTCCCTCTCATATTGGCCCCCACAGAGACCTCCAGATTTAGATATTCCCGTGTAGCCACATCAAGAGAGAAAATTTACTAGTAAGTCTTTAAGGAAAACAAAGCCTAAATAGCAGCTTTTCTGGGAATTCCCTGGGGGTCCCGGTGGTTAGGACTCCGCACTTCCACTGCAGGGGACACTGGTCCTGCCAAGGGGCAGGCAAAAAAAGAAAAAGGCTTCATTAAAAAAATAAATAGAAATTCCCTGGTGGTCCAGTGGCTAAGACTTTTCACTCTCAATACAGGGAGCCTGGGTTTGATTCCTGGTCAGGAAACTAGTTCCCGCATGCTACAACTCAGACCCAGTGCAACCAAATAAAAATGAATAAGTAAATAAATAAATGGTTGCTTTTCTCCCCAGTCTTCAGATTGATCACAGTTAAGGCAGTGATGCCCAAGCCTTTTGGTCTCAAACCTCTTGACAGGGTCAAAAATTACTGAGGAACTCAAGGTTTTGTTTATATGAATTTTTTTCTACCAAAATTTATAGTATTAGCAGTTAAAACTGAGAAAATGTATATTTATTAATTCATTTACAATGAACAATAATAGGACTTCCCTGGCGGTCCAGTGGTTAAGATGCCACACTTCCATTGCAGAGGGAGCAGGTTTGATTCCTGGTCGGGGAAATATGCCGTGCATGTGGCATGACCAAAGAATGAAAATAAATAAAGACTAATAAACCGAGGACATAACATAAATAACATTTTTATGAAAAGTAACTATTTTCAAACTAAAAAATGTAGAAGTCTGACATTATTTTGCATTTTTATAAATTTCTTTATAATGTCTGGCTTGATGGAGGACAACTGAATTCTCATCTCTGCTTCTACATTGTCACAGTATCACACTTCATCTAGCCTCTGAGCAACTGATCATTAAAAAGACAAAACGTATCTTAGTATTATTACAGAAATAATTGTGACCTTGTGGATCCCTCTGAAGGGACTCTGGGGACCCCCAGGGTTCCCCAGACTACACTTTGAGAACCGCTGGTGCAGGCCAACACTGGTTCACTACTTAACTGAACAGTCTACTCTGATTGACCTGCAATAGTGTCAGACCTCTTCAGGGATCCCCACATTTCAGGCTATCTTGACATCAAAATGCCTTTGTGTCATTTCCCCATCTCTGGATAAAAATAGCTCTCCTCAGGTGCACTCTGATGGCTGGTAGCACTTCTGGGAATGTGTTTTGGGGGAGCACTCTGAGTATGCATCCAGACCAGCAGGAAGAGTCCAGCAACCAGTTAGCATGTCTGCTCTGTCCTGTTGACTGGAGTGGGAGGGGTGGCATGAGTAACCTGCCTGGAGGTTTGCCGCTGCCTCGGTTACCAACCTCCCTGGGGCTCTTGGATCCACTGTGTTCTCGCTGTTGGTCTATGCTAGTGAGCCTCATGGTGAGACCTGGTATTCCTTTGCTTACTGAATGACATTGTCATAGAACAAGCAGGAAAAACACACAGATCCTTATAAGATTCTGTCTGAGACCCCTCCAGCACCCCCACCTCAGCCCCACCACACCAGCCCAGCAGAAGCCTCCGAACTCAACAGACAAGCGGCGGCCCCTAGGTGTGACTGTGAACAGCATGTGGGTGAGAAGGCAGAGTGGCAGACTACCCAGAACCAAACGGTGCAGGTCCCCAGAGGCAGGTGTCAGAGACAGACTGGACCTGCTGCGGCCAAGGAGGGAAAGTGAAAGTCCTTCAGTCGTGTCTGGCTCTTTGCCATCCCATGGACTATAAAGTCCATGGAATTCTCCAGGCCAGAATACTGGAGTGGGTAGCCTTTCCCTTCTCCAGGGGATCTTCCCAATCCAGGGATCAAACCCAGGTCTCCCACATTGCAGGCGGATTCTTTACCAGCTGAACCACAAGGGAAGTCCAAGAATACTGGAGTGGGTAGCCTGTCCCTTCTCCAGGGTATCTTCTCAACCCAGGAATTGAATTGGGTTCTCCTGCATTGCTGGCAGATTCTTTACTGATTGAGCTATCAGGGAAGTCTGCCACGGAGACGGGCCCTGGGAAAGAGAAGGGAAGGCACTGCCAGGGGTGCCCCACATAGATGCACACACACACAGTATCCTCAGCGGTGCTGTGCAGGCCCCCGTAGAATGAGTGTGCTCAGTGGGCCTGGCACTCAATCATAGCCCTCCCTATCGGGCACCTCCCTCAGCTGGAGCTCGCATCCCAGCCCACACCACACTCACACGTCCCATGTGGCCTGAGAGTCTGCTCATCCTTTGAGGACCAACTCTTGAGCCACTTTCAGGAGAAAAAAAAACCCAAAACCCTGCAGGCATTGGGGAGCCCTCCCTTATCTGGTCCCTTGCAGTCCCATCATTTCGTGGAATGATGTTTACTGCTCAGGAGCGTATGTGTGTTAGGTGACTCCTACATCACCCATTAGGAGGTTCGCTGTAATTTTTTGGTCACCGACATGTTGGCTGGTTGACCAGCTGCCCAGCTGGGTGTTACTCATTTGGTTTTGTGAAAGGCACAGTTACTGGTGCCACCATGATGAGCAAACGCCTTTCCCCGCGTTCACACTTGGGCCTCACTGCTCTTGTTTTTCTTCATCCTAGCGCTTGACCACATCACACCCCGGAGAGCAAAGGGAGACCGTCCTACAGGCCTACATCAGCAATGACCTGCTGGACTGTCACAGCCACAGCCAGGTCGGTGGGAGACAGGCCAGTGCCCAGCCAGGGCCTGCCCTTCTGGGGAGGGTTTAGAAGGAAGAGACCCTTCATTTCTATGCATGTCTTCAGCAGAGTGACCGTATGTCAGCCTGGGGCTTCTGTTAGCTTCTGAGATTTGCTGTCCACCCTGGACTTTGGCCCACTTTTCACTTCTAATGCAGAGTCCTAATAAACAAGCTAGTATTGCCTGATTCAACTCTGCATCTCTTTTCTGCCATTTTTCTTTCTTTTTTTTATCCTCAAAGTCTCTGCTCTTGCCCTCATGCCACTGCTTACCATGAGTCTGAAAACTCAGCAGGACTTAAAATGGGCAAGGTAAAGAAGCAGATTCCAGTTGTTTTCATCTGGGCCTGGCTTTTACACATGTCTTCTACACTATTTATATAGAGCTTTGGATCAGATGGGTCTAATGGTGCAGTGGGGGAAGTATGGGGTTTAGAAGGACATGAACTGGTCTCAGATCTCTGCCCCACCAACAGCTGGCTGACGCCCTTAAGCACGTTTCTCGCCTCAGGGAGCTTTCCCACCACCTAGTCACCTGCCTTGGGAGGCTGTGGGATGGTTGTGTGTGGTCACATGTGGGATGGACATAACTCGGTGCCCAGTGCAGAGGGGTCCATAATGGTGGTTCTCCTCGCCACCCCAACCCCTCTTCCACGTTCTCAGCACCTGTTATCAGAGGAGCATCGAGAGCTTGACCATGGCCTACAATGGGAGGATACCACGTCTCCTTATTTCACTTGCATCTTTATCTAGGATGCTCTAAAACGTTCCTCTCCCTGCTGTTAAGGGAATGGGGTATCTGTACCTCTTCGGAACCTGAAGAAACAGCCCCTCCAGGAGGCTTGTCACACGTGATGTGTTGCGCACACAGGCGGCGACACTAAAGGGTTTCGCATTTCTTCTTTGTACATAATCTTATTGCTCCCATGAAAGAGCTGTGTTAAGTATGAAAAATAGTCTCTCAAATTCCAGAGTTATTTTCTTTAACCTTTTTTTTGGTTGGTATTTGTAATGGCATTGAAGCAGCTGAATTATAAACTCTCCTGACTTATAAACTCAGATCCAGTCGTATTGAATTGAATCAGAATTCAACACTGATTCTTTCTGAATTATGATATTTCATTGAACCTAAGATGCAGTTCCCCTGCCTCACGCTAGCATCTATAAAAATAGCCGATGGCCTGTTACGGTTTAATTGGCAGTGCGGTTTTCTTTCTTGGTTGTGCATAAAAAAATATGTCCTCTAATAAAAAGTGTCTTAGGTTTTATGATACATGATATTTGACAAAATGATGTAATCTTTATAGCCACTGAAGATGTCATATCTTCCTCAAGTCATTATTCTTTTATTGGTATGGCTTATTTATTTATTTATTTTTCAATAAGAAATGAGCTGGAATTATCTTAAGATGTCAGAGAATCTGCAGAATGGGGAAACTCCTTGGGAAACATGGATGCCGTGTCACCATGACACCAAAATAAGTTGGGATATAAGTATTTTGTCTCGCAGTTTGTCTATCTATGTATCGACAGACACTTGAGTTGCCTCTCCCTTTTGGCTGTTGTGAATGATGCTGCTTTGAACATGGGTGTGCACATCCTCACTCTTGTTTTAATCAGTTCCTTGTTTTTCTTTATAGCAGCGTCATTTGCATATGTCCCCAGAATAATACAGTGTTTGATTTGGGGTTTGCTGAGTATGAAATACAAACCTTACTCTGCAAGGAATGGGTACTATTTCCAGGTTAGATGAAGGCACCTAGGGGAAGGTGACATGAACAAAATCGCTGGATTATAATCAGACATAGCTCCCCTGGGCTCTTATTGGTTCCTGTGGGGACATTGGTAGTCAGAGTCAGGAGAGAGTCTGGGGAAGCATAGGGCATCTGGCAGGGCTGAAATGTAGCCCAGGTACTGGTTATCCAGCCGCAGTATGTATGGCCAAGGGGAATAGTGAGGCGCTCTAATTTGGGTTTTAAGCTTGCCTGGTCTGCTCATAGTTCTTAGGAGATGATCACACTTCTGTGGGGTGAACAGACTTTCCACAGCTGGTCCACAGAGCAGGGTGTGGAAGGGGAGCTGAAACTTTATCAGCACGTGGGCAGGGGTATCCAAGTACACATGAGTCTGGGCTCACCAGCCCAGGTACGTTGCACTCTGCTTGAAGATGTGTTACATGGTGAGCTACTGTGGAACCCTGGCTCTATTTACTACAACTGCTTAGTCTGTGCCCTAGCAAAAACACGCCTAAGTATAATCCCAGCAGAAGTATGCCATATGTTCAACTGCAAGAGGCATAAGAATGTTCATAGCAGCAGTATTTATAAGAACCAGAACACTGGCTATAATCAAATATCCATCAGGAGTAGAATGGATAAGTCATCTGCGATATATTTTTAAGATGGGATATATTGAGCCATTGGGCCATTGGGCTTCCCTGGTGGCTGAGATGGTAAAAATCTGCCTGCAATGCAGGAGACCTGGGTTCGATCCCTGGGTGGGGAAGATTCCTTGGAGAAGGGAATGGACAGAGGAGCCTGGCGGGCTACAGTCCATAGGGTCACAAAGAGTCGGACATGACTGAGCAAATAGCACTTTCTTTCCCTTTCATACATTGAGCCAGGGGAAGGAGCACCCAGCAGACAACATGGGTGAGTCTCACAACATGATATGGAATAAGAAAAGTCAGATACAAAAGAATAAATACAGCATGGCTTTATTTATAAAAAATTTAAAACAGAACTAACCCACGATGTAAGAAGCCAGGAGAGACGTTGCCCTTGGTTTAGATAAGGACCCTCGGAGGGCGTCTGGGGCTTGGATGATGTTTCTTTTGTGTTGTTGTTGTTCTGTTTCTCGGTGTGACTGTCAGTTAGCCACATGCCCACTGTGTGAAAACCTATCAATATTCTGATGGATATTATATTTCAATAAAATTTTTACCTAAACAAAGATGGCACAATGGCAGTAGGCATCTTGGGGGTGACAGCCTTCAGTTTCCCACTCTCTTGAGTCAGTCATTCAGCCTGCACTGGTGGCCCTCCACCTCTGGGGCAAAGCTGCCTTCCAGAAATCTCTCTCCAACAAACATACATTGATTCCTTTCAACCCTTTCCTGAACTGGATCTCTGTTTCCAACATTCTGTAATTGTCTTTTTGGTGGAGCACAGCCTTTAGTTAGTAGCTTCTAGAGAAAGGGTTGGAGAAGGAAATGGCAACCCACTCCAGTGTTCTTGCCTGGAGAATCCCAGGGACGGGGGAGCCTGGTGGGCTTCCGTCTATGGGGTCACACAGAGTCGGACACGACTGAAGTGACTTAGCAGCAGCAGCAGCAGAGAAAGGGTAGACTGGGGGAGTATATTTTCCGAGGCTGTGTATGTCTGAAAATATCTTAATTCTTTGTGTAGAACTCTGGGTTGTAAATAATCATCCTTCAGAATTTTGAAGATATTGCTTCACTGCCTTTTAGGTTTCAATGTTGCTCTTGAAAAGCCCAAAGCCTTTCTAATTCCTGACCCTTTGTATGTGAACTGTTTTTGTTTTTCTTTCCAGAAGCATGTTGAGTCTTTTCCTTTTCACCAGTGTTAATGAATTTCCCATTGATATCTTTCATGATGTGTATTTGATTCATTTTTTGGGAGCACTTTTGAGCCCTTTCAATCTGACAGCTGTAATTCTGGGAACTTTTCTGGAGTTATTTTGTTGACTTCTTCTCTTATTTTCTCTGTTCATAGGTAGGTAGGTAAGGGTTTGGTTGCCAGTGTTCTGGGAGCCAGCTAGGAGAGGAGGAGCGGGGGTGGCTGTTGAGCATTTATTCTGCTGCTTTGGTGTGGAAGCTCTGCTCACCTGCACGTGGTGTTCTCTATCCAGAGACCTTTTGTGTGGCCCGCAAAAGAGAGCGTCCCAGGTGTGTGGTGTGGGGTGCACAGGACACGGAGCAGGAGCAGCGTGTGGGACTGAGCTACTGATCCTATAGCTTTCATTCCTTCTTGATTTTCCTCCAGTTCTGGTGACTTCTGAGAATTAAGTGATGTAAACCGGGTAATTCCTCATCGCCTGTTTGGCATTCTTGGGTCTGCTGAATGTGTTATCATCCTGCATTCCTGATCCCAAAATTGTGTTGTCATGGTTTCTGGTGCTGTCTTCTCTGCCCTGGAGAATATCTGTCTCCTTAAAGACTCCATTTACTGATGGTTTTATGGTGGTTTTGGAGGAGCAAAATTAGACATGTGTATTGGGTCATTCATTCTACCCGGAAAAACATCAGCAACAATAATAGCAAACAGCATTGCCTTCTTGGAGTCAGTCACCATTGTAAATGCTTTGAATAATTAACTCTTCTACTCTGGAAGTCTGAACAACTTCCTTTTGTTGTTTTTTTAAATTTAATATAAATTTATTTATTTTAATTGGAGGCTAATTACCTTACAATATTGTATTGCTTTTGCCATACATTGACATGAATCTGCCCTGGGTGTACATGTGTTCCCCATCCTGAACCCTCCTCCCACCTCCCTCCGCATCCCATCCTTCTGGGTCATCCCAGTGCACCAGCCCCGAGCATCGTGTATCATGCATCAAACCTGGACTGGCGATTCGTTTCACATATGATAATTTACATGTTACAGTGCTATTCTCCCAAATCATCCCACCCTTGCCCTCTCCCGAAGAGTCCAAAAGACTTGAACAACTTCCTTTTGCCAAGTCACAGAAAAGATCAGTTGGAAATCAAAACTGAATCACCTCTAATAAGTTCATGCAGAGGGAGACTACAGCAGACCCTCAGAGGAGACACAGGCTTCTCTCTGACTTGTATTTACCTCCATTGTTTTTCCTCGCTTGACGTTTTGATGTTTCCCCCACACCCCACACAGAGGAGTGTGCTTCAGCTGCTGCAATCCAAGAGTGAGGTGGTACGGCAGTACACAGCCAGGCTCATCAACGCTTTCGCATCCCTAGCAGAAGGTAAGATGTCAGCTTTCCTTGTCAACTGAAAACAAAAGTTGAGGATTATGTTTTATTTGGCTGATGAAATGGACAAGCCAGGACACGGCATGTCAGATAGCTCTGAGAGACTACTCCGAAGAGATGAGGGAGGAGCCGGGACATATAGGCCTTTTGGCCACAAAGACCACGCAGTCGAAACTTCAAAAGATGACTGTTAAAGCCAGACCTCTTCAGGAATTCTTTCCTGGTGGCTCAGCAGTAAAGAATTCGCCTGCCAATGAAGGACACGTGGGATTGATCCCTGGGTCAGAAAGATCCCATGGAGAAGAAAATGACAACCCACTCCAGTATTCTTGCCTGGGAAATTCCATGGACAGAGAATCCCAGAGGGCTACAATCTATGGGGTTGCAGAGTTGGACACAACTTAGAGACAGACATGTACGGGAAGATGCAGGAGTCTGGGCTAACTGAAGTCATTCCTTTGACGTGCACCTCAGCTGTCTGGGGCCAGTGACCTGCTTCTCTCCATCCTGAGCCCCCTCAGGGCTCACCGTTCAGAGTGGCTGTAGTGGCTTGATGGCTCCAGCACCCCTTGTTTACTGATATGGCAGCAACATTTTCCTTCTTCATTGATATCTTCAAAGAGAAGAGCTAGGTCTTGCGGCTATGTTTTTCCCTGGGAAAAGAGACATCCCCCCCAGGTTTCTTAGCAATGACATGTGTTTCCTCAATGTATTACTGTTTAATGCTTCTAAAGTCTTTTGTGAAAGTTAGCTGTTGTCCCACGGTTGTGGTTTATGTCAGAGCAAATTTTCACGGTTTCGGAGTTCCTTTTGTCAGCCTCCGGTTTTGCTTTGTAAGCTTTCTGGTATCATATGGTAGTACTTTTTAGATTGCTCTCAAGATAGCGGGTAATGCATTCTCTGCCATTTTCTACTTAAGGCAAAATAAGGTTGTTGAAATAATTAAAGTGACTCCAATAAGCACTGTACCATTTCTTGTAAAAGACCAAGCCTCTTAAATCAAGATTTGAAAATTTCAAAACTAAAATGCCCCCATTGCAGAATTCAAAATGATTTTACAAAATGCTATTATCTTCCATAAATTCTCATTTGTTTGAACTCTTTTTAACATGAATAAAGGGAGTTTTAGATTGTGACTATGTGATACTCCAAAAATTTTCTCATTTGTTTGTTCTTCCATGCATTTAGCAAACATTTTATGATTAGCCAGAGTATGTGCCAGAGACCATTCATATAATATTGTTGAAATTTATGCTAAAATTAATGTCATCTATATCAAGATACAAATTTACCATAAGCTAGTGACAATTCAAGGCTTATAATAGGGTCCCAGGTGTGGTTCCTAACTTCTCCAGGCCATTGGTATGTCCAGAAAGTACTACTTGGCTGCCTCTAATGTTAAGACTAAAGGGCTCATAACACACAGATCCATCATCCCCTTGTGATCTGACTTTTGGGTTCAAGATTGTGGGTAAATAAAAGACAGTGCTCCCCACAAGAACACAGTGATGAATCTTGTTCAGACGACAGAAAAAGTGGTTTTCTATTCATTAGTTAATTGAATGAAACCAACTTGCAGATGAAATATGCTTTACTAAGTTTTCTAGAATATAAAACCACCTGAATTCTTGTTGCTGTTGCTGTTGTTTAGTCACTAAGTCGTGTCTGACTCTTTGCAACCCCACCAACTGTAGCCCGTCAGGTTCCCCTGTCCCTGGGATTTCCCAGGCAAGAATACTGGCGCGGGTTGCCATTTCCTTCTCCAGAGGATCTTTCCGACACAGGGATCAAACCCGCATCTCCTGCATTGGCAGGCAGATTCTTTACCACTGAGCCACCAAGGAATCCCAAACTCTACTTGTGTTATGTGCACAGTTTTCGTAGAAAGTGGCTTCAGAGCAGAAACTTAACACAAGATGAATTCTCTCACTTGTTCATCTCTGGTCTTATTACTAGGTCGCCGCTACCTTGCCCAGAGCACGAAAGTGCTGAGGATGCTGGAGGAAAGGCTGAAGGAGGAAGACAAGGATGTCATCACCCGGGAGAATGTTCTTGGGGCCCTGCAGAAGTTCAGCCTCAGGTGCTGACCACGCAATAGGTCACAGTGGCTCCCATGAGATCACGTTGGGGGGTTCTTAGCCAGTTTTGTGCTTATTTGTTCCCAGTGACAGTCTAAGGGATGGGTGATATTTTTCAGTGAATACTTAGATTGGGTGACTTTCCAACCAGAAAGCTTATCTTGAATCCCCTAAACCATCCCTGTTGTTGTTGCTTAGTCACTCAGTCATGTCTGACTCTGCGACCCCATGGACTGCAGCACACCAGGCTTCCCTGTCCTTAACCATCTCCCGGAGTCTGCTCAAACGTATGTCCATTGAGTTGGTAATGACATCCAACCATCTTATCCTCTGTTGCCCCCTTCTCCTCCTGCCCTCAATCTTTCCCAACATCAGGGTTTTTTCCAATGCGTCAGCTCTTCAAGTGGCCAAAGTATTGGAGCTTCAGCATCAGTCCTTCCAATGAATATTCAGGGTGGATTTCCTTTAGGATTGACTGATTGAATCTCCTTGCTGTCCAAGGGACTCTCAAGAGTATTCTCCACAGTTCGAAAGCATCAGTTCTTAAGCACTCAGCCCTTTATGGTCCAACTCTCACATCCTGCTCCTACATGTTAAAGCACAATTGTATTCTCCCAATGAGTGCTATCTCATGCTGACAATAGATGATAGATTGTGTCTTAAGCCACGTGCAAGGTTTGGAAATAAACACAGGAATAAAACGATATAGCCTCAGCCTGCCAGATGCTCAGAGTTCATTGTGGGAGACAGGCATATAAATGCACAGGCACAGTCAGTTGGGTCAGTCGCCCTTTGGAAGTCAGAGTGAAGCTTCCTGGTTCCTTGGCCGTTCATCTCAGCCAGCCACCCTGTGGTCTCAGCCTGGATCCCATCATGACATGCAACTGCTCCACATTAGAAGTTTAAAAATCAGACACCTCTTCTTGAAGCAGAACTGATGTCCTCCCAGAGTGTTTTTGTTTTGTTTTGTTCTTTAGCTGACAGCATTGTTAAGGTGTACTTTGTTGCTGTTGCTCGGTCATGTCTGCCTCTTTGCAACCCCATGGACTGTAACCCACCAGGCTCCTCTGTCCATGGGATTCTCCAGGCAAGAATACTGGAGTGGGTTGCCATGCCCTCCTCCCAGGAATCTTCCCGACCCAGGGATTGAATCCGAGTCTCCTGCATTGGCAGGCAGATTCTTTACCACTGAGCCACCTGGGAAGCCCAAGGTGTACTTTACATACCACAAAATTTACCCATTTTAAGTGTACAGTTCAATGATTTTTGGTATATTTACAGAGCTGTACAACCATTACTGCAGTCTAATTTTAGAACATTTCCATCGTCACCGAAAGGAACTTCATGCCTGTCTGCAGTCACTTTCATTGCTGTTCCTCACCTGGGCAGCCGCCACTGTTTTCTGTAGATCTGCCTCTGCTGGTGTTTTTTTTTTATGGCTGGCTCCTTTCGCTTGGCGCACTGCTTTTGAGGCTCATGCAGAGATAGCACGTATCAGCGCTTTATTCCTTTGTGTTGCCGAGGGACAGGCCATTGCATGGGTAGACCACCTTTCGCCTGTGCGTTCATCAGTTGATGACACCTTACTTGCTTCTACCTTTTGCCTGTTATGTGTAGTGCTGCTATGAATATTTGCATACAAATCTTTGTTTTCTTTTCTCCCGGGTAGGTGTCTAGGAGTGGAATTGCTGGCTCATGTGCTAATTCGTCCAGCATCTATATTCCCTGATGACACCTGACTTTTTATTTGACTATGAAGAATTTTATTACCTTGAGTACCTAACTTTTTCTGTCAGTCCTCTTGTGAACACATTTCCTTCCCATCAGATGTGGTCAATATTTGACTGACTCTGACTAATAACCTGGGCTTCCCAAGTGGCGCTAGTGATAAAGAACCTGCCTGCCAATAATGCAGGAGACATAAGAGACACGGGTTCGATCCCTGGGTCAGGAAGATCCCCTGGAGGAGGAAATGGCCGCTTACTGCAATATTCTTGCCTGGAGAATCCCGGGGACAGAGGAGCCTGGTGGGCTACAGTTCACAGTGTTGCAAAGAGTCAGACATGACTGAGGCGACTTAGCACACACACTAATAACCTAATACCTGAAAAATGGCATACTCTAATATATATATGTTTTGTAGGGGGAAAGCTGTAGTTATGGCTGTAGATATGTAGACCGTCCCTGCTAATGAAAGTTTCTTTTTCTACCTGTATGAATTAAGAATTACACATGATCTGCAGAGTTATTACTTCATTAGATCACAGGAACATAATTCTGTTTATAGAGATAATTTAGCTTAATGTTGACAATATTTGAAAATTTTGTAGAAATTTAATAACTATAGTTATTGTAGTGCTTAGTCCCATCAGTTCTTAAGGCTGACATGATGATATCCACCATAACAGTGTGATGGTGCATTGGTATTATAAGATTTTACACCAGGACTTTGGGTGGAAAATAATTCCATATAAATTGTATTATCCAGGTTATTAAACTACCCTTATTCTATAGAGATCTGAATCAAAATGGCATTAAGCTGGTTTTATGTTCTTTTTTGTATCTCTGTATTTTTACATAGGTCAGAGTGCCTACGCTGGATTATACAGACTAGATTTTAAGTAAAAATCTGTTTGTCAGTGAACTATTTCTGTGACTCTGTTTCCTGGGTTAAGTAGACCAAAAGCTATCAATAAATATTTATGAAGTATTTGAGGTGATACTCTGCTAATTCTATATATTGAAATAGAAACTTTCAAAGTAGGAATTCTCCTTACTGCCTTATTTTTCTTTAATCTTTTAATGATACCCCTGAAAGGTAAAGAGTTTATTGTTGGGAATTCCTTGGAGATCCTGTGGTTAGAACTCTGTGCTTTCACTGCCGAGAGGACATGTATTCAACCCCTGGTAAGGGAAGTAAGATCCCACAAACCATGCAAAGTGGCCAAAAGAAGAAGAAAAGGAATTTATTGCTGTAGTTTCAGTTGTATAGGCCTAACAGTAAAACAGTCCTTCGAGTCCATAACCTCTATAAAGTTCCTTTTCTGATAAACATTCACACTACTGTGTTCTCTTACATGGAAGGTTTCTTACCGGCTTTAATCACCTGTCGGCTATCTCATCCTAGGCGCCCACTGCAGACAGCGATGATTCAAGATGGCCTCATCTTCTGGCTGATTGACATCCTGAAGGAGCCCGACTGCCTGTCTGACTACACACTTGAGTACTCGGTGGCCCTGCTCATGAACCTTTGCCTCAGGAGTGCAGGTCTCACAGCCCTACTCCCCTCCCCCGGCTCTGGGTTGCCTTTCATTTTTCCCTCTTAGAAAAACTCAAAACAGAGTGTGAAGCATGTCCAACTAGGTGTAAAGATATTGAATCCCTAAAGCCAACATGCCACCCTGGCCTTGGAAAGAAGAGTTTATGTTATTCAATTATATGCAATATATATGTTAAGAGAAAATTGAATTACATTATATTTTTCTCCCTCTTTGTTACATTATTCAAAGGTAGGAATGAAGAATTAGGACCTGTTTTATCTGAAGTACATTCCTAAGATTCTATGGGATTAAGTTGTGACATTAATCTGACCTCACGGCAGAGCAGTGACGTTCAACCAGACTCCCTGCTCTTAATCACAGTCGCCTTTTCCATTCCATCGCCTAGAGATGGGAATTCCCATGTGACATCTCAGGTCATTTATGTCTTGATCATTAAAGGGAGTGATTTTCGCTCTCTGACAGATTCCACCCCACTTAAATGATCTGTTTCCTGAAATGTAAGAAGCCTCCTTAGAAGAGCTGCCCTGAGCAGTCCCAGTGTTGGGAGAAGGCTACCTGGATAAATAGCTCAGGGGTACTTGTGAGAAGCACCTTCCCCCTCAGATGCCATGGAATCTGAACCACCTGTGTATTGTTGACTGACTAAAGGACTTCTGTCAGAGTTCTCTTTTGGAAAATAGCATATGCAAATTTCCTAGCTTGAAAGCATTTATCAGGTTATAATCAGCTTTTCTTGGTTATCATCAGTTTATCTTCAGTGATTGCTATGATGATATTTAGAACCACTGAGACAGCCCTCAGTTTTTCTGTGATGCTGTGTGCGCTTGGGAGGAGGGCATCGCTCTGCGATTCCTCGTGTTTTCTATAGTGAGCGGCTATGTGCTCTGCCCGAATGATAAGAACCACCGCTTCCCGGACACTGGGAGCATGTTGCCCTGTACTGAGCTACTTAACCTCTACCTCGCCTTTTGAGGTGGACCCTAATGATTTCCAAGGGACTCCTGAGGGAGAAACAGGGCTTCACCCAAGATCACCCAGCTCATAAGCAGAGGAGCCGAGATTCGTTTTTAAATCTGCCTGAATTTCTGTTTTGCTGTTTTTCTCCTAAAGGGAAGAATATGTGTGCCAAGGTGGCGGGCCTGGTGCTGAAAGTCCTTTCGGATCTGCTCGGCCATGAAAACCACGAGGTACCCAGTCAGCGCCGCTGGCCCCAGACTCATGGGAGGGCTGGCCCGGGGTACTTACTTCATCACCTTCCTCCAAGTATCTGTATGAGCTGTGCCAGAGCTTTCTGTCAAATTTTGGAACCTGGAGCAGGAGGCGGCTTCCAGTGTGTGGACAGCCGCCGTCGCCGCTCCCTTCTGGGCGTTATTTTTTTTCCTCCTGCTCCTCTCCCGGCCCCTTCAACCCTCCCCTCCACAATGGCGCTCCTCTGCTGGGTGTAATATATGGCCCTGGACGTGTATATGGCCTGATAATGTATTTAATATTGTGGGCGTGATTAATTTGTGTAAATAGCTGTGCCCTCTCCGTCTCAGTCTTTTCTTACTCTTTTCCCCGCGTCTTTAGGTCCTTTCTCCGTTGATGTCTGTCCATCTAAAGCCTTCACTCTCGCCACTGCACAACAGCCCCCTGTTGGCAGCCCTTCCGTTTCACTCGTCCAGCCCCCAGGGGTGCCCCCCACCCTTTGCGTCCTCAGGGGACATCTCCACCCTTGCCCCTTGAGGACCCAGGCCAGAGCGTCCCTGGGGTGTAGACGCTGGTCACTGCCTTCTCACCCTGTATGTCAGGGTCCTGCCAGTTTGTCCTGCAAGGTGGCTGTCCTCGCTTCTACCCTCACCTGTGTCCTCCCCAGCCTTGGGGAGGTTTTCTAGCCTATTGGGCTCAAGCCCTTTTTAAATGGAACAGAGGTCTGGATGAGCTAACACACAGTGCGGTTCTTCTCTCACCTGCTTGCTACAAATGCCTTTACAGAAACCATGGTATCGCTTTGCACCTGAAGCCTAATCTCTGCAGAGCTCTGCCCTCCTTAGCTCGGGCACAGGGCTGCCTCCACAGGGGGCTGCGTCCCACTGGGTCAGAGAAGCCCTCCGTCTCCCCACATCTGTTCTCATTCAGACAGCTCCCATCCTGGCCATACCTTTCGCAGCTCATGTTCCCCTGGCACCCCCGCAGCTGAGTGACCTGGACTGCTTTAGCGAGTGGAGGCTTATTCATCTTTACAGCGCCTGAAAGTGAAAATCGCTCAGCCGTGTTAGACTCTTTGCGACCCCATGGTCTATGCAGTCCATTAAATTCTCCAGGCCAGAATACTGGAGTAGGTAACATTTCCCTTCTCCAGGGGATCTTCCCAACCCAGAAATCGAACCCAAATCTCCTGCATTGCAGGTGGATTCTTTACCAGCTGAGCCACAAGGGAAGCCCAAGAATACTAGAGTGAGTAGCCTTTCCCTTCTCCAGCAGATCTTCCCGACCTAGGAATTGAACCAGGGTCTCCTGCATTGCAGGCGGATTCTTTAACAACTGAGCTATTAGGGAAGCCCTTATGGTGCCTACCTTGCCTTTATATTTTAAAACCAGTGAGCTCTTAGCTACTTCTAGACCAAAGTGAACTCTCTTCTCCATTTTATTCAACTCAGGCAGTTGAAGCCAGTGGGAATTATATCCTGTCACCTAACAGTAAAGTTTGGTTCCAGGTGTTGGAACCATGCCAGCTCTGAAAACTGAATGGACCAAAGGAGTCAAGTCTTGTCATTAACTCTTGCCAAAGCATCTGCTTCGAAAATGAGCAGGAAAATCCACATATATACGTATATATATATATAGTTGTTATTCAGTTGGACAGGGAGGCCTGGCGTGCTGTGATTCATGGGGTCGCGGAGAGTCGGACACGACTGAGCGACTGAACTGAACTGAACTGATTCAGTTGCTCAGTCATGTCCAACACTTTGTGACCTGCAAGCCAGGCTTCCCTGTCCTTCACCATTTCCCAGAGTTTACTCAAACTCATATCCATTGAGTCAGTGATGCTATCCAACAATCTCACCCTCTGTCGTCCCCTTCTCCTGCCTTCAGTCCTTCCCAGCATTAGGGTCTTTTCCAATGAGTCAGCTCTTTGCCTCAAGTGGCCAAAATACTGGCATTCAGCTTCACCATCAGTCCTTCCAATGAATATTCAGGGTTAATAATAATAATATATATATAATATATTGGAGCCTAGAAATGTATTTCTTACATAAACAAAATTCTCACACATGTGTCCTTATGAGATAGTCATGGTCTTGAAAAACAAAATCCAGAAGCCATAAAGAAAAAGATACCCATAGTTGAATATATTAACTTCAATCATATAATCATATGGGAAGAGATTTGTGTCACATATGACAAAAGTTTTATATCCTTTACGTGTGAAGAGCATTGATAAGTAAGAGTCAAACAGAGAAAAAATAGGAAAAAAAGATAGAGTATGTAAAAGGACAGTTTACAGAATAGTAAATCTTGATGGTTTACTATAAACATGAAAAGATGTTCAGTTTCTGTTAGTCCTCAGGGAAATGAAAATAAAGACAACTATACAATGCCCTCTCTTACCTGTATTAGCAGAAATGAAAAGTGATAATAAATCCAGTGCTAGAAAAGGGTGGTGGGAAATGAGTCCTCCCCACCACCCATGGTATGGAGAGAGTATAGCATACAGTCCACTCCAGAGGGAGGGCTCATTTATCAAGTCCTGTCTGGCTTAATGGTGGGGTTACCTGTGTGAGTAAAACATGGGTCCTGTCCTTGAAGAGCTCATAGGGGAGACATAAGTATAAATCTTAAAACACACTGAGTCCAGCGCAGAAGTGGAGGGATGTACAGGAAGGAGGGCAGAGCACTCTGGATGCTCAGGAAAGGGTTCCTCTGAGATATGTGTGAACTGAGCTTTAAAGGATGAGCCATAACTTTCCAGAGAGACATATGTGGGAAGAGCATCCCCAGCAAGGTGAGCTGTTAGGACCAGCCCAGGGCATGTCCCAGGTGCTGTGTGTATCAGGGAGTCCCTTAAGTAGAGTGGAACCTGTGCAGTGTGCATTTCCAATGGCAGGAAGGGAGAAGCTGAGGAAGACTGTATGGAGGCCAAACCTCGAAGGGCCCTGTGTTCTCTAATCAGAAGTTAGAATTCCCAGGGCATTTCTAGGGGTCTTCCCCAGTGCCTCAGTGGTAAATAATCTGCCTCAATGCAGGAGATACGGGTTCAATCCCTGGGTCGGGAAGATCCCCTGGAGGAGGGCATGGCAGCCCACTCCAGTATCCTTGCCTGGAAAATCCCATGGACAGAGGAGCCTGGTGGGCTTACAGTCCATGGGGTTGCAAAGAATCGGACACAACTTGAAGCAACTGAGCACGCATGCAGGGAGTTTCTATGGAAGGTTTCCGAGGTTGGGAGAGGGATTAATATGGCCCAAGTTGTAGACTCTCAGCATATGATGGTTGGATAAAAGGGCAGATGTAAAGGCAGAGAGATCCTTTTGGAGATTCGATGTAGCCCAGGCCATGGACAATGACATCTGAACAAGGACTGTGGCGGCGCATCTCCCATCAAAGATGACTTGGAGACTCAGTATTGGAGAGGAAGCAGAGAGGAATCAAGGATGCTTTCAGGGGTTCTAGCCTGAGTGATCAGGATGACGTCAATTACCAGTGAAATGTAGCGGGAGTAAGCTGTGGGAGGGAATGGTGCATGCTCTGCTTTGAACTCTTGGTCGTAGCCTTTGCCCTGCAACATGCCAGCAGAGATGTCTGTCATTTGGAGCTCAAGGGGCTGTGAAGAGGGCAGTGGTCAACCTCCTCACCAGCCAGGCTGCTCTCCAGGGTGGTGTGTGATAGTTGAATTGCATGGTGTTTGAGAACTCGCACATGACTGTTTGTTTTCTCCCCTTAAAGATTCAGCCGTATGTGAACGGAGCTCTGTACAGCATCCTCTCCATCCCATCCATTCGTGAGGAAGCTAGAGCAATGGTAAGAAAATGTGCTCGTGGGGTCAGTCACCATCTGTCAGTGACACATTCAGAGGCTATTAGCGCGAGGGCTTCCCAGTTGGGCCCCGGGGAGGGCTTCGAAAGGTTTCTAAACTCCCTGGAATCGTATCCCAAATACATATTTGCCGTTCTCTGGGGACAGAGTTTGTGGTTTTTATCAGATTCTCAAGGGATCTTGGCTGACAATATTAAGAACTACAGCATCAGAAGTTCCTTTGTTGTTGTTTTGTTGCTAAGCCCTGTCTGACTCTTTATGACCCCATGGACTGCAGCATGCCAGACTTCCCTGTCCTCCAGTATCTCCCAGAGTTTGCTCAAGTTCACGTCCATTGAGTCAGTGATGCTATCTAACCCACCTCATCTTCTGCTGCTCTCTTCTTTTGCTTTCAATCTTTCCTGGCATCAGGGTCTTTTCGAGTGAGTCGGCTCTTCACATCAGGTGGCCAGAGTATTGGCACTTCAGTCCTTCCAATGAATATTCAGGATTGAAGTTCCTAGCAGATTTATTTTTTGGAAAGTTGTAGACCTTTTTAAAAATTTTAGTGACATTTTAACTGGGGGCTTTGGGAATGATTATGGATTTCATAGCAGGAGAAGCTTAGCAAGAAAATGATGAAATTGGACAAATCATTGCTCAGATTCACATCCAGGCTTCCTGGAGGAATTGTGGCAGTGAGACCTGGGGCAGTCAACACACTCCTGTAATCCGCAGGCATCTGGTAGCAACCAAGTGGGACAAAGGCACTGATGAAGATGATCCAACTAGCTGGTTGAAAAAAAGTGAATTGAATATTTAATGTATTTACATTAGTGCTTGCATTGGAGACATAAACCTCAGGTGATTAGCATCTTCTTTCGTGATGACGGATGTTTCTGGATCTAATCAAAATCACTGGAGTTTTGTCCTTTTTCCTTATGACACGTGAAACCAGGTTAATTGTGTGCATGTTAAATGCTTAGGATGAAGGGGTTAAATATGTTTCCACTGTTAGAACACAGGCTAAATTCAGTTTGAGATCAGTGAAGCATGCTCTTCCACTTGTCTTTGCTTACTTAGAAGAATTGCTAAATCTTCTAATGGGTCAGCTACAATTACATCAGCAATTATGTCAGAAACAAAAACTTACTTAAGGTCTATTCTGTGTGGTCACAGTAAACAATGAAACTGAATTACCTACTGCTTTTAAAGAAAAAATATGTGCTTTTTCAGTACAGACCAAGGGAAAATAAACTTTTTATTAAATTCTGCATTATGGTTATTCAGGTGAAAGAGAGAGATTGTCAGCCAAGGCAGAGAACAAGGAAGAAAGCACGTAGGTTGAAGAATAGGAAAGAATGGAGGTGACATGGAGTCCGAAAGCACGAAGGCCAGACGTCCAGGGCCCAGGGGTTGAGAAAGCATAGGGGTCGGGGGTGGTGGAGAAAGGTGACCAAGTGGGGCAAAGAGACTCTTGTGGGACACAGAGGGGCAGCCCTTGGAGATCATCCAGGCCAGAGAGGAAAGAGGTGGAGAAAGGGACAACCTCAGAGCCCTGTATCCGGGAGGGCAGTATCAGAGGTGTCACAAACCTGTCATTGGAGCCCCAGGAGGAGAGGGGAGAGGTAATGAGAAAAAGGGCTGAACAGACAATGAAAGAGCATAACCGTAGTAATGTGGTATCTGGGAATAGGAAACCCCCAAATGCTTGGAAATTCAACAACACAATTGTATTAGTTTTCTATTGCTTCGTAAAAAACTATCCCAACATTTAACATCTTTTGAAAAATTAATGCCTCACAGTTTCTAGAGGACAGAAGTTGGGGAGCATATTAGCTGCGTGGTGCTGGCCAAGAGTCTGTCCTTTCATTCAGCTCAGGCAGCCGAGGGCAGAGGATCCTCTTCTAAGCCCATTGTCACTTTGGCTGTTGTCTGAGGACCTCGTTTCCCAGCCAGGGGCCTCTCCACAGGGCTTGTCTCTACATGGCAGCTGGCTTAGCTGAGGGATCCTAGAGAGACAGAGAGTGAGCCAGCAGCAGCCACAGTCTCCTTGGGATCTATGGAGAGAGTAGCATGGAGACATCCACACTACCGTGTGTGAAATAAACAGCCAAGGGGAATTTGCCCTATGACTCAGGGAACTCAAACTGCAGCTCTGTAATAACCTAGAGAAGTGGGATGGGGAGGGAGGTGGGAGGGAGGTTCAAGAGTGAGGGGACATAGCTATACCTATAGCTGATTCATGTTGAGGTTTGGCAGAAACCAACACAATATTGTGGAGCAACTATCCTTCAATTAAAAATAAATAAATTTAATTACATATATATAAAGAAGTGGTTACATTGACCTGTTGCACTAATGGTCCTGGGAGCAAGCAACAAGAATGAAGACAGAACATGAAATCTGGTGCAGTGGGTCAGGGGACCTGCAGCCTCTATTGGACTGAGGTGCAGAGTCCACTCTGAGTCCGGCTTTTGTTCCTAATTGCAGACTCTCACATCCATACATGACCATTGGAAAAACCATAGCCTTGACTACATGGACCTTTGTTGGCAAAATAATGTCTCTGCTTTTTAATGTGCTATCTAGGTTGGTCATAACTTTCCTTCCAAGGAGTAAGCGTCTTTTAATTTCATGGCTGCAGTCAGCATCTGCAGTGATTTTGGAGCCCAGAAAAATAAAATCTGACACTGTTTCCACTGTTTCCCCATCTATTTGCCATGAAGTGATAGGACCAGATGCCATGATCTTCGTTTTCTGAATGTCGAGCTTCAAGCCAACTTTTTCACTCTCCTCTTTCACTTTCATCAAGAGGCTTTTGAGTTCCTCTTCACTTTCTGCCATAAGGGTGGTGTCATCTGCATATCTGAGGTTATTGATATTTCTCTCAGCCATCTTGATTCCAGCTTGTGCTTCTTCCAGCCCAGTGTTCCTCATAATGTACTCTACATGTAAGTTTATCAGGAGCCAAATACAAGCCAGCACATTCCAAGCAATCCTTTTAGCTTTAAAAACAATTCCTATAGGCTATCAATATCAGGTAAGGCACATAATATATCATCCATATAATGAATGATACATGCATGAGGGAATCATTGTTGTACCAGGTGCAAAATGTTGACAAATACTGGGACTGTTAAGCATACCTTGAGGAAATACAGTCCATTGAAATCTTTTATGTGGCTCCTTTAAATTAGTGGAAGGAACTGGAAAGGCGAATCTAGGTTGATCATCAGGGTGTAAAGGAATAGTGAAAAAACAATCTTTAAGGTCAATAACAAATGCCAATTTCTTGGAATCATATTAGGATTAGGTGGAGAATCCCAGGGATGGGGGAGCCTTGTGGGCTGCCGTCTATGGGGTCGCACAGAGTCGGACACGACTGAAGTGACTTAGCAGCAGCAGCAGGCTAGGCTGTGAAGCACCCATTGGAACAATAATAGCATTAACAGCTCTCAGATCAGTAAGTCTTCTCCATCTGCCAGATTTCTTTTGTATAAGGAACACTGGAAAATTCCAAGTGCTAAAGGACTCAATAATATGTCCCTTGCTCAGTTGTTCATTAACTAATTCATGTAAAGCCTCCAGTTTTTCTTGTTTTAGAGGCCACGGCTCTATCCACACAGGTCGATCAGTTTTCCAATTAAGGTATGGGTGTGGGTGGAGGAAGATTAATACGAGCAGTGGCCACTAATGAAAAGGGGTTTGTTTGAAATGTTGAGTAGTCAAAGGATAAAGTCTTCCTTGTTGATTTTTGCCCAGTCCCAATCCTGGTATACAACCTTGATTGAACACAATTTGGCAACTGGCCTCAATCTATTGATTTGGAGGAATATGTATCTCAGCATGCCATTGTTCCAAGAGATCACGACCCCATAGATTGACAGGTATATCAGCCATATAAGGTTGGATAGTGGCTGGTTGTTTGTCAGGCCCTGAACAGGACAGTACCATAGCACTTTCTTTTAGTCCTGTGCCTGTCATAGACCTACAATGGATATTGGAGCAGGTCTAGTTGGCCATGCTTTAGGCTAGTGTTTAAAGCTAATGATAGAAACCTCAGCTCCAGCATCTATTGAACCTTGAATGTTTTTGCCACTTATATTGACTTGACAAGTAGGTCTGGATTCCAAAATCTTTTCAGTGAGAAAAATACCAGCCTTGCCTCTACTTCCAAATGCCCTGGAGCCCAGCTTTTTGTCTGACTGTCCTATACCCACATAGTGAAGTGAAAGTCACTCAGTCATGTCTGACTCTTTGCAACCCCATGGACTATACCAGGCCAGAATACTGGAGTGGGTAGCCTTTCCCTTCTCCAGGGGATCTTCCCAACCCAGGGATCGAACGCAGGTTTCCCACATTGCAGGTGGATTCTTTACCAGCTGAGCCACAAAGGAAGCCCAGGAATACTGGAGTATTCTAGCGGATCTTCCCGACCCAGGAATCAAACTGAGGTCTTCTGCATTGCAGGCAGATTCTTTACCAACTGAGCAATGAGGGAAGCTGAGCAATCCTAGCCCCTTTAGAAACCTTCCAGGGAAGAGTGGTAGAGGCTATAACCTTCAATTCTCCTTCATAATCATTGTCTGTAGCTTGGTATATGAATTTGAACTCCCCGGGAAGTCAGCCCCAATCTTCCTCACAATAATCCAACTGTCCCCTGTGGAAGTGGAGGACGGTGGGGAGGAGCTGGAGGGAAACAAATCCCTCATCATTTTCCTCGGGATCCGAGCAAACAGGTTTCGAAGATGGCTTGCCCATTTCCCCAGTCTTTATATATTCTGGTTTTTCAAGAGTCATCATCACTTTCATCAAAAGAATCAGAAGTCTGCAAAGGTTCCAGTACTGACTTAGTTAATGCCCACGTACTCCAAATAGAAACAGGGAGCAGAGTTCCTTTTACATGTTCTTTCTTTTAACTCAGCTCCAGCCTTTCCCCAGACTTTCAGATCTAAGATCCCTCTTGATGGGAGCCAGCGGCAGTATTTATCCACTGCTTGCAACAACTCTAATAATCACCCTTCACTAATAGAAGCTCCTCTCACTTTTAAGAGCTGTCTTAGTAAACAAATATACGGGCAGTGGTGTTCTGCACTTTCAATATTTCCCATTTTAACCCCGATTAAATGCCAGAAGGACTTACCAGTGGGAATTTTCAGAGCCCTCTTAACCATCCCCAGTTCTGCATCACTGTAGTTTTACTTTCGCTCGTAGCGGTCTTCTGCTCCGGCCCCACATTGGGTGCCAGTTGTTGCCCTAATGGTCCTGGGAGCAAGCGATGAGAATGAAGACAGAACACGAAATCGGATGCAATGGGTCAGGGGACCTGCAGCCTCTGTTGGACTGAGGTGCAGAGTCCACTCTGAGTCCAGCTTTTGTCCCTAATTGCAGACTTTCTTTGATCTTATCTTTCTCAAGACACTATACTGACATAGTCTATATCTCCTTGTTTTTACCCCAGACCATTCCCTTCTGGGCTAGTCCCGGAAACAATCAGCAAGTGCTTAGGCAGTGTTCATGCCTGAAGCCTTGGTGTTCCAAGGTCCATGGTCTCATGATCCTAGCCATACTCCCTTCTGGGTCTGGCCTTGGGGTTTGTAACAAGGCAATTGTTCTAAGAAAAACGTGAAAGATAACCATAACATAGTTTCATAATATTTCCAGATTCTGTTTCTGTGGAATTTCTCAAAGCTGTGAAAATCCACTATTAGGAATTCCTACTACATTGACCAGCCCAGAAACAGTGTGGGGGGACACTCAGGAGTATGAATTCCAGGAGGTGGGGTCATGTTGGAGCCTGTCTGCCACTCGCTTCTAAGTCGTCTCTGGATCAGAAAAGTCACAGGGAAATTAGGGCTATTAATCTTTTGACATCATCATCATAGTGAAGTCGCTCAGTCGTGTCGACTCTGCGACCCTGTGGACTGTAGCCTACCAAGCTCCTCCATCCATGGGGTTTTCCAGGCAAGAGTACTGGAGTGGGTTGCCATTTCCTTCTCCAGGGGATCTTCCCGACCCAGGGATCGAACCTAGGTCTCCCACATTGCAGACAAGGTGCATTACCATCTGAGCCACCAGGGAAGCATCTTTTGACATATATTACAAATATTTCCCCAGCTTTTCATTTGTCTTTTAGTTATGGGACTTTGGTCATATGGCAGTTAACTCTATAGTTAAATCTATTAATATTGTCCTTTATAGTTTCTGACATAAGTTTCTATACACCCTGTGAATTATTAACTTTAAAAAGAAAATGTGAGGAACTTCCCTGGTGGTCCAGTGACTAAGACTCCACACTCCCAGTGCAGGGGTCTGAGGTTCAATCCCTGAACAGGGAACTGAATCCGACCTGCTAATAGATCCTGCACAGCTCAATACAGACCCAGCACGACCAAATAAATAATAAAAAGAAAGACAGAAAGCATAGACTGATTAGGTGAAGGTGTGAGTAGCATAAGGTTCCCTCTGGCATTTTAACCGGGATCCAACTCCTAAGCAAACAGAGAACTCTTTTGGACACATCATCTAAGCAGTTACCCATTTATTTAGAAGAGAGGCCTCTAAGGGAGGTTGTAGCTTCAACAGGATTTTTCTAAAACCCCGGTCTCCCCTCATTTCATTCTTATCCTTGAGTTTTTAGGTTGAAAAAGAATATTACATCCTTTTTGCATGTAACAGTAATAAAGGAAACCAGACGGTGAGGAGAACGTCATCTGTAATCTCCACCTTAGCATCTGCTCACACACAAAGCCGGGAAGAGGTGGCAGGGCCAGTGTTTGCAATGCGTGTCAGCACAGTTGTTCCGGAAGGAAGTTTGGCGGTATATGTGAAAAATTATGAAAACCTCCATGTTTTGGATTCATTCATTTACCTCTATCAGTGCAGAGAAGAGTTCTGCACATGAAGTTGCTCATTCCAGGATTTTTGTAATAGTGAAAAAACAGAATGTAAATGTCTGGTAATGCGTGCTTGTGAAATTATGGTTCTTTTGCTCACAGTATTAGTAGCTACTGAAGGTGATAATTAGAAAAAGCAGTATGAGACAGTATGGAAAATTTTTATTGTGTAATGGGGGATAAAAGATGAATATGACATTATTATTACAATAACTCTGTTTTTGCTGTGTAAAACATTTGTGTGTTTGTGGGAAATGACAAAGAATACATAAAAATTATATTAGTACCAAATGCTACTATGGTGGTCTTAATGCAAAAAAAAAAAGATAAATGCATGCCCTGAGGCCTATTTGAAATTTAATATCTCTTCAAAGTCTGGGGCTGGAGAGCAGATGCGATCCAAGAGGGCTGCCCTAATGCCAGCTCCAAGGCCTCCTTGCGCCCAGGGAATTGTTAGCGTCAGACCTCCTCCCTGGGATCTAAACCTCAGCCAGACATGGCGCCCTGGGCTAGAGCAGACCAGATGCTCGGTCCGTTGTGAAGGCTCCCAGGCTATCTGGGAGAGCCAGGGAGCTGGGCTTAGAAGCCACAGAGCCGGGAGGAATGCCCACCCACTCCCACAGGGCTGCTCCAGAGATACCCTCACTGTGCCTTGCACCCTGGCCCCAGGCCATTCTTGTACTGCCATGCCGGAAACTCAGCCCTGCTGTCCCCAGAGGCCAGATGCCACCCCAGCCAACTGTCCCAAAGATGTGTGTCCCGTGTGCCTGATTCTTCACACA